>NW_028318083.1:30995000-31352500 GCF_062004578.1 Staurois parvus | reverse complement strand
GTACAACGATCGATGCTCCACCATGTCCGGATCGCGGTGCTGTGTGCTCCCAGGGAGCGCGCACAAGCAGGGGGCAGGGGGGCCGTTTATAAACAGCCACCCGCTCCTGCACTGCTCCCTTCTGAACGTTTATAAACATGGGCCGGACGGTAAGTGGTTAAATAAAACCATTATGCTCACACACAAATGCAGAACGCACACATAGGTCCCACACACATGTAAATGGTGATTGCACCATATATGAGATATAGTCGCGCACGTCAGAGCAGGAGTAGTAATTTGAATGAAAGATCTCTTCCGTAACCTTAAACTGGCAATCTGTAAAGTCTTTTAAAATGCTGCCTATGAAGATTTTCAGGCATCATAGTTTGGTGCAGTTCCACAGGCGTATGCAATTTTTAAGCATGACATGTTTGGTTATTTACTCAGTGTAACATATTTTTTAATCTAATCTACCAAAAATGTGTTTGTGTACACCAAAATTCATTAAAACTTTTTCCTGAAAATTTGCATTTGATAAACTGCTGCACAAATATCGCGTGACAAATTGTCAAAGATTGCAACACCCACCATTATATTCTCTAGCGACTTTGCTTTCAGAAAATATAAAATGGTTTAAAAGCGCCAAGTAATTTTCTAACCAAAAAAAAAAAAAAAACACACAGCAAGCTGATTTTGCATGTGAGAAACGTCAGCACTAGCCTGGACGGCAAGTGGATACCGAAACCGTGCAATCTCTCCAAACTATGAAACTATTTAAACATTTAAGCATTCTGAATAAACATGAGATTCAAACATTTGTTTGTTTTCTTCTGTCTTTGACTGGACATACATATAAAAGTGTAACTGTTTGATTTAGCAACTTTTGAGGGAAAAAAAAAAAGAAATAAATAGAAAGATTTGAGAAACAGACTGCACTAAATAGGCCACATACACATGCATGCTACTCCTGACCTCTTCCTCTGAAAACGCTACTCACCTGGGGTTATGCAACTTTAGCCTTCCCTACTTTTCCCCAGGAAACTTGAACAATCCTATGCCCTGCATCAACAGATCTCGGCAATGGTGCCCTACTGTATACTGGCAACAGATCACTAGTATAAAATTATTAGTTGCTGCACAGCTGTACATAGAAAGGATGGCTGAGGTCCTCTTGATCTCACCCAGCTCCCTTCACAAAAATATATACAGTGCCTTGAAAAAAGTATTCATACTCCCTTCAAATTTTCCACAATTTGTAATTTTACAACCAAAAACGTAAATGTATTTTATTGTGATTTTGTGTGATAGACCAACACAAAGTAGCACATAACTGTGAAGTGGAAGGAAAATGATAAATGGTTTTAAAATTTTTTTACAAATGAATATCTGAAAAAAGTGTGGCGTGCATTTGTATTCAGACAACCCCCCTCCCCCCAGTCAATATTTTTTAGAACCACCTTTCCCTGCAATTACCGCTGCAAGTCTTTTTGGGTATGTCTCTATCAGCTTTGCACATCTAGAGAGTGACATTTTTGCCCATTCTTCTTTCCAAAATAGCTCAAGCTCTGTCAGATTTGCTAAGCTGGCAAGGGAAGAATGTCTTTGTAGAGGTCACAAAGTTATAAACTGGTGAAAAAAAAAAAAAGAGGTTCATCACTTTTTACATTTACATGGTGTTGGATTTTTTTTTTTTCAAGTTATGGTAAAACACCTTTGTTGTAATTAGTCTGTTTACGGAGCTCAATAGCTCAGGCTGAATTCTGCACACACACAGTCATAATCAGAGCAGGGGCTTATCTCATACTGGATGATTCCGTCTCAGGTTTTAATCAAACAAAGCAAGGCATAAAAGGTAGCCAGTTAGTGCTTCACCTTCTCTTTGGCCAACCAATGGTGCTCTGGCAATCCTTTGTTCTATATTTAGGGTAGGCCAAATCTTTTTGCTAGGCTGTTAAATATGTTCCAAGCAGAATGTCCACATGATGTTTACCTGAAAATCAGCTTTTGTCTGCCCCCTTAATCCCTTTGAAGTCTGCCAATGTGAGTAAATTTCTCATCCTCTAGGTGTGTGTAGGCCAAATCATGAAGTCACATCCTGCCACTGTAATCCACGCCCATAGACTGAAATGTGCCACTCCATCCATCAGCTGAAAAAGACCACGAGTGCACAGTAGGAAGGAGACGCATCCCCCTTTGCAAAGCATGACTGGGAAGCTCCTGCATGTGTCTCCTTTTCACACTCTGTCAATCATCTACAGAAGGAATTGGCTGCTGCAATGCATTGCTTGGTGTTGGAGAAAATAGCTGGAGGAGGCAAATGGTGGTTACTGGGAAAAGGAACAAGGCTGGGAGTGATACGGAGCTCAAAGACTTACTGCAGGTACACTTTATACAATGTGGTCATTGAATTATTTTAGGTTTACATGCAAAACAGTTACTTAACCCCTTAATCTTCAGAACTAATATGTGCACTTTATTGTGTAGAAAAAAATACAAATAAAATGGCAAAATGGTTAAAAAAAAAAAAAAAAGTCAGGCAACTAGCATTGTAAGAATGGGTTCAGCAGCCTGCCCATTTATTAGTACAGGCTTCCTATATTGGATAATGACAGATATTTAAAACATATTTCTGGAACAAAAAAAATAGAGATTAAAAAAAAAGGATGATCATTAGTAAGGCTCTAACATTATTCTAAAAAGCAAAAAAAAAAAAAAAAAAATTACAGAGCACCATGGTTCCCCTTATATAAAAAGTGTAAAGTCTGTCAACATTTTAATATAGTAAATTGTTAATATTAATGAATACCTTGTGCAAGAGATATCTAGATAGCAGATAGTAGAATATAATTAAAGTCAATTCCTATCGCCCAACGTCCAGGACATGCAGTTGAGTGCCAGGCAGGTAGTTTTTTTTTGCCCTTAGCCCTGCTGCGGGCAAGCTGCAGGCTCACCTGTCAGATGGAAGCAATCAGGCAGCAACGCTGCTGCCTGACTACTTCCACACAGCCCAGGGTCAGCCTCTCCCCGCTATATGTCCCAGGCTCCGCTTGCCCATCTGCGGGCCTGAAACTGGTTCGGTGGGTGCCGCAGGATGTGGTATAGGGGAAGGAGGAGGAGAACGGACACACCCGCTCCCCTTCTCTCCTGATCTGGATATGATGTAACGTCACTTCCGGGTCCCTGTTCGACAGATTCCCGGTCATTGAGGCTGGGAAAGAATGTAGTGCGGTGCGATGTGCACCACATTACATTCAGTGTAGTACAGGGGAGAATTGCAGGGTTCTTTTAGACCCTGCATGTCTCTAAAAAGAGAACCTGTCACCAAAAATAATCACATACGGGACTTATTGTCCCGTATGTGATTAAATATATATATATATATATATATATATATATATATATATATATATATATTTTTTTTTTTTTTTTTTTTTATTTATTTATTTATTTATTTTTAATGGAAGTTACACCCAAGCATATAACACCCCCAAATTTTTCAAGGCCCCCCACCCCCACATATGTACGCACGCACAAACGTAAAAGCACATACTCAGGCGCCTACACATGAAAACGACGATTACGATACACGTTACATATCACCGCGCAGGCCAGAATGAGAGAAATAATTCTAGCACCAGACCTCCTCCGTACACTATACTGATGACCTATAAGGAGCTTTAAAAATGTGTTGCCTATAGAAACTATAGGGTACTAAAGTTTGTTCCCGTTTCAAGAGCGCACGCAAATTTAAGGTTTGACATGTTGGATATCTATTTACTCACTGCAACCTCGTCTTTTATACTTTACAAAAAATTGGATAATTTATTGCTTTTTGCGCCATAAAATCAAGTGTATTTTTTACTGAAATTTGTTTCCTAGACCTTTGTGATAATATATGACATAAAAAATTGGAACTACCAATATTTTATTCTCTAGGGTCTCTGCTTTCAGAAAATATACAAAGTTTTGGGGGGTTTGTGTAATCTTCAGGCCTAAAATGATTTTTTATACGTGTGCAAATAACGCAAAAACAGGTCTGGAACGAAAGGGATAAAGGATAAGTCCGACACTCCCCTTTACTGACGAGCAGCCAATCAGTGCTCATTATACTACAAGGTCTCTCTCCTCCCTGCTAGTCCCTGGGTGCAGTGCTGGAGACAGGCAGGGAG
This sequence comes from Staurois parvus, assembly GCF_062004578.1. NCBI lineage: Eukaryota > Metazoa > Chordata > Amphibia > Anura > Ranidae > Staurois > Staurois parvus. The sequence continues at coordinate 31,348,349 of NW_028318083.1, read as the reverse complement.
GGAAGGAGGAGATAAACAGCGCAATGTTAAAAATATTAAATGTTTAAGTTGCCACAGAGCCCCTTTTGTATTTAAAAGCCCCCGACATTAATTAAAGCAAATTTAGAGTTTTGGGTAAAATGTATGTTTTTTTATCAGGACAAGTAGATTGTCATGAGGGACAGGTCGATTGGGATACCAATTTAGTCCCTGGACAAGTATTTTTTTTTCAAAAATGTCCACACCCCTGAAAGTGTATTTCCACTTTTGCATTTAAATTTGAGAACCCCCTCTGTTTAGGTGTTCCCACTCACACAGCATACTTAAAAATCCTTATCTTTCCAGTTTCTTTGGAGAAGATTAGGCCTGGTTCACATTAATGCGATTTCAGAATGAGTTGCACAGAATCCTATGACAATGGAAATCACATAGCTTTCAATGGTGCCCATTCACATCAATGCAACTCATTAAGTAAATTTTGAAAATATTCCTGTACTACTTTGGTGTGATTCCAGTGAGATTTTGGCCCCACAGAACATTCAGACCTTATCAAAAAGTTGCATATAAGTAGCACTACATAATTGCACTGAAAATCAAAATCATATGGCAGCAGTGTGAACCTAGCGTAATATACATAGGACTCAATAGACAGTGTGAAATTGTTCAGAATAGCCTACAATGTGCAATTATGAGAAACTGAAGGGACAGTTTTTTTATTTTTTTCCTTTTGACGTACCAGGTACCACCCAAGCCTTCAGATTTTAACACTTTGCTAGGAAAGACATTATGCATAAATGGGTAGCCATTTAGTCCAATGGAACAGTACAGACAAGGTTAATCATTCCCCAGTCTTCTCCTTAAGGCTACTTTCACACTGATCTGCCGCAAAAACAGAGAAAAAAACCAGAGAAAAAAAGCATAGGCTTTTTACTGCCATTTTGGAGTGCTTTCTGAGCATCTTTAACCTCCCTAGTCTGATTATGTCAGTATTTCTGTGCTCAAAGCAGTACTTTTTTGCATGGAAATATGTAGTTTTTTTATTGTAGGCCTGTAATTCTTAGGAATAACTCACTGAAATCTGTCCAAACAAGTCTAGTAAACATCCCGGGTATGATAAAATTTGAAACACGAAATCAGAAATTATAATATAATAAGAAATTTAATTCAATAATGTAATCAAACCAAAAACACTGAAATTTGAAATATAGCGCCAAGTTCGCACATCACTGATCTTAGTCGCAAAATCGTTTTCAGTGTCTGATGACGAATTTCCCCACGAATCATTATCACTCAATTCTGCAAGTGGTTTTAATTTACGATCGCTGTTCTCTAGTTGATCTAAAACCGCTTTTGACCTAAAAAGGGACGCTTTTTGGATGCCATGGACTTTTCTCAGTTTCCAGGCAGAAAGAACAGTATAAATGCAAGCAGGGCACTGGACAAAGCACTAGGGACAAAATGTATGTGAAATGGTTCGATCCAGTAATGTTATACTATCAAATTTTAGTGTATTGAGTGAATGTAACATTTTTATATTTTTTAATTTCCCGCCGGTTCCATCCTCCGTACGTCACGACACTCGCAGGGAACAGAACCTGAAGACGGATGCCGGCATCGGCCGGAGGAGATGGCTGGGGACACTGCAAGGGGGACATCGCGGGAGCGAAGGACAAGATAAGACCTGGAGAGAATCCCTGAGCAACGCTGCAGGGTAATCCAGAGTGTAGCTTGGGGTTACCGCTTCTGGCAATTAAAGTTAACCCCGAGCTGCACTTGGGAATACCGCCAGGGAGATTAAAGGACACGTGACTTAAAAATTGCACCAAAAACACTTCTCAGAGGTGTTTGAGACACTTTCCATTGATTTCAATGGCGTTTTTGGTTTGGTTTGTTTTTTTAACTCCCCAAAGATGCTACAAGCAGGTGTTTTTACACCGCACGTGCAACGCCTCAGTGTGAAAACATATATAGATACACATTCACATACATAGGGAAGCATTTTTCTTGAGCTTTTCAGGCACTTTTTAAATGCAAAAACGCTTCAAAAACTCCTCAGTGTGAAAGTAGCCTAACAGTATACAGAAGAGGAAAGATGTAAAAGTAAATGCTAAGCAGCAAACTAGAAATATTGTTTGGTTACGCTAAGTGAAAATGTGAATAGAAACATGTAAGAAACATAAAAGTCGAGGTTATCCCAATTTGGCTGCAAAAGTAGAAACAGACTTTAAAAAGGGGTTTTATTAGATCTCAATATCTGCCAACATTTGTAGAACTCTAAGCTAAAGACATTTCATCTATTAAAAATGCTGACTATTCTTTCACTTCCATCGCTTGCATGTTCGGCACTTACTGCATTTCTCAGGGGAAATTATTGTGCCCATGGGTAGCCATTTAGTCCAACTGAACAAACCCTATGATGGGACTTTTGATTGATTGACACACATTTCATGGAATTTAAAGCTTTTTCCCTTTGTTAGCTGCTTAAGTTATGGCAGATAATCAGATACCAAAATGAATATTTTACACTGGAAATTGAATTTCAGAGGCTATTTTAACAATAGATTTTAACTTCAGTCTCACTGGTCATCCGCAAAAACAGAAATGATCCTTTGATTGTTCCAGTATCTTTAGATTTGTCAGGAAATCCTTAAGAGGAAAATCCTTTTTGCAGACAATAAACAAAAAGCAGAATGGTGACTAGTAAGAGGTCAGTTTCCTATATCAGTAACAGACATATTTGAAACCAGGCTGATGTTTTTCCTCTCTGGGACCAAATCAAAGTTGATGGCTTCTCCTGCAGTGAAACCCCTATTCATGCTTATATGGACTTTTATTGGGAGTGGCTTTGTGCTTCTGAGCATAATTATTTAAGACGCACGATGGAAATAAAATGTTCCCACACATCATGTAACTAGAAATGTATTGAAATGCAGTTGTGCAAGGATCAGAAAACATCTTCTAAACACCATTGCATGTGTCTCCTTTGTAGACTAATCAACCACATTCTCTCCAAACATGAATTTGCTTTCCAAGGAGCCATAACAAAAACAAAATCACAACAAGCTGAGAAACTGCAGGTTTTTCTGATGGCTAAAAAGGAGCCTGCTATATAAAATTAAACAGTTTGTAAGGATCTCAACAAGTTCCCTGCTCCATTCATGTAAATATTATACACACACAAACCTATACAGAGCACCCATATAACAACATTTTGCTTGCAGAGGCAAGCAATGCTGTAATTGTTTGTAAATTTAATGCAATATGGCAACCTGGAGGTTGTTCTGTACACAGTTGGTATACAAACGTCTCCAGAAATGTAATTCCTTGATTGTGTGATTGACTCACTGATTTTCCCAGAAGTCTGCAGTAAGATAAAAGTCAGATTTTAGGCACCACCCAACAAATTTCAGTTTTGAAGAGATACTCCCTAAGTGCTCGGTTATACCGCTGTGATTTGTAAATTGAAAAATCGCACCTGAAAACGAATATAATGAATGTGAATGTCAGTGTCCTAACGTGCGATTTGCTGCAGCGCGATTCCTACAGTAGTTCTTGCATTACTTTTTCTGCAGTTTATTGTAATTTCGCACACACACACACGCGCACGCAAAATCGAAATGCAAATTGCAAGAAAATATCTGTGAAAATCTTCACAAGTCCTCAAATATCTTGCTGAAATCACGCACAAATCACAGTGGTGTGACCAGTGACTAAAAATCAAATAATTTCTAGAAAGATGCAGTCACTGCATTTTCCTCGGTAGAATACAATGTGCATCAGCTGATTAGTAATGAAAAAGTCACTCCCATGCAGATTCACTCTGCACTCAACAGCTTATTTTTCAGAGCAGGGTAGGAATCTGCAGCAAAGTTTGTTAAAATCCTTGCATTATAGATTGGTCACCTACAGGGGATTCCCCCCCCCCTAAACAAAAGTGGAGTTACTGCTTAAGAAGAGAGATGTATCCTCCATCTATGGTCTGCGGGAAAAATATCTCCACATTTTGGTGGCTAAACACCCAATTGGGAGTGTAAGACTTCTTTCAAGATCATGTACAGAGAATGACATATACCCTTGCTCCTGGGACAGGAATGTCACATGTGAATATGTTTTGTTGTGCATAACAACATGAGCAAAAAGCGGAGAAAGGTTCTAGAAACACATGGGAGGTGAAGTTCCTTTTTAAAGGAAAAGGGATTTGTGAGCACACTGAATAATATAAAATGTAGTTTGGAGGATAATGAAATAAAAGGATGAGGGATACAGGTATATAAATACTCACAAGAAAAAAAAAAGTGATGACTTTATGTCATTTATAATGTTACAATTTAAAATGAAATAAAGTAGTGGACCTCAATCCTGATAAAAAGGGCACACTCAAATACAAAATGTAAACAATACGTACTTGAAATGACTGAACATTCTTTTACACCCCCTTCTATGCTGTGGATGGCGTAATCCTTGGGAGTGTCAACTTATTGATGTAATGTGTTTTATGAAGGGAAGCTTTTATTAGAAACACCATGTAATTTCAGAAAAAGACTTAAAAACACACACATGACGTTCAATTTTATTTTTAATATAGAGAAAATAGATTTGCAAGGAGGAGCTTTGAGAAGCTCCCAAGCACCATATGAAATTGAACAGAAAAGTGACATAATAAAAAGTGGCACACCCTAAACCTTGCATTTATTTTACAATTAAGATCATAAATATGCCTTTAGTTTACACACTTCAGTTTCATCAAAGCAAACACTGATTACAAGTTAACAAAATGCTCAAAGCACTCAACAGAAGTCACATTAAAGGAGGAGGATTATATCCAAATTTTATCTTACAGAATTCTCTGTTGAACTGTATTGTTGCTGTATTGTCTCCCACTATAATGTAAAGCGCTGAGCAAACCGTTGGCGCTATATAAATCCTGTGTAATAATAATTCTCACAGAAACACCTGACCTCATTAGAATATGCCATCACCTCTTGCTCTGATAATCACTCAAAATGCTGCATTTCCCCCCACACCTGCAAACATATCTGCACTCCAATTAGATGTAAGAAACCCAGTGGGCATTCCCATGATTAGCTGTGGGAGGCAGCCCCTTTGAAAACAAGGGAGGCTGCTGGCTCTCACAGCTAATCGCAGCCACTCGTATGTAATTGGGCAGTGGGGGTTCCCATGACTATTAGCTGTGGGAGGCAGCCCCATTGACAGCAATAGGAGGCTAATATCTCAGCTAATCGCAATCACTCGCATGTGATTGCTCTGAATGTTCTGCCTGTGTCCAGGGCTGATCACCCGCATGTGATCGCTGCTTGAGCAAGAACATGCGAGTGGCCATGTTAGCTGTGGAAAATGGCAGCCGCCAATTGCTTTTAGGTTCCATTTACACTTGTGCGACTTTGGGGTCCAAAGTCGCAAGCCATGTTTCCCCATGAGTACCTTTTATATACAGTGACTTGGAAGTAGTTCCTGCACTACTTTGGTCTGACTTTCATGCGACTTGAGGGCCTTAAATTTCAATGCAAACCCAATGTTGCATGAAAGTCTCACCTGAATGACATATATACAACTTGTGTGCGACTTTGTAGACCACAAGCAATCATCCTCGGTCAAAGCCAAAGTCGCACTCATCCAAAATCGCATCAAAGTCACAATGAAAATCACATGATTTTGAAGTTGCACAAGTGTAAATGGAGCCTTAATGGCTGCCTCCCACAGCTAATTGCGGGAACACCCCATGAGGTTCCTGCATCTGGGTGTGTGAGTGCACCCTAAGGTAAGTAATGCAGCCACTTCAGCTCCCCCTTCACCTAATGAGCATTTACCTCTTGCAGTTTGGGAGGGGGGGGGTGGAGAGACAGATTTTGTCTAATACCTACAGCTGGGCTTTAAAACCTTTCTGAAAATATGGCGAAGCACATGTTGGGTGGTTGTTTACATTTCTGGATCCTAAAAGGTAATCTGGCTCATATAGAAATATAGAAAGTGTGTCCGCATATCTTAATAAACTGCATGCTGGTGTCCTGCATCTGTAAAACCCACAGTGCCCATTAAATAGTTATGTTAAAATGTTAACCTGGAAAACGAATATTGTATGAACAACAACTAAAAAGCAGTATCCTAGATTCCTTTTAAATGTGGTTTATTTGGGCGCCTAAGACTCTGAGCCTAGTAGAACCTGGTGTTAAAACGCTGTACAATCTAAAAAAAGAAAAAGAAAAAAACCCACAACAACAAACACAACACTACCTCTATATCCACACACAACCTCTATATAAATAAACACACACAAAACACTACTTCTATATCGATAGTAAGTATGTAAGTGATATTTCATTTTCAATGAGCCAAGCAATTTTTCTGTGCTAGGCTCTTCCCCCTCATCCATTAACCTAGTTTGTGTGATCTCAGCCGTTTGTGTTTTATGCCCTGTACATCTGTGTTTGGTGACAAGGTCAACAAACCTTCTGAACCAAGATGTAAACATACAACCAGGTCAGCCAGTTGTAAGCAGTCCAGATTACAGGGTTACAATATAAAAAAAATAGCTCCTGTTTTTTGCTTAGTTGAATCCAGTTGCTGCTACATAAGAAAACAACTAGTAGTACTATAAAAATGCCCAGCCATTGCTGAAAATAAATAAAGACAAGGATAGATGAAATGAATTATTTCATGATGATGGACTTTCATATTAAAGAACATTAACAAAAAGCACTTCCAGTGCAGCTCAGAATGTGGTGAATGCCTATGAAGATGGCCAAAGAATATATTGCTGTAAATAAAACCAGAATATACTCAGTAAAGGAAAACAAGAACCAAATGTAAAAAAATGTTGGCATAGAGGTTTATGAAGTCCAATTTATTTTTCACAGCTAAAGACTAAAGCTTGTTGGCATAATACATTTTCCAAAATAATCTCAGAGCATCAGAAGAACAGACTTGTAAGGTGTCTTTGGAGAGACCAGTAACACATGGCCAAGGCCAATATTCTATAGTAAGCAGTAAGAATAAAATAGCCCACTTAGGGCTCGTTCACACTTGGCTGTTTTACCAACGCTTGCCAAATGCCCCTATAGCGTTTGGCAAGCGTTGGTCCGGCATTTGTGGAGCGTTTTTTAACGCTTGGCAAACGCTCCGCAAACGCCGCATGCGCGGTTTAGTGGCGGTTGCTAGGCGTTTGCCGAGCGTTAATAACGCCCCACAAACGTCTATAACACAGTTTGAGTGGTGTTACTGCTCCGCAAACGCCCCGCAACCGCGTCGCAACCGCACGTTTGCGGAGCAGCACCATAGACGAGAATAGGAGGTTTCAAAGCCTCCTGACTCGACCAGAGGCGTCTGTTTTGCCGCGAAGCAACGCAAACGCTCCCGTTAGAACAGCACCATGTGCTGTAATGTGCAGAATTGGCAGAGGCGTTTGGGAAGCAGTAAAAACGCTTCCCAAACACCTCTCTGCTGCCTGCACACAAGGCTAGTGTGAACGTAGCGTAACAGTCATCTCCTACATTGTAAGCTGCAACGAGCAGGGCCCTCTGTTACCTCTTCTACCAAATTGTATTGTAACTGGAATGTCTGCCTTCATTTTGTAAAGCTCTGCGCAAACTGTTGGCACTATAGAAATCCTGTATAATAATAATAATAATTGTTAAAAAACACAATACCATTTTTTTCAGATCTAATCACTGGTGAATGCCTCTTTTCTCTGAACAAGGATAGAAGAAAAAAACTAAACAAAAAAACCACACGCAATATCGGGTAGTAATGAACAGAGGTTAAGGTAAGTTGTGCATGCATATAGACCAGTGTTTCTCAACCAGGGTTCCTCTAGAGGTTGCTAGGGGTTCCTTGAGCAATCAGAAATTTTTTGCCTCTCAGGTAAGCTCCCACTGACATCATTGATCTTTTTAGCAATCTGTAAGGGGGTAATTCTTCCCAATGACCACAAGTGTAAGGAGCATTCTTACCTCTGACTGACTATTACACTAATGTATCGTGACTAGTAGATAAAGTCATTTAGTAGCGGTTCCCTGAGACTGGAAAATGATGTCAAGGGTTCCTCTGAGTTGAAAAGGTTGAGAAAGGCTGATATAGACAAAGAATCCTAATCATGCATTAAATTTTAGCCAACATTTAAGGGTCCATTCACACTTGTGAGACTTCAAAATCGTCCGAATTTCATTGCAACTTTACAGTCCGGCTTGATGTTAGTTGCGACTTTGGACAAGTGCAACTTTGGTGCGACTTTGGTTTTGACCAAGGATGATGATTTGTGCTGTACAAAGTCGCATGTTCAACATTCAGGTGTGATTTTCATGGGACTTTGGAGGGTTTACATTGAAGTCTATAGCTCTTAAGTCGCATGAAAGTTGGACCAAAGTAGTGCAGGAACTACACTGAAGTGGCACAGATATGAATGGTACCCATTGGGAAACATGGGGTGCAACTTGTCATGCGACTTTGGACCTCAACGTTGCATGACAAGTCGCACAAAAGTGTGAATGGGCTCTTAAAAAGGAAACAAAAAAATGCATAATGGTAGCTAGATCCTGACAAATCAGAATTAAAACTACAGAAAAAAATAGTTGAGCTCTTCTGATAATTCTAACTGCCTAACACTCAAGCTAGCACTCCGCATCAACGACACAGCACTCCGCATCAACGGCACAGCACTCCGCATCAACGGCACAGCACTCCGCATCAACGGCACAGCACTCCGCATCAACGGCACAGCACTCCGCATCAACGGCACAGCACTCCGCATCAACGACACAGCACTCCGCATCAACGACACAGCACTCCGCATCAACGACACAGCACTCCGCATCAACGACACAGCACTCCGCATCAACGACACAGCACTCCGCATCACCACAAGTCACTGATAAGGACTAAGGACTCTTCTCGGACTTTCCAGCCTACTTGTACTGGGTCCAGGACACAAGCTGGATTTACACCTTGACATGTTTTTACCGTATTACCATCAGGCACCACACATTTTCATATGCTGCCATTGTAAGATTTTAAGGAACACCATTTCAACCAAAGGCTAACCTGTGTTCATGCTTTGACAGACATTAAATGGATTAGAGGTGAATGGATCTTAAGGATCAGTATGATAGCCAGATACCTAGAATTTTTCTTCAAGAAGTAAAAAAATGGCAGCCCCTGTATTTCTTTTATGATGGGCCTTTGAAGTCAAACACAGTTTAAACATCTGTTGATGGTCTGCCATTAAGCCATTATATTTTTATATTGGCTAGACATAGTTGGCGTAAAGCTCTGCACCACCAGGAAATATATAGGGGCAAAGGGGTATAATTTCTATATGTTCACACATCTGCCCTATTAGCTCATTTTACCAGCAGGTATGTGTATATACACAACAAATGAGAATGCGGCATGATAAAATGTTTACTTACAGAAGGCATGGCGATTGTCCCTTTAAAGCAGAACTACGCTGCATCTGACCACCACAAACCATAAATGTGATTTTATTCATGTTTAACATTCAAAGCAAACTCCCCCCATCCATCCATGTCTCCATGCTTTATTTTGCTAGGAAATCACTCTGAAAAATACCCTCTAGCATTTCAGGCTGTGGCCATCTTGAGTAAGAGCTGATAATTCATGTAGCATTTACTTCCTGGAATTTCTCTGCCCTTGGCTCAGACAAGCAGGCAGGAGGGTGTGCTTAGCGGAGAAAAACTCTCCTCCCTTCCTGAAGACTCCTTCAGAATACACTGATCAGTGCTGCAGACTACTGCCTGTGGCACGGATCAAGCAAAAAATAAAAAATAAATAAAATACCGACAGGGCACGTGATTAGAAGTTGATTGTTAGATCGACTTCTGTTCAACCACCATGGCTGCAAATGGATCGAAAATTTGGCCAGTCCCTGCTGAAGCAGCCAAAATTTTAAATCATTGTATAGTCAGATTAATACAGTACATACAGGGCTAATTATGGTAAACATTAACTCCTTCAGCAAAAGTACAAGAAAACTTCAGTTTTGGAGTTTTCAGAAAACAGCAAGTAAAACAAAAACAGTTTTTTTATACTGTGTGAATGAGAACATAAAAATAAAGTAGGCGATATTCCAATTTGGCTGCAAAAGTGGAAATAGGAGGGGCAGTACATTAATTTAGAGAAAAATATAAAGAGAAAGAAAGGAAAATAAATGCCCACTTATCTAGCATATGACTATACAGACATTTTGCAATTCTATAGGAAAAAAACATGAAAGACTATTTAATCTGTGTAAGCCACCCAAGCTGCTCTGTACACAGCTTAGCAATGTTTCCTTCACAAGACTCGCTTGCAGAGGGGAAAAAAAAAAAAAACCTCACTTGTGTCCTCTGCGCACACAATAAAGCACTCCTAGCAGCAATGCCACAAAGTGACACCTGCAAAAAATGATGCAACTACTGCAGCAAACAAGCACAGTGAAAAATGCTAAAACACCACTTTTCTAGTCTGCTGGGTGAATAAAGCTCTCCCAGACTTGTCAGCTTGTGTCAATCAGCAGTGCTTTTGTTAAATTAGGATGTTGAGAAACACCTCTTTGTCATGAGGCCTGACTTTATTTACTCTGCTCCTGTAACCCAGCAGTAGTAGATCTGACACTTGCTTACATGGCTTTTCTGTGCTGCAGAAATACAATATATATTATCATTGTACAAACATGGTTAAAGGGCTCCAGCTGGATACCAGGATAAGCAAACGCATATAATGTAATCAACTAATGGGCACATCTGACCCAGTCAAAAGATGGCAGGGCACAAACTGGAGGGTGGGGGGTCTTAACCCATCTTATTACCCAGCATTAGCTATATAAAATATTTGCTAAATTCTTGAACGATATGCATGAGGAAGATGCACATAATTACAAAAAAAAAAAAAAAAAAAAACACATGCCTTTAAGAAGTATTTTACTAGATGGATTGAGAGGAACCATGGTGGGAGAGATAGATAAAATAGTAGAAAACCATATGAAAAAGCAATGTACAGTATATAGCTTTCCTTATCTGCGACCAGTGTTTCAATTCACTGTAAAAATGTTCATTTTAAAGCCGACTTCAATAAAATGAGTGTACACATACATGAGGGTATTTACCGGTGTTAGGCAGTTTTTACATAGACACAATAGTATCATTACTCAAGTCACAAAGTAGGATAGGGATCGTTATTTTAAAAAACAATTTCAGCCAAATCTTTAGCCCTGGTTCGCACTGGATGCGAATTTGAAATCGTGCACCTTCACTTGAAGTTGCATGATTTAAAAGTCGGATGGCAGTACAACTTTAGGTGCGCCTTCATAGACATTTGTGTGACTTCATGCACAGATGTCTATGCAAGTCGCACCCCAAATTGGCAAAAGTAGTGCAGGAACTACTTTTCTAAATCGGTGCGACTCCGACGAATCCGGAATCACATCATTTAGAACAGTTCAATTGCCAATCATTAGATGCAAATTGTCATGCATCAGTGTGAACCAGAGCTAAGAGATTTGCAAATTACTGTCACATATCTAAAAATAAAATAAAGAATATTTCTTGTTCTAAAGCTCTTAAACTGAACCTCAGGGGTGATTCACACAACAAGGGTTCATGCACATGAGTGGTTTGGCCTGTACTTTATACAATTCCAGCATTTTTGAGTTCAATGGAGGCACATGGCACAGCATACAGCCAGCGGCCAATCAAAATCATCAAAAGACAGGCTGAAATACGCAGCTGGATGCAGTTTCCAGCGGTGCTCACATTTAGGGCAAAATTCCAGAGTTTGGGGCATACACCACCAAATCGCATATGGAGCTAAAATGTAAGTATGGCTTAAACAGCATCTATCTGTTGCATATTTCACCCCATGGCTTATTTTGGCATGTTGCTGGCTGTAGTCTGCACCTCTGGGCACAAGCAGTCTTCCTTGTGCCCAAAAGCTATTTATTTTTCATTTTAAATCATAGCTTAATTCCACTGCTACAGGCATTTCATCAGGAAGAATTACCGCTATGTTGTCTGTCACAACAAAGACAATGAGTGGTCACAAATGGACAAATGTTGGGGAATGGGGTATCTGCCCAATGACATGCTAGTGTGCATGGAGCCTTAGGATGGATACAGAAGCTTATTTGTATAAACTCAAAAAATGCTAGTAAAAACCACTGGCTGAATAAACACTGATCTTCTTGTGCCAGCTTGTAGTAGTGTTTAGCAGCGTTGGGCTCCATGCACAGGAGCCTACCCTCACACAAAACGTGGCACCACGATTTTGCGTTTTCCCGCAGCTGGTGGTCAAAACATTCCTATCCTGAACGGGATTCTTCTGTGTTCAGGAGAGGGAGGTTTAACCTCACCTAGCCGCGGCAGCTCCTAAACTCTGCTAAAAGCCTACATGTACATGGACACATAGGCACATAGGCTTTAATGGAGTTGAATTTAGAAGCTTTGGCAAAAACATGTTAAAAGCTCCTAAACTCAAGTTTAGCAGCTGCTAATGTACATGCGCTCTTAGTGTTTTGTTAACATTTTTACAGCATATGAAGAACAAAAAAACAAAAAAAAAAACCTCAAAAAAATGATATCAGGGTTTTAGGAGCATTAGACATTTCTGCTGAGAAAACGCTGCCAAAAACTCTACAAAATCAAAGCTCATAATAGCTTTTAGGAGCTTAAAAACACTACACCGTGTTCCAAATTATGCAAATATTTTTCTCATTTACCTAAATGATTGATGTAAATAACAGTCAGCATAATTCTCATGTTATCAACTATTAAGAGTACAATTCAAATTTTATTGAACAAACCTCCTAATGATAACAGGATTTTTTTTAAACATAAAAAACTTACAATGCACTGTTCCAAATTATTACACACAGTAAGTTTCAAAACACTTTATAGGTTGTAAAGAACTGAAAATTGTCATTTGTTGTGTTTGCAGCATATTTACTGAAATCAAAAGCTATTTCATTCAAACTTTTAACAACATTTTAACTTTTTAAACATTTTAACAGGTCACGTTACATTTTAACATAGGACCCTTTATTTGATAGCAGCTTCACAAGTCTTGCATCCATTGAACGTGTGAGTTTTTGGACAGTTTCTGCTTGAATTTGTTTGCAAGATGTCAGAATAGCCTCCCCGAGCTGCTGTTTGGATGTAAACTGCCTCCCACCCTCATAGATCTTTTGCTTGAGGATGCTCCAAAGGTTCACAATAGGATTGAGGTCAGGGGAGGATGTAGGCCACACCATGACTCTCTCTCCTCCTTTTATCCCTATAACAGCCATTGATGCAGAGGTATTCTTTGCAGCATGAGATGGTGCATTGAGATGCATGAAGATGATTTTATTACGGAAAGCATAGTTCTTCCTTCTGTACCAGGGAAGAAAGTGGTCAGTCATAAACTCAACATACATTGCAGAGGTCATTTTTACACCTTTGGGGGCTCTAAAAGGGGCTGACCCGCTCTGTTCCCATGATTCCAGCCCACAACATGACTCCACCGCCGCCTTGCTGACGTCGCAGCCTTGTTGGAACAGGGTGGCCGTCCACCAACCATCCATTACAATATCCATCTGGACCATCCAGGGTTGCACGGCACTCATCAGTGAACAGGACGGTTTGAAAATTAGTCTTCATGTATTTTTCTGCCCAATGCAGCCATTTCTGCTTGTGAGCATTGGTTAGTGGTGGCCGAATAGAAGGTTTATGCACAGTTGCAAGACTCTGGAGGACTCTACACCTTGATGTCCGTGGGACTCCAGAGGCACAAGCAGCTTCAAATATCTGTCTGCTGCTATGTAATAGTATTTTAGCAGCTGCTCTCTTGATCCGATGCATGGATCTGGGAGAAATCTTCCTCAATGTGCCTTTATCTGCACAAACCCATCTGTGCTCTGAATCAGCCACAAATCTCTTAATAGTGTGATGATCACGCTTAAGTTTTCATGAAATATCTAATGTTTTCATACCTCGTCCAAGGCATTGAACTATTTCACTCTTTTCGGCAGCAGAGAGATCCTTTTTCTTCCCCATATTGCTTGAAAATGGTGCTCTGCTTAATAATGTGGAACACCGTCCTTTAGTAGTTTTTCCTTAAATTGGGCTCACCAGCCAATCTAATTATCACAGGTGTCCAAGATTGTTTTCAGTGATCAAAAGAGCCCTGACACACAATGCCATCCATGAGTTAAACTGGAAAACAAAATATTTCATCTTTGTGGCACTTAAATAGAATTTGCATAATAATTTGGAACGCGGTGTAGTATGCTTGGAGCATAAAATTATATGTAAACCCTCACCTTGTAAAACAAACAACCCATACAGTTTAACATAGAAATGAAAGGCAAAACATTTGTGCATAGGTATAAACATTATAAATACCACCTATACCTTTTTTATAGGTGATCACATATCCTCTGTTCTCAGCTGCATAAGAGCTAGGGGAGGAAAAACTGCACAACACAAGTCTTCCCAGTGAAAGGCTGTGCAGGGGGTGTCAGGAGAAGTCTGATCATTGGAAGAGAGCAGGCAGAGTTCCCAGAACTGACTGCGCTGTGCTCTCCTGTCTAGTGTGGACAGTGTTTAATAGGATAGCAGAGTGACTGGCAGGAACACCAGGGATCTTACACAATGGAAGCAATACAAAGAGAACAGGATGCTTTTTCATACAAGTACATAGTAAAGCAGGCACATATCAGGAATATGAAATGTTGGGTTTACCTATTCTAACCTTTTCTCCGTGTGGTGAAAAAAAAAAAAAGTAAAACTACTGGCAATGTCACCAGAGACTTTCAGCATATTGGAAAACCTCTGCAAGTGTTAATGAAGTGCTCATTAGCAATGTCTATGGCTCCATTCTGTTGGGTTGCTTGATTTAGCTGGGAGTGCGTTTGTGTTTTCAATATACCTTTATGCTTTATTGGAAAGAAAAGAATTGCAGTTTGTTGACTCAAACTGAAATCAGGTATTTGATTGAAATGCATTTTTCCTTTCCACAAACTTTTACTTGCAATGTGCTTCTAAACTTACTAAAGAATTGACAGCCCAGAAATGGTTAACTCCCTAACTCCGGCATCTCTCCCTTCTTGCATGTCATACCCCTTTCTTCTTTTGGGAGTGTAACTTGTCTGTGCTGGCCCATCTCCGCTGGCCCTCTTCTAACTTCCCTACATAACCCCTTTTGTAGCGGCTGGGGGAGGAGTGAAGGGGAATACTATAAACTGTAACAGCTCCGATCTGCTGGGAGTGCTGACATCACATTCAAGATGGCAGCACCCAGTAGCAGTCTCAGGGCTTTTAGAGGTATGCTGTATACAATAGTAAATACTATGCTAAAATAGGTTAAAAGGCACATTTTGCTGTTACAAAAAGATCAGACCAGCGACCGGGTCTCTAATAGTGTGTGTAGACAGGAAGCAACCAACAATCATAGGAAACAAGAGGGAAAGCTGTACTTGGTTTGGCCATTTTAGCATAGGTACACTGTAGTCGGATTTCTTTGTGTGTTAATAAAGGCCATATTTAGAAGTTTTAACTACATAGTTATTTCACTGGCCTGGTTCTTACTTCATAAATATATTGGCTTCATTTTAAATAATCTGCTTTAGGCAGGCTGTGTGTGGCAGTAAACAATGCATTTTAGTGTGTGTTACTGCGAAGCGTGGAGCTCTGGGTAGTCCAGTGTAGATCCAGTTTGTTCTGGTGCTGTGCAGAGACCCCTCAGTACATAATATTTATAAGGAAATATTTTGCATTATGATTGCTTACAATATTTTGTATTCGGTTAAAAACCAGGCTACCTTCTCTGACTCACTGCTTATACTACATAGGTGTGGTCCTATTAAATGCATAACATGATTACGTACCTTTCCAAGTACAGATACCAGTTAAAAGTATTAAAAAACATTTATTGCGGTAATATTAAACAATCTAATGCCAGTATTTGGGCCCAATAGGGTGTTTGTGCTTGCAGGGCAGAATTTAGCAGCTTATGCTACTATATATTACACACACACACACACTTATATATGTGCACACACACGGCTTTCTTTATTTTTATCTGCATATCCTTTTGGCAGAAGTAACAAATGCACCACCCATTCAGTATAAAAGGTCTTTGTGACAGGCATAGAAAATTATAAATAATATATTTAGTGAAGGATGCAAGAGAATGGATCAATAAATATAAGCAGTTAAAAAGCACAAGGCCCCCTGTATGTCTCGTAGTTTTACATAGCAGTTCTTTTATTTGCCTTTAGAAACATTCAATCTTCTTGGACTGAAGTTACACATCAATTTTCGATCATGATACTGTGCAATCAATTTCCATTTCTGTGGCAATGACCCCTTTTAAACCAGCTACCTGATAAAGGTACAAAAAAAAAAAAATATGAATCTTACGGGTCTGATCAGTAACAGGGCAATTTTGATCCTAAGGTAGAACAGATCAAAAATTGCTTTACAATCTCAGCCTCCTACATGCACTGCTCCATGGACCCGATTGCTATAACACCTGACATGAGAAAAATGTGGCTGCAGTTGATGGTCTTTGTGATGTTGGAGACAGGCAGCTAGTATTTCCACGAAGTCTCAGATTGAGAACAAGCAGCAAAAGAAAATTAACCTCTTGCCAAGCATGCTGCAGATATACATTTATGGCGACTGAGGTTTCTGTGCGGAAAGCGCTCTCTAGTTTGATCAAGATACAGCTGGATAGGTCCACTGTGACAGCCAATCGCAGTGGTCAAACGATCAGGAAGTCAGTCCTACCATCCATCCCAAAAATCCAGTTAGAGGTCCTCGGCAAGGTGTGGTTAAAAAGGAGAAGAAGTACAGCCAAAGGGGGGGGGGGGGGGGGGGCGAGCAGACAGCGGTGAATTTTGGTGTTATTTAATCACCACTGGGGTTTTTATTTTTTGCTATACACACACTGTATGTATGTATATATATATATATATATATATATATATATATATATATATATATATATATACACACACACACATACATACACACACATATACACACACAATATCTCACAGAAGTGAGTACACTCTTAACGTGACAACACTGAGGAAATGACACTTTGCTACAATGTAGAGTAGTGGGCGTACAGCTTGAATATAGACCAATTTGATGCATTGTGTGACGTAGGGTCTGAGCACTGACAGGCTGACCCCCCCCCACCCCTTTGACCTCTGCAGCAATACGGACAGCACTCATATATCTATTTCCCAAATACAACCTCTGGATATGACGCTGAGTACGTGCACTCAACTACTTTGGTTGACCATGGAGAGGCCTGTTCTGAGTGGAACCTGTCCTGTTAAACTGCTGTATGGTCTTGGCCACCGTGCTGCAGCTCAGTTTCAGGGTTTTGGCAATCTTATTATAGTCTAGGCCATCTTTATGTAGAGCAAAAATTCTTCTTTTCAGATCCTTAGAGAGTTCTTTGCCATGAGGTGCCATGCTGAACTTCCAGTGACCAGTATGAGAGAGTGAGAGCGATCACACCACATTTAACACACCTGCTGCCAATTCACACCTGAGACTTTGTAACACTAAAGAGTCACATAACACCTAGGAGGAAAAATGACTAATTGGGCCCAATTTGGACATTTTCACTTAGGGGTGTACTCACTTTTGTTGCCAGCGGTTTAGACATTAACTTGCTGTGTGTTGAGTTATTTTGAGGGGACAGCAAATTTACACTGTTATACAAGCTGTAAACTCATTACATTGTAGCAAACTGTCATTTCTTCAGTGTTGTCAAATAAAACGATATAAAAAAATATTTACAAAAATGTGAGAGGTGTACTCACTTCTGTGAGACAGTGTGGGTATATATATATGATGTTTGACAATGGCAGGGAATGGAGTCTGTAAGAGCATATAAGACAGCCATTGTTCGTGGTCTCAGAGCTTTATAGAGAATAAACTAAATTAAATATTGCTAGTGCCCTTTAAGGAAGCAGCATGCAATAGCCAAGCTATTTTTTTTTCTGCATGACCTCTTGATAAAAGCCAGTACCTACTGCAACCACCAAAAGAATTGAAACACATTACTAAAAAGAAAATGTGAACTACAATTAATCTTTTTATATGATAACATAATGACAACATTGAAGCTTTACTATACAACTACTTCTGAGACTTTGTTCTAGGAATGCAGGAGTATCTGATAGCAGGAAATACAATAATTGTAGTCAAATGCCTGTGTCCAAGGACAAATGGATAACTAAAACAGCTGCAGCTCCAGGCTATACCAAAAACAACTTTTAAATACAGTAAAAAAAAATTAAAAAAAACACCACACACACACACACAACAAAAACCAAAACACACACACAAAATGAAGATACACAAAGACATAAACGGAATTCAATAAAAAAGGACACTTTCAAGTACAAAAGGGTTTATTACAACAAACCACCATCTGCACCCAATCAGATTGTTTACTCTGGATGGATAAAGCACAGGTTCGTGTTAAAGAAAAAGATTCACTTTTTTCTTCACCAATAGCACAATTTCAACTTTTTGGCTATGGATTCTCCCTATATTACAGTACCGATGCTTGGCCATTGGCCTAGCTTTGTCACTGAGCAAGCACATGTGCCTCTGTAACCGGATATTTTCTTTACTCCTGGTAGCTGCATGGAATGGCAGCAAAGAAAATATGCTGTCGGAAAGGAGGGGAGAAAGGGAACCAGTTGCTTTACCCTACGTGGGCAGATCACTTAAAAACTAAACATCAACAAAATTCAATGTTAAATTAGAAAATAAAGCAGAACTTTGGGGAGTGAAAAAAAAAGCAACACTTCGGAAATGTGCTATATAAAAAATGTATTACCCTTAATGATTGGTATCCCGTGTATGAATGCTCATGAAGAAGTCAAAACTTCTGTTTCATTCATCCCTTTCACTAATGTAAGCACCTATAAAACACACAGTTCCAGCTCTAGTATAATGGTAATAGTGGTCACTTGTTCGCCACTTCATCTAATAACAAAATGTCCTGTATTCTTCACACAGAATACAATATGTTCTGTGACTGGATGAGGAAAGGGGCAGATGAACAGTCCCAATAACTCCTCGTTTAGTACAGAATGTAAGTCGCTCTTTGAAAAGAGTCTGAACTGAACATTTCATGGCAGGGAGTTTGATGCTTATAGTAGTTTAAAAGAATTTAAACTAAGATTTATACATTTTTACTTAAATATAATGTGTACACACACTTGCAATAAACTGGAGGGGAAAAAAATAAAAAAGTCCCTATTAAAATGAACTCCAGCCAAACAGTTAAATACAGTACAAAATGTGTAGATATGAAGTGTTTACCGTGTCAAAATACTTGTAATTCTTTTCAGCCACTCTTGGGCTAAGTCTACACTAGCTTCAAAAGCAAGTGTTTAATGAGTGCTTCTGAAGCTCCATGAACGCATGTCAAAATGGTGTGCATTGCAGCACCCAATGTTGTTCACATGGTTGCATCAGCGTCACGTTGCACTGCATCAAAATTGACCAATCATGGACTGGAAACATGAAAACGTGTCACAAATGGCCCTATGGAGTTTACAGCGCATTTAGAAAGGGTTACTTGCCGTGATGAGAATACAGAAATCCATACAAAATAAAAAAAAAAAAAACAACACACAACAACAAAGAGGGAGCATCTGGTAGGCGATTTTGAATGCTACTCATATGCGCCAAAAATGCACAGTTAAAACAAATCTTAACGCATTTGGCATGTTACGGGCGCTAAAATGTCTTCTCACATCTAAAATGAGCCCTGGTTGTTCACACAACCCTGCCAAAACACATAAGACACCTTTAACCTTCTACCCCTAGCCTGTAGATGGGATCATCACCAACCCTATAATATTATTTGTCCAATCACCTCGTTGTAAGCACACTCCTTTTGCCCGATATGGCAACTGATAACCATTTGCAATGCATAAATGCTTGACTGGCTCTCTGTGCTGGCCTTCTGTCATTCCAAGGACTGGTATGTATGGGAGATTTTAGGAAGCCAATATACTGCTAGCTTTCAGGTACCTACAACATTTAACTATAATAAATATGTAACAGATTATACAACCAATTTCATATTTGTGTGGCAACAAGCTTCAAGCAATGCCAATTTGGCAATTTATTAAGGAAAAAAACTTGCTTTGGAAAGGAGGTTTGTCTATAATTAACGTTTGGCTAGTTGTTGATGGATATAGAAATTGACAGTCATTTTATATTAGCTCACATTTCTGAATACATTTTAACTCTGTCCATATGCTTGGAGGGGGATGAGATGAGTGTGATATGTTCCTCACCTCTCTGACCCCAGATCATTACATCTGAAATCCCACCTTGGTACCCTCTATGACTGAGCCTCCTCCAGTTTTTCTGCCTAATCATCGGATTTTCCAAGGACAATAATATCTGATACTTTCTACAGTAAGAGAAACCCAGGACCCAAAAGTGCATTGTGCTGTTAACCAGCAATAAAAGGGGCAAAGAGAAGTTGTGCATGCCACTTTTACACATCGGATTCAGCCAAAGTCACCACAAGGAATTCTAAAAAGGAAAGTACAGGAGAATACATATTTTCAGATGATATTGTAGCGCTGAGTACCAGACTAATACCCCCTTCATTACCATGCCATTTTGCAGTCTTTCATTCAA
The DNA here is from genome assembly GCF_062004578.1 of Staurois parvus. NCBI lineage: Eukaryota > Metazoa > Chordata > Amphibia > Anura > Ranidae > Staurois > Staurois parvus. The sequence continues at coordinate 31,327,689 of NW_028318083.1, read as the reverse complement.
TGTTATACACAAATGTACTTTTATATAATATCTGGGTGGCATGATAGTTCCAGTTTACTGAATTAACCTTGTTCACCTAAAGTAAAATGCTTGTAGAATTGCTGAGAGTCAGAGATCATAGCTGTTTTAGGGGCAGGTATTTAACTTTTTAGCTCTGGGACATGATCCTTTTAACTGAAGAACAAACTCCTTGTTTTTTTTTAGTGGCTGCAGTCTGATTATGTAGTAACCCTAGTTGTTGATTTACTAAGATTCATTTTTACCTTTGCTTTTGTCTACTACAAACAAACTGAACCTGATTGGAAAACAGAACTGAATACAGAAAAATGAAAAGGAAAACTAGGTGTACAATAGTTTCCTCTTGTAAATCACTGCAGTTGGTTCACAGAAATCACATGGTACAGAAGCCCGATTGGATATAATTTTGTCTGTGGTCTGCCCTGCCTCACAGGCATTGTGCTATGGCTAGTGCGCTCACCGACTCTTTCCTGTTTATAAAGGGCACTCAAGAAAAAACATCCACGACCCCCTGCTTTTTACAACAGTATGGAACTAAGGTGAAATATATATATATATATATATATATATATTTTTTTACATTTTTTTTACATAATTAGTATTGTAAATGCTTGCTTGTAATTTAGATATTCGTACACTGGCAACTGCAATAATCGTTCCTCTGCTTACAGTGGTTGTAAAGGCTCAAGGTTTTTTTCCTTCATGCATTCCAGGAGCGTCAGTGGGGACATGAGAAGAGGAAGGTTGGAGGAGCTGCTCTGTGCAAAACCATTACACAGAGCAGGTAAGTATAACATTCATTATTTAAAAAAAAAAAAAAAAAAAACATAAACCTTTACAATCACTTTAATGTTGCTTCAACAACATTTAATTAAAAAAAAGCTTTCAAGTGGGCTTTAAGGACATTTGAAAAAACTTCAGACAAGTCAAGTACACCACAAAAAAACAAAACAAAAAAAAAATCACTTTAAAGTCCAACCCCAGCCAATGTTTTATCAATGCATGTGTCCCTGTAAGTAATGGTCAAACATTGATATCCCTATGTACCTACAAACAGCACATACTTAGATTATTTACATCAAGCTAATGTCTTCTACAAGAAGACACACACACGAGAAAATTGAGGAGCCTGTCCAGCAGCTGATTTTGAACAGCTAGAGCATACATGAAAACAGTGGAAAATTTAGTGCATTAACTCCTAAACAGTATCTTCAGAATACTATCTTGTTAAACTGTCTAAAATACTAGTAATATTTAATTCACTTTTCTGTTTTTGTTTCAAGAACACCAGTTCTATTTTCTGATAGTGGGTTCAAAATGAAAGTTCATGTTCAACCACGGTGATGAGAAAATTTGAAGGAGTAGGTTACAATTTTTTTCTTGAACAAATATCCAACCCTTTGATAAAATCAGGTGATGAAACACGTCAGGGCCGGGCCACACAACATATTCTGTAATGAGGCATCCACTTTACATTCCCCGCCGGAAGTGACGTATCGCTTGAGACGCTCGGTTCATGTGATATACAGATACCTGTAACGGTTATTGTGATATTTTGGCATGCTTTCATTTATTTTATGTGAGTGCAATACTTTCTACACAATAAATGGTAATTAACGGATTCAAGCTATGAGTTTCCTTTTACATCTTTCCTTGATTATATGTAGTAGTCTGGAGGATGTCCAGCCATTATATTAGTCTCTAATTTATAAAGGGCTTGTTGATTGACGATCTGTACTACGCAGACACTCACCATAGGCGCTATTGCCTATCAGGTTTGGATGGGCCACGATATCTGGTAAGTGCCACTGAATTGGGGGAGGTTTTTCTCTGAAGCACGTGGTGATATCGGAGTGCACTTTACTCAATCAATTCTCGTTATGTTGTTCACGTGGTGATTTCGATGGATCAATAAGGACTTTGCACTTCATTACAATTTTCATTTTTCAGCTGATGGACTTATGTCAAATTATTTAAATATTTGGGTATATTTACAGTGTTATATTTTCCCTCTCCTAGTGTTGTGTGTAATATATATATACATATATATATACATATATACACACACACACACATATATACACACACACACATATATATATATATATACACACACAAAATTTTGCGCTGCTTTTATTCCTGATTGGTTCATGAGGTGATTATTGCATTATTCACTATTAGGAAAGCTGCATGCTTACACATTCTATGCACCCATTTATTGACTTAGGCAAGTGATTTATTATGCATTTTTTTAGGCGTTAGATGGTTTTTTCTTTTATATATTTTTCCATCTCATTTGCGCAGTGAATATACAGTTTATATATTGACTTTGAAAATATCTAGTGTATGTGGTTTTCATTCTGTAAACTCAATTTGTTCCAAAATCGAACGTTAAAAGCAAACAAAAATTTTAAAGCAGGGCTTGACAAATATGCTTTAAATGTTAGAGCCAGCTAAAAGAGTTAGGGGCCAGTTGTTTTTTTGTAGCGTGGGTTGCCCGTGCCTGTGGTAAGGCAAGTAATTTACGCCCCCTAACTTACAGCAGAACAGCCTGCCAATAACCCTGACATAACACCAATACATCAGGGTTATAGCCTGGCAAGAAAGAATGACAATTAAAACCTATTATGGGGAAACCCCTTATTGTGCCAATTGCCCTCCCACCAATTTCCGCAAATCCCCCCCCCCCCACTCTTCACAAATTTTCCCCTTCACAAATACAAATTCCCCCCCCCCCCCCCCCCCCACCACACACAGTGCACAAATTCTGAGCCTCTCGTTACCTTCTCAGTGTCCTGAGGAGGCCCCGTGATTGATGTACTATGATGTACTATAATGTACAGCGCTGAGCAAACCTTTCTGGCGCTATATAGATACTGTATAATAATAATAATGCATGGCAGGGTATTGGTGGATGTTCTCCCCCCCCCCCCAGTTCCTCCGGTGTCTCTCCCGCCGTCTCCTCCTCCTCCTCCTCACACACCGTGAGAGAAGCACAGCAAGAGGATGATGTAAATACCACAGTGCCCCACCACCTCCTACTCCACCCCTCTCCCTCTACAGAGGCGTGCTCTCATCTTTGCCTGGCAACCATCCCCTGCGTAAACTTACATCGGAACAGACAAAGCCCAGGTGTCAGGGCACGATTTTAGTTTCCATGGCAACCTGGCGCCTGGGATTTGTTGAGCCCTGTTTTAAAATACTTTCGAATGATATTTGTCAAGTCATTGCAGGTACTGAGAACTTTCACAAGAATGGAAACCTACTAGTGTAGGGCCAGCTTTTTTTGCAACAGTTGACAAATCATATATGTAAAAAGCAACACTCTTACTGACCACAATTATTAGCACTGTTAGGTGTCAGTTCCCATTTCATATTCTAAACACTGGAAATTTCATATTCAGTATTATAAATCACTCAAATAAAAGACACTTAAATTTACACTTTTTCACTCATCTTTAAGTCTGTCTAAAGTTGGTTCTAATTATCCCCATCATCATTAGCCAATGGCTATAAAAGGAAAATTGTGGCAGAGGAGACGACTTATTTTTAGAACATAGAAGTAAAAAAATTACCTTTACAAAACTAGATTGACGGCTTTATTAAAAATTACTCTCAACAATCTATAAGCAAAACAAATCCAGGTCAAACATAGCATGCAAACTTTTATTACACACCCAGCTTCCAAAGTGCTAAACTATAAAAAAGTTTTGACTACATTAAATTAAGTGTAATTTTGCTATATGACATCATGCACTTACATGAAGGAGACACAGTACTTCACAGAGAAATCCTTAATATTCCCAGGAACTGTGTCATCACATGATAGAAGTCATCCCCATTAAAAAAAATTAAAAAAAAAACGCACACACCACACAAGTATCACACCTGGGGCTGAACAAATGTCTGGGAGCCTGGGACATCACTAAACAATATCAAATTCAAAGTGCCACAAACAGATGACACTCTTTACATAAAAGCTCCAATGTAAATAGCAAAGGGAAAACAAGCTAAGATGTCCTGTGTACTACATTTCAGGTCACTACACTGCAAAATCCTGGTTACACTCTATAAGAAAAATTGGTGAACGATTATCCTGGTTTCCTCAATGATTCACAGCAATTCGAACCTGAGGATGGTACTAATTATATGAAAATTCTTGAACAAAGTCTTTCATATGTGATTTTTCTTATACGAAAACCGTACATGTCAAACAAAAAATTGTTACCTCTGTTCACTGATGAGAAAAATTTTGGAGTTTGTCCCTTCTGAAGTTTTCATTTGGGAAGTCTGAAATCAGATGTCGAAAGTTGTGTACACACTATAAAAAAGAAAAAAAGAAAAAGAAAGAAAAAAAAAAAAAAAAAAAAAAATATCGAACGATTGTTCCTCGCCTGGAATTTTTCTTCAGATTTTTTTTTATAGTATGAACCCAGACTTAATCACTTTCCACCCCCACCCTTTTTCATCCAGTTCAAAACTGAACCATAGTCTCCTGAAGGATCAACAAATAATTAATTTTAAAAATAATATATGTGCATTCCTAAAGGATAATGCAAACATATGAGACCTGCATAGGACATGGCTTCGTTATAAACCAGTCTACCAGCTGTGTAAGATACCATTTTTATTACAAATAAAAGCTGGTGCAATAATAGAATTGATAATGGAGAAAGCCAAACAGGGAAAAAAAAAAAAATACCGGGAGAAGCAATAGGTCACAGGACAGTCAATGTGAATATAGAGTCTGATATAGTAGAGGAATACATTGAAAACCTTGTGTCCATAGATATGGTCCTAGAGAATGAAATGCAGTACTGAGTGCTCAGGTGAAGTGATAAATGCTGTAATAAAAACTTAACAACGCTGTTGGAAGACAAGAACATGAGGACTAAATGGATGAAGCTAGAACATATTTACAGCCAACAACACAAAAATATGCCCTCAAGAAAGGGTCCAAGTGTTATTTATTACTTGATACTTCATCAGTCAGGGGGATCCTCAAGAATCCATAACTTGTTCTATGGACAAACAATTTAGATCATGCCGTCATGGACATAGTTTCAGTACATCTTACAGTAACTCAAAGTCTACATGTGATGTCACAAAGAAACAGGAAGCCAATGTACTCCACATGTGAAGACAGCAGAAAACAGAAGTGCAACAAAGAGCACGTAGTTTGAATGTTAGCAATGGCCAGATGAGAACTCCAATACAACAGGATGTCGCATGAACAGGTTAAGAACAATGCATGCCAATCCATTGGATATTAACAGAGAACTTGTGCCACCCTCACTGAAAAGTTCTTGGGGGGGGGGGGGGAGACGAAGCAGAATTTGGGAGGAAGGGTCTGTGATCCCTGCAGGTCCTCTTCAACATACATCTGGCCTTGTGAAATTAAATTTATCATCTACTTTCAGAACACTGTAGAGTCAAAAGGTCCTTTTACAAGTGGGCATTCATAACACAATAGCACATTAGAACAAGTATTTTTAACATACTGTATGCTAGTTGAATCAGACTTTTTTTTTTTTTTTTTTTTAAAGTCTACTTTGGTACAATTGCTCAGTTAAGCAACCCTCCCCACCTAGCGGCACCATGCATGTCAGATGATATTTATGTTCACAGGCTTAATCATCGGATTACCCTTGATTCTCCCACTTCCGGGGTGTTTGACAAATCCCCCTCATTCCCCATGAAGGTGCTCAGTTCCTGACTATCCTATCTCCGGCCCCAGCACTGCCATGTGGGTGGTGTGCCTCAGCACAAAGCGACTTTCAGAAAGTTGGAACTTGGCAGTTTAGTCAGTACAAGTATATTGAAAAACACTTGCTTAAACAAATGCATTTAGCCCAGATTGATAGATAGTACTGGGGTTAAACACACGATAATTAGAGTATGAATAGTTCATAATCATCAAGGCACAAACAGGGTTTTTTTTTCTAGTCTTCAATAAGAGTGAGGGGGGATTAGAAATCCTGTCTAGGTTTTAACCACCATCTAGGGCTCGGTTAGGATAAGTTCCCACTTGCACAAAATTCCAACACTGGCACTAACACAAACCAAGGTGCCTATAGCATGCGTTTTTGCATTTAATGCACGATTAAGGAGCATAAAAAAAAAAAAGGAAGAAGAAAAAGGTGTCTCAAGCAGCCTTTTTATTCAGGGGGAAGTTTTTCTTTCCATATCACTGATAATTAAAATACTATATGTTTTTCAAATGTGAACAGCTCTGTCCACAATATCCATTGCAGGCTAAAACAATGAAAATAGTAGCGCTTTAATGCCCCACAAAACCTGCGTCAGTCATATCCGCATGTAAATAGACTGGTGCAAGACAGACAGGGGCGGCTTGTCAGGCTCTAGTAAACTTCAAAAAAATGGTGGCCATCAGCACACAGACACCGACTCCCTGTTGCATAAATGAAATGAGTAAAAGATGGCTTCAGTTACTGTCCTCCACCTGTAGAAAATAGACGCATTTTGTTCTTTTCGGGGCTGAATCATAGGCCTCTATGGGTGTGTAGACTGCCACCATTTTGATGAAATCCATTGTAGGCTGCTTGGCTTGGAGTTCAGGTAACAGCAAATGCACGCCCCAAATGCCTGTTTCGAATGCCAGTGTGAACAAGGCCTTGGAGATATTCAGGCTGGCCGTACACCACTCAGATTTCAACCAATTTCTGCAGAATCTGCCAAAATTCAAGCTTTGGGTAAAGCAACTGGCACAACCCAGCTCAACAAAAGTAATTTTCAAAAATTAAAAAAGGAGCCTGGTTGAAAACAGTCAGTATTCAATCAGATGCTTTCACTGTTTGGGTATTCAGCTAGCCACAATTGTTGTGGTTGCCTGTAAAACATAGGTGCTCAACCTCTAGCCCACCAGGCGTTGCAGAACTACAAATCCCATGCGGCACTGCAAGGCTGACAGTTATGATTCCCAAAGGCAGAAGCATGATGGGACTTGTAGTTTCACAACATCTGAAGGGCTGTAGGTTGAGCACCCATGTTGTAAACCAGTGTTTTTCAACCTTTCCTATAAAAGGCACCCTTTCAAGATTACGCACAATCTCTAGGCACCCCTAATCATTTTACATATTGCAGCAGCATCCACACACGTAGGGCACCCAACAGTAGAGATAATTTATTCTTGCAAAGTAAACCACACAGTGCCCAAGGTTGTAATGTTGCACACTGAAAACCTATGGCATTGTGTAACAAAATGTCAGGCTTCATCCACCCACATTTTTTTGGACAATTTAGGGCAATTTTTAGTCATTTTGTCAAGGCACCCCTGAATAACCCAGAAGGCACCCTGGTTGAAAAAAGCTGCTGTAGACCATAGTAGGCACTGAAGATACCTCCATCCATGCTGTTTAGTGTGGATGGCGGGGGGGGGGGGTGATCAAATGACCCCTCTTGGTCAGGTTCAATCCATGAAACTGTATGGCTAACCTTACCTTCGCTTCCTACTCCATTGACAAGGAAATGAGGGAAAATGTGCAACAGTCACACCAACAATAAAGATCCAACAGACTTTGACCATTTTACTAAAGACATTTTTTATTCTCTGTCTGGGCTGCTGCTGGGCAATTCTCCACACTACCGGTCTAGTAAAACCTTGTCTGCAGAAAAGATAAGGGGGGCTAAACTCTCTTATGGAGTCCTGGATGGCAGTAGAAACCCCACATGGGCTCTAACCCATCATCACTCTATTATAAACAAAAAAAAAAATTTTGATTGGGCATACAGTTTAATATCATATGCCGAAACTCCGGCACCTAGATTAGCAGTACAAGAAAATCAGGCATCTCTAAGATGTAGCCAAGATGAATAACTAGAGTACCCAACGTCCCACTTCCAAGCATCTTTTATGCAACACTTCACCCTAGTGATGGATATTGAAGTAAAAGTTGCCTAAAACGACTTTGTCCCCAATGTCAAATATTCAAAAACTGCAACTTGAATTTAAAATAGACCACCATTACCCGGCCACACAAGGCAGACTTATATTATTGTAGTCCTACTGCATTTTTCATTGTATACTCCTTCAAGTTCATCAGAAGTGAATGGAAATGTGCATATGATGCGTTTCAAAGAAAACACTGCAGAAAATTACATTACACGCCGGAGGACAAAAGTACATTCTCCAAATTTAAATGCATGTGACCAAACCATGAACCAAGCACATAGTAGAATCATGTGTATGAATTAGGGATGCACCGATATAATCAGCGGCTGAAATGTATCATCCGAAAATAGTGTTATCGCATCTTGCCAATGGGGAAAAAGTTGCCGACATTGGCAGCCGAAAACACACATTTTTGCCCATGATTTTACTGCGGGTACTTTTTTTTATAGGTCATGTGACTCAAAAAAATCACATCAAAACGCAACATGTGTGCATTTTTTATGTGTTTTCAATGTATTTCAGGCCTGGTTCACACCAATGTAGGTTGCATTTTGTCCGTTTTGCGTTTTTGTCACATTTTTTGATGGTGTGTTTTCTTAATGGGTTTTTTTGGGCCAATTTGTTGCTGGGCAGATTAAAAACGCATGAAAACGCGTCAAAAACTCACTACATGCGTTTTCTGCAGTGTCTCCATTGAAGTCTGTTGAACAAAAAAAACGCAACGTATTGTGTTTAAAAAAGTCTGTGACCCATTCTAAGTAGCAGCAGCTCAGCATAGATGTGAACGTGTCCCATAGGGAACCATGTCCAATGGACTATAGTGTGTTTTTGCAAAAAGCCACTAAAAAACACATTGGTGTGAACTATGCCTCAATGGGGAGGAGCATTTTTGTTTTTTTAAACTCGCTAAATATGCGGCAAAATTGCAGCAAGCAAAATTTTTTAGCACCACAAAGGACCATTGTGAAGACATACACTGAATTTAAAGGGATGCATTTTTGTTTTTGTTTTTTTGAAACTCAAAAGCGCTGCAAATACACCTGTTAAAGCAGCCTATTGGCTGAAAAAGTCAGTCATTTAAATTCATGATATTAATTAAAAGTTGAATACAACACAATCATGTATAAAAAAAAATAAAAAAACAAACTTCATTTCGGTTTCTCTTTTCAGCCAAACGCATTCTGAATTTTCGGTTTTGGTCCAAGAATTTTCATTTCGGCGCACCACTAGTATGAATGCATATAGACGCAGTTTGAAAAACTAAGAATGTGTACCCCCTTTAAGCCTGTTGATCATAGGTACATGTTAGGTGAATGAGATGACTCATCTGAATGTTTAAGAAAACACTTTAATAATAAGCCAAGAAAACACTTTAATAATAACAATCCCAAAGCTCCAAAACACAGTTATAAAAGTTTTATATGTCAATTCTGAATATAAAAATACATTAGGCTCAATTCACAAAGCTAACACCCCATGATAAACATCCTTATTTTCAAAAATAAGGACAGTTATTTTCAGTCAAATCCACGGAGACTTGAAAATTACAGTTACATGGCTAAAATAAAGAGATGTATTCTTGTGTTATAGCTTTGCAAACTGTGCCTGTGTTGTGTTTCATGCATGTGGTGTCTGAAAGGGGAAACATTAACGCAGTCTATTCCAATCAGACTCTGTTTACATTTTTTATTGCAAAAATTCTAAAGTAAAAAAAAAAAAATTATAGAATATGGCTTCTGGGGGCAGACAAGTTCTTCTCGCAATCTTTTGATGCCCATTGTTCATTCTTACATATATACAAAAAGGTTTGTTTTCGTCAAATCAAGAAGTTCAAGTACAACTGTCACTTCGCAAAACCTGCTAAACTGGCTACATAAATGATACACGGTCACCTAGAGATGCCTGCACATGCCTTTGAACATCTTTAGGAAGGCCCCTAGAGCCCCAAACACAGGCCCATCCCTTCCTGGATCTAAATGCTACACATCAAAAGTGGGCCAGTATGAAGCTGCAGGAGGCTGGAGGGGATGGGACTGGTCATTTATAAATGTTTGTATAAGGACCCCTGGGAGCACACATTTTATTTCTCTATCCAGGTCTTTCCTATAGCCCATCCACTTTGAATGAACAGCTGCCGCATCATCCAGCTGCCATAAGGGTGAGAGACACAGCTCCTTTTTTTTCCTTTTGGATAAAACTTTATTTGCAAAAATATTCAGTGACACGTCATGTGGGGCTGCTGTGCAGTAGCATGATGCATTGCTCTGCTATGCAGTGACATGCAATCCTGTTGAATGCGCTGCAATAAAATGCAGCAGGTCTGCATTTTATTGGAGATCACTGGAGCACAGCTCCAGGCTGCATTTCATTGGGCATAGGACACACAGAAAACAACTGTTTACTGTATGTCCTTGCAGGAACTGATGTTTTACAGTGCAGTAAATCACTAGTCGCCTCACTAGTGTGAATTAGCTCCGAATCGGAGTTTCACAGAGCCCAAAAGGTTCCTCCAAAAGGTTGCCAGGGGTTCCTTGAGCCAATTCATGCCTCTCGCACAAGTTTCCACCAACTCCAATGATCTTTTCAACTATTTCTAAGGCTACATTCACACCTAAGCGTCATGTTTTAAAGCGTTTTTGGAGCAGAATTGCACGTTTTTTGCAGCTATGATCAGGCATTTTTTTCCCCATTTTTTAGGCAGCCAATGAAAGCTTAAAAAAAAAAAAAAAAAAAGGAAGACGGGGGAGAAGACTTGCTGTTTGAGTTGAAAATGTGCGACAAAATGCTTGAAAAAAATGCTCATGTTGTGCTTTTCCGGCTTTTCCACTGTCTAAGGGGAATTCTGCCTGAAAAGTAGCTCATGTACTTTTTTGAGCGACAGGCCATTTCTTACAAGCAACAGGATGCTCAGATGTGAACAAGGGCTATAGAAGAAAAAAAAAAAATTGGATCTCTCTTCAAGCTTTTTTGAGCTTCGAGCTACAAAATGATCAAGTGTGAACAGGGCCTAAAAGGGAGCATGCTACAAAACGATCAAGTGTGCACAGGTCCTAAAGGGGGGCATACTACAAAACAATCAAGTGTGCACAGGTCCTAAAGGGGGGCATACTACAAAACGATCAAGCATGAAGAGGGCCCAAAGGGCAGCATGCTACGAAACAATTAAGCGTGAAGAGGGCCCAAAGGGCAGCATGCTACGAAACAATCAAGTGTGAACATGGCCTAAAAGGGGAGCATGCTACAAAACGATCACGTGTGAACAGGGCCTAAAAGCGAAGCATGCTACAAAAAGATCAAGTGTGAACAGGGCCTCAAGGGGAGCACGCTAAAAAAAGATCACGTTTGAACAGGGCCTAAAGGGGAGCATACTTCTTTTCATTGACTAACAATGTTAGGAGCAGTCTTTCCACCAACCAACCATGTAAGGTGGCACCACACCAACCAACGTGAGGGGCACCACACCACTAACCCCAAATGTGAAAGCACTTCATTATCATTAGCACTGCATCTCTTTACTCGCCATTACCATTTGTCACAATTATATGGAAACAATTTTTTTTTTCTGTACAGAGCAGGCCCAAGTGTCACATATGCTAGATATTCCACGTTCCTTACTCTTATTTTGATATCCACAAGTTACTGTAATGCTAATGTCCCATGAGCTGAAGATAAAATGATCAGCAAGAGGTTCTTGGGTCCTAAAAGGATACTTCAAGGGTTCCTTCATGTTAAAAGGGCTGTTCTGGACAATTTAATGGGTTTTAGGGCAGGGAAAGAGCACTTTAAGGGAATCATAGATAGAAGATTATCACAAGGTAATTAGAACATGCAACCCCTTATATATACACCCAGTGAAGTGACTGACCTCAGCTGATACACAAGAGATGAAACTGTAGTCTTCTCTACATCCGCTCAAAGTGATTAATATATAAAGTTTGTCTGAGAGTTCAGAAAAAAGGGGGTGGAGAAGTAAAGTTACACTCTGCAGAGTTCTGAGAGCTGATTGGGGGGGGAGGAGACACCCCCCCCCCCCCTCCACACAGCTCACAGGAATAGAGGCAAGGCTGTCAATCTCCTGGAGCTCCCTCTCCTTTCACCATTTTTCTCTTGGTGTCAGAAAAATTTGTCAGAAGTAATTCATGTTGATAGCAGAAGAACAAAGCAGCGGACAGATATGATACTTATGCCGGCCATACATGGGTAGAATTCCGAACCAATTTTCTTTCGAAAATTGGAAATTTTGTAATCCGATGATGCCACCATTGATCTCGAAATTCGACCAACCAAGCCTTTAATTTCACCTCATGTTGCTACTGAAAAGAATTTTTGGGGCCAAGAACTTTCTTTTCTTTCCAGGTCACAGCTCATGCTCATTTCTTTTTCAATTATATTGCTCACACAATTCCCCCATCATTGATTAGAAATTCATTTCTTTCAGAAAATTTCCACCATGCCCGATCACTCAAATTCGATGGTCGCCCAAAGATCAGCCGTTGTGGCACACTAATGGTGCGAAATTCGAACGAAAATCCACAGAAAAGATTTTCTAAAGAAGATTCTTTCAGAATTTGAGGTGTGTGTGGCCGGCTTTAGTGCTCTTCATTGAGACAAGTACACACTATAGAGGGATATGCTTTGTTCACATTACGTCTGAGGTTTACCATCTTCCATAAGAGTGATCATTGTGTGTCTTACGCCTTTCTGGATGAACGCATTCTGATCTTTATTGGCATTTTTCATAACCTTATCAATTCCTTAGCAAATTATTACAGAAAAAAAAAAAAAAAAAAAAAACACACACAAGCTAAATTCCCAGACTTTACACCAACAAACTCAATTTATGAATCATTAACAAGTATAAGCATGTTTTTAAATGATAATCACAACAGGAAATGTATTATTAATGTAATTAAGTTCAAGAAGGAATATTTTTTTTATCAATTAAAAAGGGGTGCTGTGAAATTTACATAACTGAAGCTTAAGCGTGGAATATTAAACATCTTAAATTATTAATGGAGAACTTCACAGAGAGCCCGAGTGGCCTCCCAATGGATTTGGAGGAGTAACACGGTAGAAAAATTCAGCAAAACCCACAAATAATGTTTAAGTCGACCTAAAGGAAAAACGTTAGAAGTGGAAACAGTAAACCGAGCACAGCAGATTGCTCAATTCGTACTTTGCTGCCAAAAAAAAGTTCCAGGCTTCAGCCCCAAGCACACCCAATCCAGCACCTGTGGAAGGAAGAATAAACAGAGACTGGGGCTGCAGCGTGTGAATGTCCTGCTATTGTTTGCAGCTCATTCCAGAAAAACGCCAATTGTGCTGTATACAAACATACAAGAGCACAGAACAAACGGTCATTTCATTTCATCGCTCGCCATCCTCGTTTGGTTGCTCATACATTATCAAATATCACATTTTCTGCATGTTTGTATGCTCTTTAAATACAGCTCATAAAGTTAATGGCCCCCAAAGTTCCATCCCACTGCTTCTACATAGTCAACGAAACAAAATAAGAGGGACACAATGAAAGGTTTCTGATATTTGTCAGCCTGGGCCTCTACGAATTAAAAGGTCATCTCCTCACAAAAGCATCATTAATGCCAGTGACGTCGAAAGTTTGGCTCCCTCCCCTCAGTTCTATCTGTAACCCTGACACAGAACGTCTCAGCAGCATTATCGAGTGATTTTACAAAGGTCGCTCCGACCCGAGTGTCCTAGCACACTCCAAACGGTAAAATTCACACCACAAAGCAGAGTTACACAACTCCCAAACATGCCTACTACTGACAAAAAAAAAAAAGTTGCGGAAAAACAAGCAGCCGTGCTCCACGTAAATGGCTTGAGTAACTACTAGCTGCAACAATCTGCTAGTAATTAACTCTGTAAACTGCCACTTCTGAGGTCTTGGAAGTACTAAATAGAACGCCGCCTGTGCCGAGACCTCAAAGAAGCACACATGACGAGTCCTCCTAACCCAGATCATTCAAGATGGCTATTGCCATTACCCTGAGGAAACTAAAGATGTCTCCTTCAATTGCTGAACTATGCCACTAATTACACACAGGTGCTCCTCAGCGACTCCACTCACAACGCAAGCAGCCGTAAAATGGAGATATATAGAATAAATGATACATGGAGTATTTTATACATGTGCAGGATGGATTCATAGTACTGCAAGGCCTGGGATTAACTCATTTATTAAGATCTCGTAACAATCAGCATACACACTGTTTGGCCTCCGATGTGTTCGTGAGGTACATTTTAAAGGATTTGGAATAGTCAATTGAACCTTAAAGGGCAGTATACTCTTGTAGTATCAGTGAGGGATATTAAACAGATGCAGCCAGGTACATGGACGGGGCATGCATGTTTATGTGGGGCTATTTAATTTTACTTTGTTATGAGGACAAATGCAGAGGTTTTGGGGGTATTTTAGAGGCCCATTCACAAAGTGTGAGGAGACCAGCGTTTTTCTGCATTTAACTAAGCCAGTCACCACACGGGCACACAGAAAACAATTGTCCTTCAATTATACTTTGTTATGAGGAAAACAAATGTATTTCTTTGAAGGGGCCATTCACAGAGTGTGGTGACTGGTGTTTTTCTGCACCTGAACCAATGGCCTCTGCTGTGTTTGTGAGGCAAATTTAAAAAGGATTTGGAATAGTCAATTGAGCCTTAATGGGGTGTATACTCTTGCAGTGTCCGTGAGGGATATCAAAAGAATGCATCCAGGTACATGGAAGGAGCATACATGTTTATGTAATGCGAGTTCATTTTACTTTTATGTGAGGAAAACGAGTGCAGAATTTTTTTTTTCTTTTTTAAAGGGTGGGGGGCGCATTTACACAGTGTGAGATGACAGTGTTTTTCTGCACCTAACCAAAGCCATTCACCACACAGAAAATAACTGTCCTTTCATTTTCCTTTGTTATGAGAACAAATACAGAAACATTTTTTAGGGGCCCAATCACAAAGTGTGAGGTAACTAGCGTTTCTCTGCGATTGGTGTTTCTCTGCACCTGACCAATGGCCTCTGTTGTGTTTGTGAGGTAACCTTAAAGAGTCTAAAGACATCAAAATGAGGGCATGTTCACAAAGTGACCGGTGTTTTTCTGCGCCTGACCAAAGCCAGTCACCACATGGGCACACAGAAAACAACTGTCTTTTAATTTTACTGTAATGAAAACAAGTGCAGACATTTTTTTGTAAAAGCCCATTCACAGGAGCATGAGGTGACTGGCGTTTTTCCATAACTGGTGTTTTTCTGGCCTCTGATGAGTTTGTGAGGTAAATGTAAAAGGATCTGAAATAGCCAATTGAACTTTACATGGCAGTATACTCTTTTAGGATCCACGAGGGATATCAAAAAGATGCATCCAGGTACATGGAGGGGGCACATGTGTGTGTGTCTATTTCATTTACTTTGTTATGAGGAAAACAAGTTCAGAAACTTTTTTTTTCTTCAGGGGGGGGGTTGCCATTTACAGACTGAGAGGTGACTAGCGTTTTTCTGCACCTGACCAATGGCCTCTGATGTATTTGTGAGGTACACTTAAAAGGTTTGACAAATTAAATGAGGGCCTGTTCACAGAGCGTGAGGTGACCGGTGTTGTTCTACACCTGACCAATGGCCTCTGATGTGTTTGAGGTACATTTGAAGGATTTGGACTAGTCAAATGAGGGCCTGTTCACACAGTGTGAGGTGACCTGCATTTTTCTGCACCTGACCAATGCCAGTTACCGCACGGGCACACAGAAACAATTGTTCTGTGGTGCATTCACAGCCCTGATGTGACCTGTGGAACAATGTAAACGTGCTGAATTGTATCACTGGAGATCAGATGGCACCTCACCACCACACAACATGCTGTGTGGAGACTTGGGAGTGTAACTCTCAAATGTAAAAAATATATAATATTTATATTTATCACACACACAGGTACGACAAACTGCAGGCACATGTGTGGGGAGACAATTACAGTGTACAGTTGCCCATAGTAACGGATGGCTGTACATGGCTATACCTTGTACTTGCATAAACACAGGTGTATATCCCTTCACGCTCACAAGACGCGTCCAAGGATTTACCCCCTGCAAGTGCGGTACATACCTGCATACAGCCATTCGTGGCTATTGTCTCCTGGCTGTGGAGATATACAGGGTATGGCCTCAGTGTGTGCATGAGGCCTCTTTTTTAATACTTTATTGAGGATGTACAAAACTTACACTCCAAGTTTCCACACTGAACTGCTGTGAGATGACCTGAGGTGCCATCTGATGTGTTGGAGAAATGCATCACACTTCTGGATATAGCGCGATGTTTTGGTGTACATTTTATATCAGGATATCACATTTGTTGCTTTTTTGGGGGTTGTGTGGAAGGGAGGAAGGTGACTAGTCCGGTCACTGTGTGTATGAGGCCTGGATGGTGCATCGCAGCACCACCAAAATTGACGCCAGCCAGCGAGCTGCAATGGAGCATGTTAACATGTGTCTAGTGTGAATGGGCCCCAATAATAAATCTAATAGAAGAGATAAAGGCGTTTATTTCGTATATGGGTGATTGGGTGAATTCCACAATAAAACTCTCTGGGAGTATTACACAACAACCCCTGGCAGGATGACAGTGCAGTACTATGGACTGATCGGCCCCCATAATACAAGTTTATAAACAAAGCCCCCCGGAAGGGATGCATTATGATTCGTCCAGAGGAATGGTGAAGTTTCCAGCCCGGGGACATCCAGGGCTCCTTTGTTATTAAACTTGTGTAGTGTGTCTGTCAATGGAGAGGAGTGAGGACGGAGCCTGGATTCCGGGGGGCCCCTCCTCCCCTCCCCCATACAAGACAATGAGTGCCCGATCCTGCCACGCCTCGTCCCGCACTCCGATCACCATCACAAACTTCTTCTGCCCCATTTACCTTCCGATCCCCGAGCCTCGCCGATCCCACCTCCGACATGGACGGAGCCGGCTCCCCCCCCGATCCTCCGGCGGCCAGGTGACAACACGCAGCAAAGTTGGATGGACGACGCGGCGGCCGGTGACCCCGGGCGGAGGGGGCTTTGTTGGGGTGACAAGTTGGGCTCTGCCTGTTTGCTAAGCTCCGCTCTCACTCCCAGGACTCGGTGTGACGTCCTCAGAGAAGGGGGAGCCGAGCCATGGACGCCCAGCACTGGGCTCCTCCTCTCTACATTGCACACAGACGGCCAGGTACACGACCCTGAGAATGAGCCCTGCAACCGGACAGGGGACCCCCAATACTGAGCCCTGCAATAGGGGGAACCCCCCAGTACCGAGCTCTGGAAGAGGGGACCCCAATCACCAAGAACTCTACATTCTCTTCATACATCATAATATAAACAAGGAGAATGCATGCTAACCTCCACACTGCACTCCACCTCCATATGGGGGAATAATTCAGAACCTCCACACTGCACCCTTCATGAGGGGAAAATACATCAGAACCTTTATACTGCACCCTTCATGGGAGGAGAAGAAATCAGAAATCCCACACTGCACCCTTCATGAGGGAGAATATATCAATACCCCCCATACTGCACCCTTCATGAGGGAGAATATATCAATACCCCCCATACTGCACCCTTCATGAGGGAGAATATATCAATACCCACCATACTGCACCCTTCATGGGGGAGAATACATAAATACCCCCATACTGCACCCTTCATGGGAAGGATACATCAGAACCCCCTTATACTGCACCCTTCATGGGGGGAGAAGAAATCAGAACCCCCATACTGCACCCTTCATGGGGAGAGAGGGAGTACATCAGAACTCCCACACTGCATTCCTTCATGAGGGAGAATATATCAATACCCCCATACTGCACCCTTCATGGGAAGGATACATCAGAACCCCCTTATACTGCACCCTTCATGGGGAGAGAGGGAGTACATCAGAACCTCCACACTGCACCCTTCACGGAAAGGATACATCAGAACCCATATATTGCACCCTTCATGGGGGGAGAAGAAATCAGAACCCCCATACTGCACCCTTCATGGGGGGAGAGGGAGTACATCAGAACTCCCCCACTGCATTCCTTCATGAGCTGCATAAAAAAAGTGCAGCTAAAATATTTGGACCGCTGAGACGCGTGCCGGCCTATTCGTTTTACACAGCACATATTACACATGGTTCTAATCCTGTGAGCAGGGTTGCACTGTGTGTGTCTATGAACGCTCACAGCCCAGCTCAGGAGCAAGACTGCAGGTGTACCACCATAGGAAGCAGCTGCCTATGATGGCACATCAAGAAGAGGAGCCTAGAGCAATGGTGCGGAACCCCCAAGAAAAGGAGGTACGAGTCCACACTGTGCAATACCACTGCACAGAACAACAAGCGTGCAGGCAGGTTGCCCTGACCCAGTCAGTGGAAGGGGTTAATGGTCTGTGCCTCTGTTCCCAGGCTCTTTGGAGAAATATATTTCTCTTTTTTTCCCCCTCATATTCAGGGGGAGAGTTTTGGCCCACTAAAAAAGGTAACATGAATACTGTGGAGTCCTGCAGAGGACTGCTTCAACCTGCAGTAAGTTGAAAGATACTGGAGACCGGGGAACCACCAAGTCTTTGGAGAAAGCCAGAGCTGGACTTACACCTTGCTGAGGTATACCTGGGCAGCCGCATTACATACGGGAACGTTGTACTGGACTGTTTACGTTGAACCATGTTACAAACTTGTAAAGTTACATCAACCTAAGCCTGGTGTGAAGATATTCTAAAAAGGGGTGCATGATGGTTCCTGGAGTATAAAAGAATGTGGGTCAGTATAGCACATAAAGGGTCCAAACCAAGGCCACTGCCAAAGGTTAACTCAGACAAGTCAGAGGAGGACTGCAGTCACTATGGGTAACCAGAACTAGTGAAAAGTGTCTAGCAGTCCATCATAAAGAGTGGTACCCAGCTGGGGTAAGGTGTGATCTGGTAGTGAGGGGGTCACTGCGCCGACTCCCTTTGTAGGGACTGGTTTCTCATAGCAACCAGAGCCAAATCCGTGTTACAGAGACACCAACCTCGCTGCACGGCCCAGGAAAGAAGAACTTACTGAAGTGCATGCATGAGGTCCACAGCAGGACCCTATTCTGTCATTGGGAATGAGGCGGCAGAGGTATGCTTGATGGGTGGGGGAGGGCATAGACTCAGAGTTGCTCCTAAAAATACAGCATCTAACAGCAAGATGTGTAGTGACATGGGATGGCATATTCACAGAGGGACTCAGTCGGTCATACAGTTACACATGGTGAACGGCTCCGCTTTAGGTTGGAGTGCTGTCATAAGGTTGATGTCAGCAGAAAGTGGTCTTGCCTGGTCCTGGCGTTGATGAGTGCTCTCACACAAGCCAAAAGGTGCCCCATGTGCAGGGCGAGTGGCCCTGCCTACAACTTGGTGCAGTATATCTTGACACACACTTTAAAAAGGAGAAGTTCATTTTTTTGACAAAATAAATGCACATTTTTTTTGCAGGTAAAAACAAAAAGTGCATTTATGATTTTGGTCTGCAGGAGCCTGGAAAGCATTGCACCAGGGATCAGTAGATCGTTGATGCCATACAGGTCTCCTGCAGACCTGTCAGAATATCTGCTTGCTGTACAGGATTACAGTCAAGCAGATATTCTGACAAGAAGCTTCAATGCACTACCACGGCGTTCCACAGCGCTATGGTAGCAAGTGGAAAACTACAAGCCTACAGCCACTAAGGCTGCCGGGACTTGTAGGCACTCAATGACTGATGCGACTGTGTGGCAGAGCCCTGCATAGGCGCACTGTTTTCAAATCTGACAGGTAGTGCGGGGGAACCTCTCCCCGCACTGACAGAGGGGGTGGGGTGGCAGCGGCTATGGGAACAAGTTACACCCTAAAAACGAGTAGAACATGTGACATGTTTCCAAGGGCAAACTTATCCTTTACCACACTGCACCTCAGCAAGTAGGTGTGAGCCTAACCAAAAGCCTCACTGGGATACGCCATGTCAGACCAAGGCGATGTATTGGCTGCACTGCAATAAAATCATGCAGGTGCCATTTTATCCTAGGTCACCACAACACTTTATTTGAAGTGTCACAAAATGACAAGTTTAAAAAAGAAAAAACGTAAACAATGTGATACATTGTAACTGCACATCAGCAACTACACATTGTAGTCCTATATTGGTGTGATCCAGCATGAAACAGTGCAACACAACACACCATGCCTACCTAACCCACACCACCAGGCCTGTTATACAGAGCACAAGGCACACCCACTGTTGTGAAATGGGGCCCCACTCCATCATTTCCTTCTGTGCCATGTTCACTCTGCAATGCTGTGTCAAGGTGGTTTGCTGCATTGTAGCACACCATAACACACCGCAGTGCACAGACATGAATTGGTCATTTTTTGACACTTCAGTGAAGTCCAAGCAAAAAGTGACAACGCATTGCTCCACCCCTACACTGGCATGAGTGTCTTTCAGTGTGCACGCTACTGTGAGCAAGCATTACAGGACCTTATAGTTTGTATACCCAAAACTTTATTTTTTCCCCCTTTTGGACCAAGTAGGAAAGGGTTAAAACCTATCCATTTACTTTTTGGTGTCTGTGTACCATTGGGGAGATTTCCCTTCACTTCGTAGCATGAAGGCAACATAGGAATGGAGAGAAAATCTGTACAAATTGAGGAAAACTCCCCTCTTGGGGAGTTGTCCCTCTTGGAAGATTATCTCTGAATCCTGTTCTGAGGACAACTATAAAATTTAGGATTTCCAGTTTTTTCCATAACAATAGCCAGCAGGACAAAAAGAGGAGGCTGAAATTTCCCCAGCGAGATACATATGGCCCCCAAAAAAAAAAAAAAAAAAAAAAAAAAAACAACCACACAACACACCAAAAACACAACAGAAGTATTGCAAGGAGCTGAATCAGGTTTGCTTAAGTGTATGGAGTTTGCTGATTGGAGGAAAGGGCAGAGTGACAGAGATGAACTCAATTGTCTACAGCTTCTCCCTTCCCTATCCAATCGCAGGGTGGGAGAAGGCCTGCAGGTGCAAGTCACTTTGTATTTCCTGTTGAAGGTGAAGCCAATAGTCTCTCGAGTAGCTGTCCTGGAAGAGGATTTGGGAAAGATCAGGTCCTCCCTCTACTGCTTAATAGGGCTGTACTGTGCAGCAGAGTTCTGTAGAGCTCAAGACTGGATGGACAGAAATACAAATCCCCTTCTATGTATTATTTAGCAGTTTAGCGTTTCACTCCAAACACAATAAGTTACATATTACAGAGGCCAGCTCCTCATCTGTGCGGTGCCAGTTAGCCCCAGTCTATGAATCAATGGCTAGAGGATGACGTGTCTCCTTGCCTAGGAGTTTACAGCTAGCCCCTTGTCTATGCCTCCCACCTTTAATTAGGAAGAAGAAAAGACAGAGCCAAAGCCCAGGAAACGTCACTTTGAATTTAGACTTTTACATCAATAGGCTGCTGCAAGATCATGGGGGCTTTAAGCCGTTTTCACGATGGCAAAACAATTTATAAAGGATTATATATTTTTTTGCGAGCAAAGTTGGGTGGGGGATTAGCTGTGCATATAACGTGGTATGGGTTCTTGACAGACATTCCTTTACTGAATGTGCCTTTTGTGCACTGCAGAAATGGTCATTATTCATGGCTCTGTATTAGTAAGCAGCATTTTTCATTCTTCCACACTGCAGACCTTAGCGTTTACAAGTCCCCAGCTTTTCAACTTTGAGCACTCCTGCCGATTGTTTAATGACTAATTTCCACATCTGTTGCCATATGCTGGACATTGTTCTCAACCTATCAAGAAACACTAGATTATGACAGCTGCTGGCTACATTTAGTTTTGTGAAAGAACATCACATTGCAGACTCACTGCAGAAAGGAGCACTAGGAGGTAGGACTCTGATGTTACCTTGGTACCTTTAATGACAGTGAATTGGGGTACGAACAAGCCTAGGTAACTAATCAGATTGAAAACATTTTTTTTCCATCCTTGTACAGGTTAGAAGACATATAGACAATCTGGTTGCTATGGGCAACCACTTTTTCCAGGGAGATGTCAGAAAACAACAATGTTCTGGTTGCTATGGACAATATATTCTTTTTTTCTTCTGCTACATGCTATAAAAACATACAGATGTTCTGGTTACTATGGGTGACAGTTTTATTTTCTCTTCGCTACATGTTAGATTGTAAGCTCCAAGGAGCAGGGCCCTCCTATCCCTCTTGTATTGAACTGTATTGTTGCTCTATTGTCTCCCATTATATTGTAAAGCGCTGAACAAACTGTTGGCGCTATATAAATCCTGTATAATAATAATAATAATGTTAGAAAACATGCAGATGCACTGGTTGCTATAGGAAACAGCTTCTAAAACACCCATCACTTCTATGCATCACCTGTGTTGTTTGAACTTAAAGTGTTACTAAACCCAAAACCCTGCATTCACTATATCTGGTCTCCCACAGTACACACAACATGGAAGTGCAATTATTTTAGTAAATATAAACTGCTAAATACTTTTTTCTCATCAGCAGTTAGAGCAGTCTAGTGACTTCTATCAGTGTCCAGCAGAGCACAATAAAGACTGTAAGAGGAGTTTTCATTTTGCTCTAGGAAGATGTAGAACCCCTGACCTTTGTCTGGGCAGTGCTGATTGGCCCTATGATGATCACATGCACTCTCCCATATAAAAAAAAGAAAAAAAAAAAAACACACACACACAAAAACCCTCTCTAGCATACACACCAAACTGATCATGCGCGGAGTGACTCCACGTGATATGTCTTATCAGAAGATAAGAGGGCGACACTGGAATAAGGGGAGGATCATGTAAGACAGGATCAAACAGCCTTTTTACACGATGCAGAGGATTAACCCCTTAGGTTCCACAGTGAGTATAACAAGCATGCTTTACTGCATATACAGACTGATTTTACTGTTGTGGGGTAAGACTTTAATAAGGAGGCAAGTATCCTCCAAATTCCATAGAAGAGCAAATAAAAGAGTGCAGACAACTAATCAGATTAAAAATGTCACTTTTTCCACTAGTACAGATTAGAAAACATACTGTTTTGGTTGCTATGGGTGACAGCTTCTTTTTATTAACACCCCCTAACTTTTATGCATCTCCTATGTCATTTAACCTTAATCAACAAGTCTTGTATACATGAAAGGGGGACGGAAAAAAAAAGTGCAGACCTAAGCAGATTACAAAAGTCTTTTTGTATTAGAACAAGTTAGAAAACACAGATCTGTTTTTTTTCCCCTTAAAACATCGCTCTCACTTTTATCACCCCATCAAGAACAGGATTACAAGATTTTCCAGAGTAACAGCAATTAGATTGTCACATGCCAAGAATACACCCCCGCCCCTTACCAGTGAGAGTAGCAGAGATGAAAGGGTTAAAGCAAGGAGTGGTCAATAGAAGTCAGCAATGCCCAGGGCACTGGATAACATAACTCCAGTTATTGGGAGTGGAGAATAGAGCTTCCATTGCAGGAGAGGAGTGAAGCACAGTAGCTGAAGTTTAAGCAGCCATTAGCAGAGATCATTAGGGATAGGTTTAGAATACTGGAAGGGAGGGCTTGTCTACACTTCTCTACTGCTGCTGTTGCTGGAGTTTTTTTTTTTTCCTCTTCTACCAGCAGATTACCTCCCTGGATCCCTAGCTGCCATAATTAGCTTAGTAGAGGTTCAGCTGCAGTGGAACAATCCTGATCATAGCAGATATCTGAATTGCAGTGGCAGATAATATGATACAGGTGGATGGATGGAGTGCAATGTCAATGTACAAGGCAGACACCTTTTCTTGCTGTACAGTACCCTCCTCCCCCTTGATCTCTCCTTCTGCTGTGTAAATGAGATGGGACTATGGAATCACATTCACATGATGCCTTTGATAAATACAGTGAGGGACATACAAGTAAATACAGATGAGGTTTGGAGGATGGGAGGCACAGGCTCCCCTCTCTGACACTGGATGGAGCAACAATAAGCCATAGGAGGAGGGGGGTGGAGGGCAGGGATTGGTGTGTTACCTTGTCCCTCTTCTCCAAAGGGAGGGGATAAGCAAATCACAGCTACTTTGCATCGGTGTATGCAATTCTTCCTAGCAAGTATCTCATGCTCTCCTACATACAAAAATACATCTGACCTCCCATACTTTTCCATTTCCGCCCCTCACAAGCCACTTTGCTACTCTAGCAAACACTCAGATCTTCTATATTCTTTTGTTTCAACACTGGTAGCAGGAAATAGTCAATTGCAGCATTGAGAAGTGGGGGGATGGGACAGGGAAGGGAGTTCTGCCTCTGCCCAAAAAGGGACTTTGACCTTATATTGATCTACAAGGATGTTGAAATAATAATTAAAAAAAAATTAAATATTTGTACACGTCATCCTACAAGTCAGGAGCAGGGTCTCCTATAGGTTCATGGCATGTCATTACTTAATCATGCGCCAGCAATCGTGTTTCCTTAAGAAAGGACTGACCTATTTTTGGCTGGAGATAAACGATCATGTTAACAGACGTTAATCTTGTAATCTGGTTTTCCTGTAAGCACTTCACATACCCGCTTTTCAGACATTAAAAATAAATAATACATATATATTTCCCCAATTAAATTTCCCCAAATGTTAGAGGAATGATGACAATCATTTAGCCCACTTTTATCTATGACGTCTTGTTTCAGCCCATCTCCCACGGGGAGTGACTTGCATTATGAATTCCACAGGTTATAGTAATACAACATTGAGACAGATTATATATATGTATATAATACACAACAATCCTCCCACCCACCCTGTGCCCTCTTTAGGCATAAACACTTCTATACACATAATATACAATGATCCTCCCACCTATACTTGTGTCTTTAGGCAGTACAGCAAATTCTACATGCTATAGAAATACAATATATCTATTTATAAACTTATATATGCTTATGACATGCAATGACCCTCCCACCTATACTGTGCTAGGTGTCTTTTAGACAGTTCAGTTTAAATGGTTATAGCAATATATTTTATATATACACAATTGTCCTAACATGATATACAAGGATCTTCCCACCTATACTTACTGTGCTGGGTGTCTTTTAGGCAGTGCAGCACATTCCACAAGTTCTAATATATATTATATATATATATTTATTACACACATAGAACATATAATGACCCCCCACCCCCCTACTGTGGTAGGGATCTTTTAGACACTACAGCAAATTCCACAGGTTATAGTAATACAAGATATGATATACGACAACCCCCTCCCCTCTAAGCTGTCTTTTTAGGCAGTACAGTAGTTATATATTTTTTTTTATTACACACACATATGTTATACAAGGCTCCTCCCATCTATTACTAATAAATATCTTTTTTTATACCCATACACATGATATACAATGATCCTCCCACCTATAGTGTAAGTGTTTTACACAGTACAGTGAATTCCACAGGTTCCAGTAATATAATATATTTCTACATACACAGGACACACACTGATCCCCCCTCCCTCTAGGCACAGAGCTCTGTGTACAACTAATGACTATGAAATGAGTAAGTCAGTAAGCCACAATAGGTAAATATAGACTGAGCAGTGCCATTCCCTGGGGTGAGCCCACTGAAGGCTTATTATACTTATAATCGATGGCGCTTAGCACAAACCAACATGATTTCTGTGAAAATCCAGGATCCTCTCTAATACTTAATTGCTGGAGGTTAGCTGGGTTGGAGCAAACAAGGGCTGATTGTCATTCTACACCAACCTCCATACATACACAGCCCATTTCAATACCCCACCCAGCCAAGCTTTTCACAAAGTTACCCCTGCAAACTTTTCCAAACTTGTCCAAGCACATCCATTCCAATAAGATCCTTCTATAACATAAAAGGAAATACAAAACAACAACTAAAAATAAAAGAAGAGTAAACAAAGTGCCTTGGATAAAGTATTTAGTAATGGTTGTCGGTGTGGAATAGCAGAAAGCTTGTGTCCTCTACTCCACCCCCAACTTCCTTTGATAAATGTGTTTCTGGCTTTGTGATGTAGGCAGAATGAGATCCTGTAATGGAACTAAAAAAAGAAAAAAAACAACAACCCTCAGCAAGACAAAAGCATCATCATCAGGCATTTTCTGCACACACCGAATCAATACGATCAGCAGAGCCCCTTAATAATTTAAGTAGCTCGTCCATCGAGATGAGCAGTCACCATCCTCCCAGCTTTATTATTTCATTCCTATTCCCTGTTTATAAACAAAAGCAAAACAACAAGACAGCAACTTCCTCATCCACCTACCTAACATAACACAAGCTTGGCTCAGCACTCCATCTCCCCATTGCAGTAAAACGATCATGGGGAAAAAAAAAAAAAAACAAAGTTGCCATAATAAGTCCCTAAATTGTGTAATGATCGCACAATAGGCGTGAGTGTCCTCTACCATCCTAGGAGGGTGTCCATCCCATCACTTACCGTGCTCTTTGGGTGGAATGTCTAATCTTTTATTGAGGACACAGACAGCCAGGAATCTGAAGGTGAAACCATGCACTGAATGCAATAAAGAAAGAAGTGCACATGATTGACTGGGACTGCACCACTGTCTCACGGGGGACACGGCTCCCAGCGATGGGCTCTTCTCCGATCTGTCCTCCCCCCTGATGGACGTTATGTGCCCCTAAACTTCCCCGACACTCCGAACACTGCACCCGGGGGGGATCCACACAGCCGGGGGAAGGAAGGCAGGGCAGGTGTCAGTCACTAGAGGGATGTATAGGTTGGAGTGTCCCCCGCAGGCAGGACAGTGGTATGTCCTAAATTAAATGCACACACACTATCTACTATTGTCTCATCAGCACACACAAAGTTCTGCTTCAACGCGGGGAAAGTCTGCAGGCATCAAATGACTCGGAGATATGTTCTGCTGGAGGGCCACTGCCTGCACTGCCACATGGATTCCCAGCTGCAGCTATTTATATATGTCGTTTATATCATATTTATAATATTATTAGATCTATATACAGTATGTAGATATAGTTTATATGATATTTATATATTATTAGATCTATAGTTTGTATGATATATATATTAGATCTATATATAGTTTGTTTTATATATATAATTAGATCTATATATGTTTGTATGATATTTACATATATAAACTACACTAGTAGTTTGTATTTATTACAGGTACTTTGGATAGCGCCATCAATTAACATAGCACTTTACATACATATTGTACATTCACATCAGTCCCTAACTCACATCCATACATACACATATTAGGGCCAATTTAGACAGGAGCCAAGTAACCTACCAGCATGTCTTTTGAGTGTGGGAGGAAAGCAGAGTACTCAGAGGAAACCCAGGCAGGCACAGGGAGAACATGAAAACTCCAGGCAGGTGGTGCCGTGGTCAGGATTTGAACCAGCGACCCTAGTGCTGCCAGGCGGAAGTGCTAACCATTTAGCCACTGTGCTGCTATATATATCTTGCCAATATATTATACTATGCTTGCCAATATACACTATATTGCCAAAAGTATTAGGAAGCCTGCCTTTACACGCACATGGGTTCAATATTGAGTTGGCCCACTCTTTGCAGCTATACCAGCTTCAACTCTTGTGGGAAGGCTGTCCACAAGGTTTATGAGTGTATCTATGGGAACGTTTGACCATTCTTTCAGAAAGGCATTTGTGAGGTCAGACGGGGAGTCCTGGCTCGTAGTCTCCCCTCTAATTAATTCCAAAGGTGTTCTATCAGGTTGAGGTCAGGATTCTGTGCAGGCCAGTCAAGTTCCTCCACCTCAAACTGACTCATCCATGCCTTTATGGACCTTGCTTTGTGCACTGTTGCGCAGTCATGTTGGAACACAAAGGGGCCATCCCCAAGCTGTTCCCACAAAGATATTGTCCAAAATGCACAGTGGCTAAATAATTAGCACTTCTGCCTGGCAGTACTAGGGTTGTTGGTTTGAATCCCAGCCACAGCACCAACTGCCTGGAGTTTGTATGTTCTCCCTGTGCCTACATGGGTTTCCTCTGGGTGCTCTGGTTTCCTCCCACACTCAAGGCATGCTGGTAGGTTAGTTGGATCCTGTCTTAATTGGCCCTAATATGAATGTAAGTTAGGGACCTTAGATTGTACACCCCTTGAGGGTTAGGGATTGATATGAATGTGCTATGTAAATTAACAGTGCTATATAAGTACCTGAAATAAATAACATTTTGGTATGCTGACGCCTTAAGAGTTTTTGTTTTCACTGGAACTAAGAGGCCAAGCCCAACCCCTGAAAAGTTGGGAGCATGAAATTGTCCAAAATATCTTGGTATGCTGTCGCCTTAAGAGTTCTCTTCAGTGGAACTAAGAGGCCAAGCCCAACCCCACACCATAATTCCTCCTCCACCAAACTTTACACTTGGCACAATCCAGTCAGGCAAGTACTGTTCTCCTGGCAACCGCCAAACCCACACATGTCCACCAGATTGCCAGATAGAGAAGTGTGATTCGTCACTCCAGAGAACACATCTCCACTGCTCTGGAGTCCAGTGACAGTGTGTTTTACACCACTGCATCTGACACTTTGCATTGCAGCTGCTTGGCCATGGACACCTATTCCACAAAGCTCTCTATGCACTGTTGTTGTGCTGATCTGAAGGCCACATGAAGTTTAGAGGTCTTTAGCTATTGACTCTGCAGACAGTTGGTGACTTTTGTGCTCTGAGCGCTTCAGCATGCACTGCCCCCCCCCACTCTCTCATTTTACATGGCCTACCACTTTGTGGCAGTTACTTCCACTTTGTTACAATCCCACCAACAGTTGACCATGGAATATTTAGTAGCAAGGACATTTCACAGAATTATTTATTGCACAGGTGGTAGTTTATCACAGTACCACGCTTGAATTCACTTAGCTCCTGAGAGTGACCCATTCTTTCACAAATGTTTGTAGAAGCAGTCTGCATGCCTATGTGATTGATTTTTATACACCTGTGGCCATGGAGGTGATTGGAACACCTGAATCCAATGATTTCAAGGGGATGTCCAAATAATTTTGATACTTTTGGCAATATAGTGTGTATGTGTGTGTGTGTGTGTGTGTATGTATGTATGTATGTGTATAATAAATATTTTCATGTGACAACACTGAAGAAATGACACTTTGCTACAATGTAAAGTAGTGAGTGTACAGCTTGTATAACAGTGTAAATTTGCCGTCCCCTCAAAATGACTCAACACACAGCCATTAATGTCTAAACCACTGGCAGATAGAATAAAATATTTACAAAAATGTGAGGGGTGTACTCACTTCCGTGACATACTGTGTGTGTGTATATATATATATATATATATAATATTAGCTCTCTCTCTTATAATAAAGCTTACCTGTAGGTGAAATGAATATTTCCTAAACATGCCCCGTTTAGGAAATATTAGCTCTTCTTTTTTTACTTTTTACCAGTGCAATTCCTTCAGAGCACTGTGCCATGGCCCATGACTCCCGGGTGTGGGAGTGACATCATCGCGGCTCGGCCAGTCAGATGGCCCAAAGCTTGTGAACCAGAAAGGAAGATCGGGTGGAGATGGAAGCCTTTGCAGCGGTGACAGCGCTTCATAATGTGCTACTATGCGATGCTACTGCTTTAAAACAATATTAAACCCAAAAGCAAACATTTTGATATATATCAGCTCATCAATTCAAATATTGCATTTGTTTTCTTTTTTAGGCTTTCGTTCTTTTTTTTTCTCCTGATGATTTGGTCAGTAAGTCTGTTATTTTTCAAAAGGACTAGTTGTCCTGCAGATGCAACAGCCTCAGGGTGGAGACTACTGACGGGAGGCCTTTTTTTTAAAGTAAAACCTTTATCTCAACAGGAAATTAAAACAGATGCTGTAACTGATTATAAGGTGTTAGCTGGAGTTTGACTGCAACTTGTTAGTGTATCTAAATTTGCTAGTACATCTAACTGTCCCTTCACACCCAACCCCCCCCCCCCCCCCAGACTGACAATGATCACCAGGTGATAACACAGGGTACACAGCCTTAAAAAAGAAAATTAATGCAGTCACCACATCTGATTGGTGAGCTGCAATATATATTATTTTTATTATTATACATTATTTATATAGTGCCAACGCTGTACATTATGATGGGAGACAGTACACTAGACAGTACCGTAACAATACAATACAATACACGAGGGGTTCAAGGGCCCTGCTCCTTGGAGCTTACAATCTTTAAAATGTTTGTATGGATGTGAGTTAGGTACCTTAGATTGTGAATGTACAATATATGTAAAGCACTGTGTAAATTAATGGTTCTATATAAGTACCTGTAATAAATAAAACATTTTGGTTTGGTTTTGGGCTTAATACATTTGTGGTTTGGGGAGCAGTATAAACAGGAGGTTGATATGCATTTTTATGGCCCCTCCACCCCTTTAGGATCCATTCCCTCTCACGATTTTGTGGCACAATTTCCATGTGTTTGTTGCACATAGGGCAGACCATTCAGGCGTTTGTCCTCAAACTTAACCTATCCAAAACCGAGCTCCTGGTCTTCCGCGCCCCCCCCCCTACATCCTCTCCATCACTACTAACAATGCCACCATCTCTCCCACCCCACACGCCAAAGTCATGGGTGTCACCCTGGACTCCCACCTCTCCTTCCTACCCCACATCCAACTACTATCTAGATCTTGCAGGCTCCACCTCCGCAACATCTCCAAGATATGCACATTCCTCACCCCAGACACCACCAAACAACTCGTACACTCCCTCATCATCTCACGCCTGGACTATTGCAATTCCCTTCTCACCGGCCTACCCAAAAGAACGCTATCCCCACTCCAGTCGATCCTAAACTCAGCGGCTAGACTCATCCACCTCACCAACCGCTCCACATCTGCCACCCCCCTCTGCCAATCCTTTAATTGGCTCCCGATTGCCCAACGCATCAAATTCAAACTGCTAACTCTGACCTACAAAGCCATTCACAACGCCGCCCCAAACTACATAACTGACCTGATACCCAAATACTACCCTACCCGTGCCCTCCACTCCTCACAGGACCTCCTACTCTCTAGCTCCCTGGTCTCCTCCTCCCACGCCCGATTGCAGGACATCTCTAGGACTTCCCCCATCCTCTGGAACTCCCTACCCCAATCCATCAGACTGTCACCTACCCTCCTCACCTTTAGGCGCACCCTGAAAACCCTCCTCTTCAGGGAAGCCTACCCCGACCTCACCTAACACCTGACCTTACCTAACAACTAACCTCCTCCTCTCCTCCCACCACTCCATCCCCCACAGCCATTTCCTCCTGTACCACCTTCCCCTCCCTCCTAGATTGTAAGCTCAAAAGAGCAGGGCCCTCGAACCCCTCGTGTATTGTATTGTTGCTGTCTTGTCTCATGTTCTGTCCCCCTTGCTACTCTACAGCGCTGAGCAAACCCTTTGGCGCTACATAAATACTGTATAATAATAATAATAATAATATTTGCATCAAAAACACACTGTGAGGTGTTATTAAGAAATAATGGTATCACAAGCGCGTTATGCATTTTGGCCGCAATTCCAATACGCTTAGGCCATCTTTTATAAACCCCATGGTCATCATGCATGTGTTGGTATGTTAATTTCATTAGGTCGATATGTATTTTTTTGCTAATAAAAACTGTCACTCTTTTGGCATTCACTGTGGGGCACAACTCATTTTGTTTACCTTGTTTTTTGCATTAACCCCGCCAACCCAAAGGAGGGAAAGAGCGGGTAAGGCCTATGCATCGGTTTATAAGGAGGAAGATGTGGGGCTGGGATGATTTTTTCTCTGAGAAAAGGGGTGCATCCTAGGGTTGCCACCTCATCCTTTTAAAACCCGAAGACATATTATTATTATTATTATACAGTATTTATAAAGCACCAACAGTTCGCTCAGCGCTGTACATTACAAAGGGAGACAGAACATGCGACAGTACCATAACAATACAATGTGATACACGAGGGGTTCGAGGGCCCTGCTCCTTCGAGCTTACAATCTAGGAAGGAGGGGATAGTGGAACAGGAGGAGATAGCTGTGGGGGATGGAGTGGTAGGATGAGTGGAGGAGATCGGCAATTAGCAGGGGGTAGGGTAGGCTTCCCTGAAAAGGTGGGTTTTCAGGGTGCGCCTAAATGAGAAGAGAGTAGGTGATAGTCTGATGGATTGGGATAGGGAGTTCCAGAGGATGGGTGACGCCCTGGAGAAATCCTGGAGGCGGGCATGAGAGGAGGAGACCAGGGAACTAGAGAGAAGGAGGTCTTGAGAGGAGAGGAGTGTGCGTGATGGGTGTTACGTGGATATTAGGTCGGTGATGTAGTTTGGGGCAGTATGATGGACAGCTTTGTATGTCAGTGTTAGGATTTTGAAATTGATCCGTTGTGCAATTGGAAGCCAGTGGATGGATTGGCAGAGGTGGGTGGCGGAGATGGAGCGGTTGGTAAGGTGAATGAGTCTGGCTGCCGTATTCAGGATTGACTGAAGCGGGGATAGCCTGTGGCGGGGCAGGCCAGTGAGGAGGGAGTTGCAGTAATCGAGTCGTGATATGATGAGGGAGTGGATGAGCATATTAATTACACATGTTCTGTGGCTGATTAGGGTGGTAATTAAACTCACTTAGCACCTTATTTGCATTAAATTAGCCTCAGAACCTGTGTAATTAATATGTGCTCAGGTTTAAAGGGATGAGGCGGCAACCCTAGTGCATCCTTATCCATCCCTCAGCATGCCTCGATGGGGCAGGGCTATTTTGGTGGTAAAAAGCGGACATACTCAATCTTAGATGGGTGTTCATAAAGTTATGACTGATCAGTGTGTATGTGCAAGGGGAAGGCAGGGTTATGGTTGGCTCAGTACAGTGACAGCTTCCTGGTGAGATCACTCTGATGCATTTGGACTTGGATCTGAACACACCTGTGCTCATCCCTATTGTATTGTTGCTGAGGCCATGCTCCTTTGCTTCACAGTGTGCCAAGAATTATACCCCCTGTCACGTTTGGACACTACCACCTGCCAAAGGCGACCCATTCAAGTGAATGCATGTGGTTGTGGTGTGGCCTTTTAGGGGTTAAAACAGGCTTTAGAAAGGAGATATTTCTCCCCATAATTACCTGTTGGACACCCTCTAAAAAAACAGATCACTCTTCAGAGGGCAATGTTTATGTAAACAAGCCCTTAAACTGGCTATAATCTGTCAGATTTTCTAACGAATGTTCTTTGTACATCTGATGACTGGACAAATGTCATTTGAAAGTACTTCCAATTTTGTTCTTTTAACCTTCAATTGTGGAATAAATGTAATTACTTGAATGAAAATCATATACACTGTTAAAAAAAAATCATTAATTTGAGAAAAATTCTCCAGCATGTTCATTTGAATTTTCTCATCGCTGTGGTTGAAAATGAACATCAATTTGACCGAACTATTCGAAAAAAGATCAAATGTTCTTAAAGCAGAACTTCACTTTCTCAATCAACATGGACTATTTCTAATCCTTACGCTGCTAGCAACAGTAAATAGATAGGAAAGTATATAATATTTACTTGTTTTAAATGTTTTTTAAAATTTCTTCAGTTAATTCAAATGGATACTGTGCTAGGTGAACCCTTATACCTTTGCAAGCACTATGAAGACCTTCACACCTCTGAAAAGCGATAAAAAAACTATGATCGTTAAACTAAATAAGTGCATACATATGCCCTATGAAGACCCTCACCCCTCTGAAGGGCGATCAAAGTTTAAGAAAAATAAAATAAATAAACTAAGTGGGTACAATAATCATACATACGTATGAAAAACCGTGGAGTTTTAACCTAAAATTTCATGCATTATCTATGAGACATATAAAAACTCTCACACCTCTGAAGAGTGATCGAGGTTGAGGATAGATCAAATCTCAATGTGCAATTATATTCACCTCAAATATACATAAACGTTAATAGAAAAGTGTCCAAAACAACAAACCAATAACAGAAAGTCCATATAGACATAAACCATAGTCCATAAATATAAGAAGAAAATTCCATAATCGATGGTATTATTGAAGACAATGCTGGAGGTGCAAATGTAGATAAACTTGCTTCAACTGGTCCCCAGAGTGCACACCACCACCAAAGTAATGAATGGAGGCTTATCAGAAATGGAGACCCCTTAATTACATTCTTCAGTTACTTCTTGATTTCCATGCCTAGGCAAATGATGTCATACTTCCCAGCAGTCTTCAGGAAGAGAGGGAGGGTTCTCATCTCAGCCTATGCCTGGGCTAAGGATAGATGGATTCCAGAAAGTAAATGCTACATGAATTATCTGCCCCTATTCAAGATGGCCACAGCCAGAAAGTAATTTCTCAGCAAAATAAAGTATGGCGACATGAATGGATCCGTGAGTTTGCTTTGAATATTAAATATTTATTTAAACAGCATTTTTGGTTTGTGGTGCTCAGATGCAGTGCAGTTCCACTTTAGGAAGACATTTTTTATGAGATTTTACTTGTGTAAAGCCAGCTTTAGTGTCATTCATCCCATCACTAGTGTAAGCATCAAAGTTCCAGTGCTGAAACCTAGGCTGGCCATACACATAGATTTATTCTGAAAAAATCTAACAGATTGCTGCATACATGCTGTACAGCAAGAATCGATGAATCTCCCACTGCAGTTATTCTGTTTTTACAGCCAGCCCCACCATCTGTCCAAATACAAAACAGCACCTGCATTTGATTGGATTCAACCACTGTTTGGCTGCAAATTTTCCACTTAGCTCTTTTGATTTTCCGGTCAAGGGCTGCCAGGCAGAGATGGCTGACAGGACTCCCCACTGATCAAATTTCATCTGGTCCCTGATTAAATTCACTCAGTATAAGGCTAGCTTTACAGTTCTCATAGAGTGAAGAACAGTGGGCAACTTGCAATCCACCTCATCCATTCACATAACATTTTGTTTTCTTTTTGCAGAATACAAGGCATTCTGTGATTGAAGGAAGGGAGATTGTGAAGTTCACCCACCCTCCCTTTGTCTAATCACAGAACACCTTTTATTCGTTTGCATTAAGTGAAAAAAACATTTTTCTATATACACAAATCTTTGTTTATCCCCTGTATCACTTTTTCTCCTTTTTGGCCACCTCTGAACCCTTGAGACTAAATTTAACAAGACGGTTTTAACTGCATGAATATATCCTTTTATACAGAGAAACTATGACTTTTATTTTGTTTGCATGTATCCTTACCTGTGAGTCTAGAACTGGAGGAGGAGAATACAGAAGCATGCTGGTGAAGACATCCCCTTGGTGTTGATGATTTAAGCTTTTCTCACCTTGATATTATATTGGGGTCCACATTTGGAGGTAAGCAGATATATTGCACTGGGTGGCTGGAGACTCAGCATGAAATTATGGGAGGTTTACAGAAAGCTTCACATATGTAACACAATGGTGATGGCCTATTGATCATCAGAAGTTTGGACTTTTTTTGTACTTTATTAAATATTTTTATTTATGTTGTTTGTGCTACATCATTGTGGTATTCTGAGTCATAAGAGGAAGAAAGTGCAGGAGATTTTAAGCGGAGTCAGGAGGCTCAACACAGTTCAGAAAATGTAAATCAACCATTGTCAATGGTCTGTTAAATCATAACTCTGGATACAGTATAAGGTGTAGGCTCCAAAAGTGCATTGCAGCAGTAGTTTCTAGCAAAGTAAACATATGACACAAGAGGTGGGACTTGTACAAAATGTCATTATTATTTATGTGTTCCTCGGGCAGTGTGATATCTACTGTAAATACAGCCCAAATTGCTGCACATGCACCCTGTAGGCCCAATATAGATTATCATTTTTCTACTTTTTTTTTCTCTAGCTTTATTAATAAAATTAAAATTTAAAAATCTTTTTTTGGTTTTAGAGAAGGGAAAAATTAGAACCCTTGACAGATTTTTACCGCTATCCAGGGCTCTATTAAAGATATTTCCCCTTGCTGCGAGGGAAAATCTGTAATTGGGACCCAGACAGCAATAAACAGCTGACAGGGATTCTAGCCTTCCCCTACTCTAATAAAAATGTATTTTTATTTCTGTCTGAGTTGTTGGAGAGTTCCTCCCACTCCCTCTCTTAAGAAACTGTTGTCACCAGAACAGTAAGTGGGGTAAATCTCTCTAACAGAGTTTCAGATAGCAGTAAAAGTAATCAGGGGTTCTAATAATAAGCCAATCTATTCAAAGCTAAAAAAATGTTTTGGCTTGAAATACCATTTAACTCTTTAAATTCTGATCCTGGGCACTTCTTTTTATAAGGTGACGACAGTCACCCCTTGCCTTACAATGTAAAAGTAGAATTGGCACCCCACAGTGCACACTCCTGCTGTTGACTGCTGTACAGATGCATGGCACCCATGCAAACCAATGAGTGAGTGACATCTCTGGAAGTGATACACTTGTGAATGGGACTATTAGCAATTACACATGGAAGACCCAGCAGGGTTTACCATTGATCAGCTGTGGGAGCAGCTCCCTTGAAAGCCATGGGAGACTGACAGTTCCCGCAGCTACTTGTGGCCGTTCACATTCTGTCACTGATGGAGTACTTACTGAATTATTGACCCTGGACGATTGCATGCAAGTAGCTACAATTAGATGTCAGCCTTCCATTGCTTTCAATGTTATTTGCAGCTATTCACCACAAACCTCCAGTGAATCTTTCGCATGTAATCATTGATGGCCCCATTCGCAAGTGTGAATGGGACCTTACTGCCTCCCACAGCTCAACAGAAATCACAGTGAGGCACTGAAAAAGAAGTCAAATGTCCATTATGAATCTGTAAGATTTGGGCTTTATGCACACCCATGTAATAAAATTACTGATCATAAATGCAGGAGCTTGCTGGTAGAAAATATGGTCCATAAAGTGCATTCATTTACAAGTGTGTAGGTGTGTAAATATGCGCATGAGTTTTTAACTCTAAAATTCTTCTTGTATTTTTGCAAGCTATGATTTAAATTACATGTACTGTATATGCATATACGCACTTACATGCTTTTCCATGCAAATACTCATACATTACTGGCCCAAGATGCAGATTTTGTAAATTTGTATTTAACAGATCTGAATGCAGGGTAGGTTTATTGATCATTACACACCATGGGCCCAAAGAAAACAATAGAACTGCATCCAAATCAGTAAAAAAGAAGATTGTACAGATGAAAAATATAGTTTTCTTTGTGGCCGTGTGCACAAAGCTGGCCATAGATGGTTCAAATCTCAACTGGTGCAGTATGGACCAGCCAAGATTCAATCCATCTATGGGCAGGCTGATTGTTCCCAAGTCGTTCCATCGATTAAATTGGGCGCAACCAGCATGTTGGACTTTTACATGCGATTATTGCAAGTGGCTATAGCCGCTAGCAAACATCAATGTGTTTTCCCAGCAGGGATGGCTCCTGGTGCCCCACCTCACAGAGAGAACACAATAGCTCTGCAGGAGAGATTCCCCCATGAACACTGACTGTGTTCATGGTGAAATTGGGCGATATTCTTTCCTGCAAACTGTTTTCTGGAAAGAAAATTGCATCATCTATGGCCTGCCTAAGCCCTTAAAATGCATGTAAATGCAAAGCCAGCAAAATAAACAAAAACACACCTTGCACCACCCAATTTTCCATCATCAAAATCCTCTGCAATTACCTTCTCTTAGGCAGGCCACAGACGATGCGAATTTCGTTGCTGCACTCACGGGTTGTGTTGATGGGGAAATCCTTCCTACTGAGCTTTTGTGTTCACCTGGTGGATAGGGGGGGCATCCCTGTTGGGAGAACACAGTAATTATTACTAGCGGCTGTGGCTGCTGGTAATCACATGTACCCAAGGCAATTGATGAGTTGACTTGGGTACAGTCAGCCTGCCCATAGATGGATTGAATTTGGTCTCTGCAGAACCAGCCAAGATTTGAACCATCTGTGGCCGGATTTAAGGCTGTTATATACGATCACATGTCTGTTTGTTTCCCTTTTCTCAGTACTGCTTGGAGGGCTGGGGCCATAGCCTGCCAAAGATGCTCAGGAGCCACTGTCATTCACTGAGCTAAGGGAAAGGAAAAGTCAATCAAACACTTCTACCCATCCCATTAGGATCCCAGCTTTCTATGTCACCAGCAGCACTGCCTGATGGGGTGGGTAAGAGTGTTTTATTGACAGTTGCTCCTTTTGTCATTACAATTGACAGCAAGTCAGAGGATCTACCTACTTCCCAGACCATTCACCTAGTGGGGTAAGCCACAGACACCCAAAGTAAGTACACAAGTGGTGGCAATGCAGGACTGAGTTTTTCCCACCACTCAGGCCATTCAGTAAGCAAAATAAGCCATTACCACATTACGAATGCCCATAAGTGGTGCAATGGAAGACAGAGACACTGTCCACAGGCCAGAGTAAGCCGTATGCACCCAAAGTGAGTGCACAAGCAGTGACAACAGGTCAGAGGTCTTTCCCACCACCCAGGTCATTCAGAGAACATGATAAATTGCAGACACTCCAAGTGGTGGCAATGCAAGCCAAAGGTTTTGCCCACCACCTCAACTGTTCAGAGAAGAGAGTAAGATGTAGGCACCCTAAGCAAGCCCACAAGTGGTGGCAACGCTGGGCAGAGGTCTCAACCCACTGCACAGATTGTTCAGAGAGTAGAGTTAACATCAGTATGTGCAGAAGCTGTGGCAACTAAGGGCAGATGTCCCACCCTCCTCCAGGGCTGTTCAGAGAGCAAAGTAAGCCATAATTGTCCCAAGCATGACCACAAGAGTTGGCCATACAGGGCAGATGTCCCACCCATCATCAGATTGCTCAGATAACAGAGTAAGCAGCAGATACCCAATTCCAATGCTGCAGATTGTAGATGAACCCACAGAACATTGCCAACAAGCAAAAAGAAGTCACTGGGGAAAGAAGTCAAAAGGATCAACAGATATTTTCATGTAAAGTAAATGTTTTAAAAAATAACAAAAAGGCACACAATGTTATACTCGTTTATTGTAGAGACTATAATTTTGTTTTGTTTTTTTTCTTTTGTTGCCATTTTAGGATATTTTGTATTTTTTAATAGTGGAATGCCTTTTGTTTTTCGCTATTGGGTTCATGGCTGCTTTATTAAAATCTGTTTAGAAAGAAAAATAAAGCTGTACGTGCAAAGGTCATGTCACACTTGTTACACATATGTAGTAATCAGCCCCTCCCAGGCTAGGGAGGCTTACCAAATAATACAGTGCACATGAACAATAAGTAAGATCTGAGTGTTCAGTCAGCAAGCATCAGTCAGCCGTGTCACCCAGGCTACTGAAATGGCAGCTTAGCTTCACGTCTCCTTATGAATGCCTACAGAGAAAACTTGGCTTCCATGTTTTGTGGGTAGGTTTGTTACCTAAGCATTACACTGAGTGGGCATGCCCAAGGCAGATTGCTCCTGTTTAGTCTGAATCTAAGTAGCTTTAATTTATTCTTTTGAAGCTTCCTGTAATACAAGTGGGATCGAGATTTTCACTGTGTAATAGTAGAATGCATGGGATATCTGGAACCAATTTAAGGTCACCCTGATGGAATCTCGTCATTTGTCTTTGAACATGGAGGCTTTTATCATTTTTAATTTGTCTTAATAAAAACTTGGTAATCAGTCTGAAACTCCTGTGAAGTTTATGTGAGCTGTGATTATTTGTCAGTTAATATAGATCATCAATACAGTTGCAGAAACAACTCGGTTTAGACTTCCAGTAATTAGGTTATGTAAAACATGTCAAGAGAATTCAATAAACACACCAGCAGTCTAAATATATATATTGAAAAGAATATTATTATTAATAATAAGATTTCTTTATAGTTTTGCCATACGTAAGCATGTTTGCAGGATTATACATGCCATGCATAGGCCAATATTCTGGGTGAAGCAATGAAGACTAGAATTATTGGCACAAATAATAAAAAGTGACCTTGTCATCAATCAAAATCTGTACCTGTAAAGCATTATGTAAATACTTGGCTCTCCTACTGCCCGTGCATCCAAAAACTGCTCCATTGAAGAGGAACCATCACAGGACATAGTGTCAATGTCATGGCCAAGACTAGCTTTGGGACACACACAAAATTGACACTCCTGGAAGTGTCAGTTTCAGTAGAAACTTCAGGGATTTCTCTTCAATGGAAGAGTGTAAATTGGCACAGGTGGCAGGAGAGGTAATGATATACATCCATATTTTAGTGAGACCATAGGTTTGAGGACAGGGTCATTGTAACTCTACTTTTGATTTGAAAAAAAAAAAAAACTCCTGGTCAGTTGCAGACAATGCAAAGATTTAAAGCAAAGCTTCCTTTAGCCCTGGTACATGAGATCTGGCATTTTGGTACAGGTGGAAGGCACAAGCGCACTGTTCAGTCCCGCTTCCAGGAGCCTGTAAAACTCTATGGGCTCTTTCACACTTGCAGTTGGGGGGTGGTAAAACCCCCCCAGTTAAGCCATGCTTTTTCCATTCCTCAACCAATCCCCCTTTAGCTGCAGAGGCTGTGGCCAGGGGTGTACATGATACTTTGCTTTGTAACTACAGCAGGAATTTTACCTTGTTACTTTCGCTGGGCGTAGCGCCCACCGAATATGGCCCATTCAAGTGAACTGGGCCACTCTGCAAGCAATGCATTAAGTTGCAGTGTACTAGTGTGGAGCTCATGGAGTTAAGGCAAGCAGCCTCATTGCCTCTCAAACATGAATCGCTCTTCAATAGCCAACAATAGTGTGAACAAGCCCTATGAGAGGCTGAAAGCTGCTGTACCTGGACAATGCACCACGTAGTACTAAAGTTTAGGGGAGTATGCACCCAGAAAATAAGCACACAGGTGGCGCAAACACCTAGCCAGGGGCGGACTGACAACTCATGGGGCCCCTGGCCAATAGGGGATCATGGGGCCCCTGTGTCCTTGCCCTAACTCAAAAATGCTTATGAAAAAGGTACCAGGGGCATCTCATAGGGCCCCCTACTGACCCCGGGCCCTTGAGTTTCCAAATGGTCAGTCTGCCCCTGCACCTAGCGCATTATCCAAGGTTTATTTGAAAAGTAGAAAGACAAAAAACATACAAAATGAAGTGCATGAAAAAGCCTAAAAGCCACAAGGATGGTCCACAATGATGTCTGACTGTTGGTGCAGTCGGCCTACAAACGTGTTTCGGGGACGTATCCCCTTCCTCAGAGCTGAAGCCCCAAGGAAGGGGATACACCCTGTGGCTTTTAGGCTTTTTCATGCACTTCATATTACGAGTATTTTTTTTGTCTTTCTACTTTTCAAATAATTTTAAAACGTTTTGATGATTTCCTAGTCTGAGGAGGGATGCATCACCAAGATTTTATCCAAAGGCTATCAACATATTGGATTCCCTGGCCTCTTCCTGGCATTGACCCCTTTTGAGGCGCTGCAGAGTTAGTGGTTGTAATCCAGTATGCTCCAAGGAACAAATACCCAGAACACAGACTGCTTGTATTATGGGCATTAGTTCCTGGGCGCATACTACCCTAAATGTTAATAGCACTTGGTGCAGCATCCAACCTTATCCAGCAGCAGCTGTCGGCTGCCTTCAGTCGGGCAGACCGGTGCACCTATGTTTTATGCCCATGCCAAAATGCCAGGATCTCATGCAGAGCTAAATGCCCAGAGTGCATGAGGTCTTCAAGTGCAACTTCACTATCTCAACCGTACATTAACTAGTTGTAATCCTTATGCTGCTAGTATTAGTAAATATATAGGAAGGTAAGTTATATTTACTTGTTTCAAGCTTATGTTTTACATTTCTACAGCTATTTCCTTATTTCCAGGTCTAGGCAAATGATGTCATATATCTCAGGAGTATTCAGGAGGGGAGGAGTTGTTTTCTCAGTGAAGCACACCTACCTGCATGTCTGAGCTAAGAGCAGATGGATTCTTGGAAGTAAATGCCACATGATCTGCCCATACTCAAGATGGCCACGGCCAGAAATGTTTGGAGGGTGTTTTTCAAAGTGATTTTTCAATAAAATAAAGCATGGATTTATGAAGGAGTTTGCTTTGAATATTAATAATGAATTAAATAGCATTTTTGGTTTGTGGTGCTCAGATGCAGCGTAGTTCCACTTTAAGCAACCAAATTGTAGACTGCCACCTGCAGCTGCTTCTGTCAAGATTGACTCAAGGACCTATCATCTTCTGGGAGTCAGTCCCAGGCTGTGACAAGGGAAAAGCTGCTGGAAAAACCAGCAAGGACCTGTGTCAGTGTTTGCTTCATGGGGGGGTTGTATTTCCATACATGATTATAGGAATGTTAACCCAGCTTGAGATAAGTCAAATACAAGTAAGAATTAGATCAAATGCACCTGCCAATGAATTCTGAATGACCTCAGAAGAGTCTCAAACTGATGTCGTCCACACAAGCCATTGTTGCAGGTCCTTAGCCAATCGCATTATCAGGAAATCATATTTCTGGAGGTGTCATATAGTGTACAGAATACCTCCACCATTGTCTTGGTGACAAGGAATCCATATCACCATTTTTTGCCAGTTTTAGAAAATCATAGCTGTCAATTTATTTTTACTCCTAAGAAAAACACCAATGATGTGTGTATCAATTATCCTTAGTCCCTAGCTAAGCAAAATTATTATTATTATTTTTTTTGGATAAGCCTGGAACATGTAAAAACCTCTGTTAAATTTTTATTGTTATCTGTGACCCTATTAGGGAGATTTCTCCTCACTTCCTGTCCTTCCGACAGAGCAAGAAATGAAGGGGGTGCTTGTCACTTAGACAGGAAATCACAGGCTGTACCAGTAGTGTGACAGATGTTCTAACCTTCTCCATTTTGTTAAATAGGAAATGTGCTTTGTTGAAGTCTGTGTCCTGACAAGAAGTGAGAGCAAACCTCCTCAATGGGGAGACAGATTGCAGTTAAAATCTGACAGAGAGTAAAGACCTGTCTACACTTTTGAGATGCAATAAAGTGGTTCTAAAGGCTAGTTTTGTTTTACCTTAATGCATTTTCTGCATTAAGTTAAAAAAACCTTATGTGTTGTGCTACCCAACCCAGCCCCCCTCTCCCAGCTTATATATTCCTGCGACCGATCTCGATCCAGCGATGTGCATGACAGCAGTAGCTCTCTCTCTGTTCTCTCTTTCTCCTCATAAGCCAATGGCTCCTGCTTCTGTCAATCATAGCCAGTGAGAAGGCAATGGGGTTGGGGCGGGGCAGAGCCACACTTTGTGTCAATGGAGTGAGGCTTGGGAGCTAGCCTGCATATGTTCCCCCATAGCAAGCAGCTTAGTATGGGGGAACTCGACAGGAAGAAGGAGCCAGGAACGCCAGCAGGGGACCGCAGAAGAGGAGGATCGAGACTGCTCTGTGCAAAACCACTGCACTGAGCAGGTAAGTATGACAAGTTGTTTATTAAAAAAAAAATACAATTCTGTAAAGCCCATCTTTGGGATAAAGGATATATGGAAAATCCTCTTTTGTGGTGTTTTAAAGGCACAGACGAAATCAATAGAACCATTCAGTTTGTAAAAAACCTATATAGAACCATATTTTATTTCACACAAAATATTTAAATTTACATGGACATACAAATTATACGATTATACATTACATATCTGTTACAAGAAATGTACAGGTAGAGGAGATAAAGTTCAATCATGCAAGCACTTGATGCTTTTCGAGACAACAAACAATCTCTTCTTCAGAAGTGCCTAAATAGAGCATGATACCTAAAATAGATATTATAATATAATAAATATATTGCCACATATCTCCATTGAAGGTTACAGTCAGAAAAATGTACATATCACTTACATAGCCCAGCATTGGAGCAAAACATGAAAAAAAACGCCAATTAATAAAAACAAGAAGCATAAATGTAGCCACTGTTTCCCAAATTCTCCCAAGAGGATGGAAAAAAGAAGAGGAAGGACGAGCGCCATCCACCTAGCCTCCAAGAGTAACTATTTCACGTTACCACCACGGCAACTGGCCTTCTTATCTTTGGGATAAAGGTTATCCCCTTCCCATTCCTACCCCCCTCCACCCCCTCTAGCTGTTCGCTGGAATGAACAAAAATGTCCTTTTACTTTTCTACAGCCACGGTCGTGTGATGCTCCAGTACCGATCCTTCTCACCTGTTTACTTACTGCTTGGGCCCTTCTTTGGATGATGTAGAAATTTCCTATTGGCTGCGCAGTGACAGGGACCTTTCAGGATCCAGAAGAGGAGTGACGGCAGCCAAGGGGACTGTAGAGGACTGGATTAATGGTCCCCCACACCTGGAAACAGCAACAACAAGGGACCTAGACGGAAGACTTAGGTGAGTATAACTTTTTTTAGCAGGTAAAAAAAAGAAGAAAGCTTTGCACCATTGGATAGAGGTAGGTTGTAGGTCATATTTTGCCTCATACGTTTACTGTATATTTGGTTGGATCTTAACATACAATGCATTTAGGCAGCTCGTTGTAAATAATGGGCTACCATGGAACTGAAACATCCTGACAATCAAACATGATTTGTGTCTTGTGGTGTGCTGCAACACGTGTTCTGGCTTAATGAACTGGGGTGCCATGGAAAATAAAGAGCACTGCAACACAGCAACACATGTGCCATGCATTGCCATGCGCTAACGTGTGCAATACTACAATACAATAGCCTAAATGGGCCTTCAATCTCTTCCCCTTTATGTCTGAAACTAAAAGAAATTGATTTTGGAGTTGGAATTAGGAAGTGGGTTTACAGTGACACTAAACTCTAAAGTGGTAGTAAACCCTGCTTTAAAACTTGTACGTACAGTAGGTGAGATTATAAAACAGCTTATCTG
The DNA here is from genome assembly GCF_062004578.1 of Staurois parvus. Taxonomy (NCBI): domain Eukaryota; kingdom Metazoa; phylum Chordata; class Amphibia; order Anura; family Ranidae; genus Staurois; species Staurois parvus. Next base: position 31,282,866 of record NW_028318083.1, on the reverse strand, counting down.
TAGGTACAAGGAATATCTTCTAAACTTGCGTTGTTTAGGAGATAAACACAATTTCCGACAATGATGTCAATGGCCCATGTGCACTGATTGTGCCATCCGTTCAGAGAACTGGCCCGTTATCATGACTCCTGTGCTCATGCGTGGAAGTGACATCATTGAGGCTCGGCCATTCAAACAGCGGGAGCATGCAGACTTGGAAGGAAGACCAGGTGAAGATGGAAGCCCTGGCAGCAATGACAGAGCGCTGCTGGAGGGCTTTGTTTAAAAGGTAAGTCTGACATAAAGTGCTAGTATGTGAGGCATACTAGCACATTATGGCATTAACTTACAAGAAGACCTTGTATATTTATTTATTTTTTTTTTTTGTAGAAAGACTTTACTACCACTTTAGGTGTGTATTCCTAATTTTAAAAGTACCTTCTGTTGGCTTCCGCCTACTCCATATTCTTCCTGTGCTCTGACTTCCTGTTAAGAGGGTGGCTACATTCATTCTCCATGGTCCTACCATATGTAGGAACACAGTCACCCTCTCTTGCTCACTCCTGAGATGGATTAGGGACTATGAGATTTGTAGTGTGCATAGAGAAATGCACATGACCACAACAAATGTGCACTGCTCATTCAAAACAAATAGAAGTGAGGGGGGGAGGAAAGTTTTAGGAGCTAACAGAGGATAGTATAGAAATGCAGAAAAACGCAGTATTAAACAATTTAATGAAAAATAGAGCTGTTAGGTAGTAGATGTGTATGAGTATAAGTATTCTGTTCAGCGTCGCTTTTAAGCAGACCCAAAGTTAAAGAACTCAGCCCCGCCCCTCTAAATTGTGAGTATTTTTGTTTCATTTATTTTTTTACAGGGAGCAGATACCTTTTTTGACCAGTACTCACTCCCACTCCATTCTTGTCTTGGTGAGAATGACATTGCTCATCCTGCCCCCCCTCCCAATGTGACATGCATGCCAAGAGGCTGCACGACCAGTCTGTACCACACAATCTAGTCCTCATACCCCTTTAACGGCCAATAACTTGCATTTAAGCTTTCAAAATGGGCACTTTGGAATTTACAAGTTCGAGTCCCATAGACTTTGTATTAACCTCCCTAGCGTTCTGATTATGTCAGTATTTCTGTGCTCAAAGCGGTATATTTTATTGCATGGAAATATGTAGTTTTTTTTATTGTAGGCCTGTAATTTTCAGGAATAACTCACTGAAATCTGTCTGAACAAGAGTCTAGTAAACATCCTGGGTATGTTAAAATTTTAAACACAAAATCATAAATTATAATTTAATAAATAATCATAAAAATAATAATAATAAATGTAATTCAATAATATAATCAAACCAAAAACACTGAAATTTTAAATATAGCGACAAGTTCGCACATCACTGAGCAAAATGGCAAAATCGTTTTCAGTGTCTGATGACGAATTTCCCCACAAATCATTATCACTCAATTCTGCAAGTGGCTCTGATTTATTATCGCTGTTCTCTAGCTGGTCTAAAACCGCTTGACCTAAAGGGGTGCTTTTTGGACGCCATGGATGTTTCTCATTTTCCGGGCAGAAAGAACAGTAAAAATGCAGGCAGGGCACAGGACAAAGCACTAGGGACAAAATGTATGTGAAATGCTTTGATACAATAATGTTTTACTATGTGATTTTAGTGTATTTTGTGAATGTCACTTTTTGACATTTTTTAATTTCCCACCAGTTCCATCCCCGTACGTCCTGACGTCACAGGGAACGGAACCCGGAAGACAAATGCCAGCATCGGCCGCAGGACATTTCCGTGGACGCTGCAGGGGGGACATTGCGGTAGCGCAGGACAAGGTAAGTGAAGAAGAGATCTGGAGCAATGCTGCAGGGTATACCCAAGTGTAGCTCGGGGTTACTGCTTGTGGTGCTCAAACTTTACCCCGAGCTACATTTGGGAATGCCTCCAGGGAGGTTAAGTTTGAAGTTCACGGTTGAATGTTCATTAGGTTCGAACGTTTGACAGCGAACTGAACACGGGGGTGTTTGGCCCATCACTACTGCTGATCTAATGTTTCCTCTTTTATTCCTCTAAAAGTTCCTCTTTAACCTTTACAACATTTCCACATTCTCTTTCTTTTGGTCTGACTGATAATATATATATATTTATGATTTCCAGTTACTTAGTTGTAAGGCATGTTCTAATCTATCATTTCCATTCTAAGCTATAATTTCCATTCGAGTCACTTGAGAGCCGCTCCTTGTCTGTACATAAGTCTGTTGCAATATAGGTTGGCATCATACAAATTCACAATCATAATACTGAAAGTCACATAAACCGTCCACAAAGCAGAGACCGCTGCAATCCATCTCACCACCAACTATTCATTCCACTCTATAAATCAGGCTTCTTCTTTGCTTTCTGTACAGAAGCAGTAAACAAAAGCCCAATTTAAAGTTAGAGGAATGGCTACGTGTGCTTAAGTAAACAAAAGTATTTTTTCTCCGCCGTACAGTGAGCATAGGCAAGAACTCTCAAGGCTGATTGTTTTTAAGGCCACAGTGGAAAATGCAGCATAGATGTACATTCACTAATATATAAAGCAGCATTCTTTAACTGGCTCAGCAGCTACAAGTGTTCCACAAGTTGACTAAAAGGGTCATCTCAAATGCAATTATTCTCAAGTAAGTTACAAGGAATCGTGCTTTTTTTTTTCCATGAAACATGTAATGACTGTAGGCGTGCAGGTAGGTTTCTAGGACTACGGTTTTAGTAAACAAGACAGTACAATTCAGTGGCAGAAAAGTAATTTGAATGAATGATATATGACTTCGAGCAGTTTGTTCTTAGTTTTGTAGTTGAGTAACTATGATGCATTCTCTGACCCATGAAACAGATTTAAATAAGCAAATGAACACATATCACAAAGTACAATGGCAAAATCAATATGATATAGAAAAACAAAGCTTTTATTACATTTAAAAAAAACATTTATCGGTGGCTGCAGTAAGATAACATTCCCAATATATTTATAGAAATAGTTGAAATAGCAAGGCTAGGTTGGCACAATACAGAGGATTGTACATTGAAGGCTGATTTGTAGACATGGGACTGACATAAAACACAACCCACAAAGACAGCGTTAGGCTGTATGTACTTGCTTGCCTGCAGACACACCTCTCTTCTGTAGTGATTAAGAAAAAAAGGGAGAGAGAGTTCATGTAGAGTAGGAGAGCAATGTCATGATACCAAGGAACCATAGGAAAGTATGCACAGGGGGTGATTTAAAGCAGATTTAAACCCAACAACTTACAGTAGTTCTAAAGGCTAAAGAGTTTGCAAGAGTATTAGCTCTCCTGGCTGTCTCCCTCTTGATAGGCTCAGAGACAATGTCTCCCACTGCTGTCAATCACAGCCAGTGAGGCGGAAGCGAGGCTTTGTGTCTATGGACACAAAGAGCGGGGCTTGGGAGTGAGCATGCACAAGTGCCCCCCATAGCAAGCAGTTTGCTATGGGAGCACTCAGCAGGAAGGAGGGGCTAGGAGCACCAGCAGGAGACAAGAGAAGAGGAGGATTGGGGCAGCCCTGTGCAAAACCATTGCACAGAGCAGGTAAGTATGTCATGTTTGTTACTTAAACAAAAGACTTTAGCATCACTTTAAACCAGAACCAAACTGTATCTGAGCACCACAAAGTGAAAACATGATTTAATTCATTTTTATATTCAAAGTTGTATCTTTTATCGATCCATGTCTCCATGCTTTATTTTGTTGACAATTCACTTTCTAGCTGTGACCACTATGAGTAAAGGCAAATGACTCCTGTTGCATTCACTTCCTGAAATCCATCTGCCTTAGCTCAGGCATGCAGCCAGGAGGGTGTGTTTAGCTAAGAAAGCCCCTCCTCCCCTCCTTCAGATGAAAGAAAAAATTGCTCATGAGGTCTAGACCAGAAACCAGGAAGCAACCAAAGAAATGTAGAAATGTAGAAAAAAAAAGTTTAAAAGAAGCAAATATAATATAGTGTACCTTACTATCTATTTACTAAAGCTAACAGCCTAAGAATTAAAAATAGTTAATGTTGCTTGAGAGAGTTTAGTTCCACTTTAACTGTATCTCAGAATAGTTACATTTGAGGCATAATGTGAATGATAACTTACAAACTGCAGAGGAGACCTTATGGCACCGCTCCAAGCTGGAAAGGTGAAGAGAGTAACCCCGCCGGTATATGGAAAGAGGGAGCAGTGTCCAAAAAGTGCTTCCCAAAGCTCCAAGACAGTGAAGGGACGGACGCCAATCAAACCAACCCAGAGAGTCCAGTGTGTAAGATGTGTAAGGAGGCCATCTTACACACCGGACCCTGGATTGGTTTGAGCGGCTTCTGTCCCTTCACTGTGAATGATAACTGCCACTGATGCTTGCACTTTCAACAGAAACATCTATCCATCAAATCTCTGGTGTCATAACTGACCACATGTGCAACACCATGGCAATTGCAGATCAAACAGGGACCAAGATGGCAGCTTTCTTGGCTACAAGGGATAGGAGGGTTTAGTTCTGCTTTAACAAGGTACTTAAAACACATTTCTGATGGTGTGTATAAAGTTGAAAGCCTTGCGCAGAAGTTATGAAAACCCTGCAACATTTTCAATGTTCGTAGTGGAATGTGTGACAAATTCATGTAGTTCTTATTTGTGGCATTTTTTTTATATGGTGCTATTGTTTTGATCAATTCATAATTGTTGTTAGTTCAAATCACAACCACAGAACATACCTGTCTGGAGTTTACATGTTCTCCCTGTGCCTGTGTGGGTTTCCTACAGGTACTCTGGTTTCCTCCCAATCTCCAAAGACATGCTGGTAGATTAACTGGCTCCTGTCTAAATTGGCCCTAGTATGTGTATGTATGAATGTGAGTTAGGGATCTTAGATTGTAAGCTCCTTGAGGACAGGGGCTGATGTGAATGTACAATATACAGTTTTTAAAGTGAGGCATAAATTAATAGCACTATATAAATTCCTGTAATAACTATGGCTTGTAAAACAAAACTTTGCTCCAAATGAAGATAGAGGATTGTGATCAGGACACAAGCAGTTCCTTGTGAGTAGATGGCAGGCACAATATTAGTTTTTAGGAGGAGTCACAGGGCTTGAAGATAGAGGGTGGAAGGTATAAGGAAGAGAGCAGAACATAAATGGGGGGATGTAAACTCAAGTAAGGGAAGTGAGACTTTTGACTTGTTTTCTCTAGAACAGGGTTTCCTAACCAGGGTTCCGTGGAATCCTAGGGTTTTTTCAGAGGTTATTAGGGGTTCCTTGACCAATGTGCAATTTCTGCCTCGGATAAGTTCCCACTGACACGATTGGTCATTTTAGCTATCTTTTAGGCTCCATGAACACTAGTGTTTTTTAAGCTAAGAAAACACTGGAAAAATTACTGGATAAAAAATGTAATTAAATTTTTAGGAGCGTTTAGGAGTGGTAGCGTTTTATTAGTGTTTTTACAGTACATTTAGGAGCTTTTTAGTAGCGTTTAGGGTTTTTTTTCTGCTGGAAAAAAGCTCCAAAAAACGACAAAAACAATTTTTTTTCTGCTCTTAGAGGCTGAAGCACAAAAAAATGCTAATAGCCTAAGGTAGTGTGCATGAATACATCGGATAACACCCTTAAGCTTCTAGAAAATGCTAATAACAGCTTCTAGGAGCTTAAAAATGCTAGTGTGCTTGGAGCCTAAGGGGGGAACTCTTCCCAATGACCACAAGTGTAAGGAGCATTCTTCCCACTAACCAACACACTAATGTATCATGAGTTGTAGGTATAGTCATTTTTAGCAGGGGTTCCCTGAGATTGGAAAGAGTTTGGAAAGGCTGCTCTAGAACATGGCTACTCAAACCATGGAGAACAGATTTTGAGGACAATAGTGTATTTTTAGTAAGTAAATATTTCAGATGATTACAGCAGTGTTTATTAGTCTTTTCTGTTGTGACTTTTACATTTTACATGCTTGTTGTTCCATACTTCTGTTATTGAATTCAGTTTGTAGATTAGCCAATCATGCGAGCAAATATTTTTAATTCTTTAACTCCATTTCTTTTGAGAACTAAATACGTTGAGAATCTTCACTCACAAAATGACTTTAATTATCAATTCATGTAAAAAGCAAATTCCTGTTGGGAATTTCCATTCACACGATTGCATAATTGAAATGAATATTCACACAATGAATTGCATTTAAGGCCAAAAACAAAAACTTTATATATTGTAGCTTGCCAATCTTTAAATGTAGTGGCTGCATTTGTTTTCTTTTTTAGACATTTTAGAAGTTTTTGTCGCCACTCTGGATGGAGGAGCCATGTAGAAACCATTGGACAGTTCTGTGAAGAGGATGGTGTAAGGCTGTCCATAGACTAATTAAAATTTTGATTCAGTTAACATCAGGGGCGGACTGACCATTTGGAAACTCGGGCACCGCCCGAGGGCCTGAGGTCAGTAGGAGGCCCCATGAGATGCCCCTGGTACCTTTTTCATAGGCTTTTTTGAATTTGGGCAAGGACACAGGGGCCCCATGATCCCCTGTTGCCCGGGGGCCCCATGAGTTGTCAGTCCGCCCCTGGTTAACATACATGAATAAAATCTGACCATTGTAAGCACCTCTGTAATTGTTAAATGGTTTGCTTCAAACTTCTAACTGCCACTTTTGCTGGACAGCTTGGTCTCTTAAAGTGAGTGGAAAAATAGCAGACTTACTGGTTGGATTAACCAGTAAAAAACAAAGGAGAAAAAGCTTAAAAAGGGAAAACTAATACAGCCACCACATCTAATAATTAGTAAGCTGCAATATATTCAGTTTTTGCTTTTGGGTTTAGATATAATTTAAGTGAACAGTCTCAACTCCTTTTAGTAAATCATCCTAAATATATCAGCCACACCAAGAATGCATTGTTTTCAATGAGTCAGATGACTTGTATAGTTCTATTGTGAGAAAGTGCAGTAAAACACAACCCTTATGATTTCCTAATATGTAATATCCTGTATCCATATACTTATCTATCACACTTTCCAACTATGACCCCTGGAGCTGAGAAGGATGGATTGGGGGAAGGGGGTGTCATGTTGCCAATGTCAACTAAACAGTGGTTGTACATGAGTGTACTTTTTGAAAGTTGACAGTAGTCATGTGACCAGCAGTTGCTCTCTTTTATGACCCGCAGCAAGCCTGAAAAGGTGCTGGATAATTAGATGAAACATTTAACATTTGTTACAGTACAAGTTAGAAGAATTTGTATGTAATAAAACTGAATTTAAAAGAATAAAAGATACACTTGAAATAATTAACATATACTATATAATTATTTACATAAAGTATGTATCTAAAAAAAGTTCAGATTTTTCTAAAGGCTAATGTTAATTAATGACATAAATCATTACATCAGGGTAGGATCACAGAAAACTGATTAGTATTTACCCTTTTTTCCATAATGTATTCATAGCATTACCATACTGTCACTTCCTCAGGCAAATATGTACTGTATTTTTATGTTGGTTATGGGAAAGATAGAACCTCTGTCTGCTTTGTACTGATGTGTGTTTTCCTGTTGCAGATTTTGTCTCACTTCCTGTCTTGTAAAACATTGTTTCCAAAACAGGAAGTGAGAGGAAATCTCTCTAATGGAGCCCTGAGTAGAAATACAGTCATGGCCGAAATTGTTGGCACCCTTGATATTTTTCCTGAAAATCATGTATTTCTCACGAAACGTATTGCATTAACACATGTTTTGCTATACACATGTTTATTCCCTTTGTGTGTATTGGGACAAAACAAAAAAAGGGAGGAAAGAAAGCAAATTCGACATAATGTCACACAAACCTCCAAAAATGGGCTGGACAAAAGTATTGGCACCCTTTCACAACTGCGGATAAATAAGAATGTTACAAGCATGTGATGCTCCTGTAAACTCACCTGGGGCAAGTAACAGGTGTGGGCAATATAGAAATCACACCTGAAAGCAGATAAAAAGGAGAGACGTTCACTTAACCTTTGCATTGTGTGTCTGTCTGTGCCACACTAAGCATGGACAACAGAAAGAGGAGACGAGAACTGTCTGAGGACCTGAGAACCAAAATTGTGGCAAAATATCAACAATCTCAAGGTTACAAGTCCATCTCCAGAGAACTAGATTTGCCTTTGTCCACAGTGCGCAACATTATCAAGAAGTTTGCAACCCATGGCACTGTAGCTAATCTCCCTGGTCGTGGACGGATGAGGAAAATTGATGAAAGATTGCAACGCAGAATAGTCCGGATGGTGGATAAGCAGCCCCAAACATGTTCCAAAGACATTCAAGCTGTCCTGCAGGCTCAGGGAGCATCAGTGTCAGCGCGAACTATCCGTCGACATTTAAATGAAATGAAACGCTATGGCAGGAGACCCAGGAGGACCCCACTGCTGACACAGAGACATAAAAAAGCAAGACTACAGTTTGCCAAAATGTACTTGAGTAAGCCAAAAGCCTTCTGGGAAAACGTCTTGTGGACAGATGAGACCAAGATAGAGCTTTTCGGTAAAGCACATCATTCTACTGTTTACCGAAAACGGAATGAGGCCTACAAAGAACAAAACACAGTACCTACGGTAAAATATGGTGGAGGTTCAATGATGTTTTGGGGTTGTTTTGCTGCCTCTGGCACTGGGTGCCTTGACTGTGTGCAAGGCATCATGAAATCTGAGGATTACCAAAGGATTTTGGGTCGCACTGTAGGGCCCAGTGTCAGAAAGCTGGGTTTGCGTCCAAGATCCTGGGTCTTCCAGCAGGACAATGACCCCAAACATACGTCAAAAAGCACTCAGAAATGGATGGCAAAGAAGCGCTGGAGAGTTCTGAAGTGGCCAGCAATGAGCCCAGATCTAAATCCCATTGAACACCTGTGGAGAGATCTTAAAATTGCTGTTGGGAAAAGGTGTCCTTCCAATAAGAGAGACCTGGAGCTGTTTGCAAAGGAAGAGTGGTCCAAAATTCCGGGTGAGAGGTGTCAGAAGCTTATTGATGGTTATAGGAAGCGACTGATTTCAGTTATGTTTTCCAAAGGGTGTGCAACCAAATATTAAGTTAAGGGTGCCAATACTTTTGTCCAGCCCATTTTTGGGGTTTTGTGTGACATTATGTCATATTTGCTTTTCTGCCTCTGTTTTATATTTGTTCCAATACATACAAAGGGAATAAACATGTGTATAGCAAAACATGTGTTAATGCAATACCTTTTTTGTGTGAAATACTTGATTTTCAGGAAAAATATCAAGGGTGCCAACAATTTCGGCCATGACTGTAAAACTTGACATAGGTTCTAACCCTTCCCAATTCCATCCAAAACTAAGAAACAAATTGGCTATAGATACACTTTAAATTATTGAATCACTTACCCTTCATTAGATTTACCCCTATTCATGACCAGGCTATTTTTTACTATACAGTGCTACGCTACTTTAACTGACAATTGTGCGGTCATGCAACTCTGTACCCAAATGAAATTTATATAATTTTTTCACACAAGTAGAGCTTTCTTTTGGTGGTTTTCTATCTTTACGCTAATTTTTTATGGGAACTGACTAGCTAATTGACATCTCCAGTGACACTGATACAGTGGTCAGTGCTAATGACACTGTGCATGAAGGAATTAACATCTGGGGAGATCAAGGGGTTAACTGTGTGTTAGAGAGTGTTATTGTGTGTGTACTGTGTGCTGTTTTACTAGGGAATGTGCTGATTTTTATTAAAACCAGCACATCCCCGCTGAGAGGAAAGATAGATCTGAGTTGTTTACATACATGGATCTCTTTCCCATCACTCACTCCGCTGATCGCTGGGACCTGGCCATGAATCACTGGCTGGGACCCAGTGATTGGCATGTAAGGGAGCCAATGACAGCATGGGTAGGGGGCACTCCCCTTACTCAAAAAATAAGTGGCTGCCCTGTAACAGTAAAGCTACATATGCCAGTCGGAAAGTGGTTAATAATCAATTTACCTTCTGTAGGTTTTAGAATTTGTTACATCCGTATTTAACATGCTTCTCACAGTTTTTCTGGGGAGCACTGCAGCATCTTAAAATATGAATCTGTTCTGCACGGCATAAATTATTATACATTATTATTATTATACAGGATTTCTATAGTGCCAACAGTTTGCGCAGCGCTTTACAAAATGAAGGCAGACATTACAGTTACAATACAATTTGGTACAAGAGGAAACAGGGGGCCCTGCTTGTTAGAGCTTACAATCTAAGAGAAAGGGTTGAGTGATACAAAAGGTAATAGCTGGGGGGGATGAGCTGATGGAGGAAATAAAAGGCAGTTTACTAGGTTGAAGCAGGATAGACTTCTTTAAAGAAATTCCCTTCAAACTACATAGGGAAATGTTCAGAGCCAAGGAGGACTATGGTGTAAATTTGTAAACACTTAGATCTCATGCGCAACTCTCCTGCATATTAGCCTATGTGTCTATGCACACATAAACTTTGAGGGCCAGTTCACAACACAAAAATGCACTCCAGATGCATTCCGACTATATTTTTGCTTACAGTTTACACCACACCGTTCTGGTGCAGTTTGCTATGTTCCAGTACAGTTTTGTGCAGAAAAAATGCAGCATGTTCTACTTTTTTTTTCTGCACTGAACTCGCTGCACTAGTGTGAACTAGGGCCATTGGAATACATGGAAAACACTGTGCATGCATTTTTTATGCAGAAAAAAATGCACTGGACTGCATCTGGTGTGAACTAGCCCTTAGAGGAGTTTAGATTCAGAAAAAAAACACTGCTAGTGTGTCCAGGAGCAGCAGAGTTTTGGCAGAACAAAACGCTTGACGCTTGTAAATGCATCTAGAATCGCATTAATACTAGGCTTATTTATTCTGGCCAATGAAATGCATTAACGCCCAAACACTTGACATGCATTACACACTTTTACAAGCATCAGATGTTTTTTTTTTCTGCCAAAATGCTGCTGGCAGGAGGAGGCTTCTAGGAGAGTTAGGAATAGGTCCTGTGAGCATCAAGCCTTACACTCAGGGCTATTTGAGGATAGAGAATATGCAGACCTTCAATCCGCAAAACACTGTATTGGAATTTAATTGTTCCAAGAAAGTTCATTTTGAAGAAATCTACCTAGATAATGTAATATTTCAGCAAAAGCTGAGACCTGTTAGATAACAAGACTATTAGTAGAAGTGAGTAGATTTCCACAAATACCAGCCAAACAGTGTTGATGGAGAAATCTCCTCTGCCAGCTATTGTATTCAGTCAGCCATGGCACCTACAGTTGTCTAAATGCCCAAACAGTGACTGCATTTGATAGGATGCAGTCACTGTTTGTCTGACAATTTTCCTGGCTTCTTTGATTTTTCCAGTAACTTTTGTTGAGTTGGTGCCAACAGGACCACCAACAGCTCATATTCCTGCTGAATCAGCCAAAATTTGAGTGGAGTATGGCCAGCTTTAGTATAATAGCCAGCAAAGTAACATCTGTTATCTTTGTGTATTTGTTAGGTTGACAATTTATGTATAGAAGCTAGGGGAAATATAAATATACACTATTTTTAATCTCTTCTAATGTCTCATGGGTGATTGACTGCCTGATTCTGTGGAAAAATGTTACATTCAAGCAAAACCACTAGAAAAAACTGACATGTACATGTTTGGTTACTGTTTGATTCTGATACAGCCACTGCAAAAAAAAAAAAATATTTTAAAGGAGAAAGAGAGAGAAAGGGGGGGGGGGGGGGGAGAGAGAGAGAGATCTTATGCATTGGATAATGATTGTAGTGACTTTTTTTAATGTGGGTGCATTTTGCTTCATCTAACTCATTGTGAGTCTGCTGGCCAGGGTCACAAAGGGATGGATACACTTGGTTCTGTTGCAAGGGATACAGATGACAAAATCATGATAAAGACATTTGAAAATGTCCAGTGGGGGGTCTGGAGTCAAAAGCTGGAGTGGGTAGCCAAGCCCACAAGCAAAATATAAAGCAGAGAAAAGGCAAAAAAGTCAAACTTGCCATGAATGGGAAGCAAAAAAAAACTTTGAAGCTACACCAAGAGCAGACCTTTTGGATACAACCTAAACATAAAAGCAACCCAACATCTATACCTCCTACTATCAGTGACCTGGAATCTAATCTGAAATCCCAAGGCCTTACATTCTGCCCAACCGGCAAATTGGATTTTTCACCACTAGAGTGAAGGTCAATACACAATTTGCGCAATAATCAGGCCATCACCATCAAACCAGCGTATAAAGGGGGAGCAGTTGTTGTGATGGATACAAACAAATACATACAAGAAGGCCAGGGGCAGCTGGAAAATGCCATCTACTATAAATAACTGGATTATGATCCGACCCAGGACTTTACAAAACAATTAAAAGGTCTCATTAAAACACTTCCAGCCCACCTACATTCAGAACTTATAAATGCGATTCTGGATCACCCAGAAATCGGGGACTTCTAGATGCCACCCAAAGTCCACTAGCCAGGAAATCCAGGCAGACCCATCATAACAGGTATGAATACACTCACCGAACAAATCTCAGGCTTTGTAGAAAATTTTTTAAAACCGTTAGTCAAGAATACTGCTAGTTTCCTGCAAGACACAACTGACTTACTGAACAAGATCAACAACATACAGCAATTACCATCTAATACATTTCCAGTGACTATGGATGTAGTATCCCTGTATAGTAATATCCCTCACAAGGATGGATTAGCTGCATGTCACAGATCCTTATCATCCTCACCAAACAACAAATACACTGCTGAGGATGTTACACAGCTCATTGAATTCATACTTACACACAACTACTTTGCTTTCAATAAAGACATCTATCTTCAATGTATGGGCACTGCGATGGGAAGTAAAATGGCACCCCAATATGCCAATTTATTTATGACTGACCTGGAGGAAAAATTCCTGAACAGCATGGAACAAAAACCAGATACAGATACTATCTCTATATTGATGATATTTTCATTATATGGACAGAAGGTGAAGAACACCTAAAACAATTTTACTCATTGATCAACACTTTTCATCCATCAATCAAACTAAAAATGGAATACTCAAACACACACATCAACTTCCTAGACACCACAGTATAAATCAGGGATGATACGCTTCACACCTCAATACACAGGAAACCCACTGACAGATGCAACTACCTTCACAGTTCTAGCTTCCACCCCCAACACACGAAATGTGCCATCATACACAGTCAGGCCATTAGATACCACCAAATATGTTCTGACCCAAGAAACAGAGATAAACATCTCAGGACCCTAGTAGACTTCTTCCATAAGAAAGGTTACAAGGACAAAACTATCAACACCAGCATGAACACAGCCTTGAGAATCCGAAGAGAAAATCTACTTCAGTACAAAGAGAAAAAAAACAAACAGCCGTGTACCTCTAGTAACCACATAAAAACCAGCAATAGAAGGGATAAGAAAAATAATCAAAGATTTACAACCCATCATAACAGAGGATGGAACTCTGAAAGAAATATTCCAGCAACCCCCAATACTGGTCTTCAGACAACCCACCAACCTCAGAAATAAACTAATCAGTAGGAAACTTCCTTCTAATCAAGATGTCACAAATAATGGAAACACACCCTGCAATAAGAAACGCTGCAAACTGTGCAACCAAATCAATGCATCAAAAAGTGTCAGACACTCAAACGGGATATTCAGTATCTCCGGATCATACAGCTGCACCTCTAGTAATGTTGTGTTCCTTATGCAGTGCAGAAAATGTAGCAAAGGATCTTGTGTTGGCAAAACAGGACAGAAGTTGCAAACAAGGATGAATTTGCACAGACATACCATCAAGGAACATAAAGATGACTTTTGCACACCTGTGGGACACCATTTCGCACAACCAGACCACACAATGGGAGACCTCAATATTTTAGTTCTTAAAGAAAATTTCAAATCCATTCAGGAAAGAAAAACTTTTTGAATGATAATTCTATTTGACACAAGAGATAAGGGCCTTAATTTGGACATGGGATTCCTCAATCATTATCAATCATCAACAGTTTTATGACTATCACCTCAAGCATGACTCCCTCTGTGAGTGTTGTCTTCCACCCCCCCAGTCTTTGCTTTTGCTGTGTCTTATCTCTAGTCTCTTTTTTTTTTTTTTTCATCCCCCACATCTCTTCTAACATTCTGCTAAAACTTTGTGTTTAGTACTGCTTGGACCTTGAAGAAGGGGACATTCCCCGAAAGCTTGTCATCAAAATTGTATGTTAGTGCAAATAAAAAAAGTATCAGGGACAGTACTCAATTGTTTCAGTATACACAATGGTTTCAAACCAGACTGTTAACCAATAACCCTCCAATTGATATCCTACCCTCCAATTAAAATTTAAATATATTTTTTGCTTTAACAGCTAAAGTCTCTCCTCTTTCCATCATCTGCTAGTTGTTAGACCAACCGCCATCTGTCTTTTTGTTTCTTAATGTCCATCCTTTGACCCAGCACTGATGCCTGGTTCTCAAACTATATTAACAAACTGTATGCTTTCAATTTTGTATTGTTCTACTGGCCAAATGTTGTGGCTATTTGTTAACTGCATTCTTGCATCGAAAAAGAAAAATTAAAAGAAAAAAAAAGTCAAATTTAGACAAGAAAGGATGGGGGCAGATTTGCAGTCAAGGAAAATGATAGTTTCCTGCAAGACACAACTGACTTACTGAACAAGATCAACAACATACAGCAATTACCATCTAATACATTTCCAGTGACTATGGATGTAGTATCCCTGTATAGTAATATCCCTCACAAGGATGGATTAGCTGCATGTCACAGATCCTTATCATCCTCACCAAACAACAAATACACTGCTGAGGATGTTACACAGCTCATTGAATTCATACTTACACACAACTACTTTGCTTTCAATAAAGACATCTATCTTCAATGTATGGGCACTGCGATGGGAAGTAAAATGGCACCCCAATATGCCAATTTATTTATGACTGACCTGGAGGAAAAATTCCTGAACAGCATGGAACAAAAACCAGATACAGATACTATCTCTATATTGATGATATTTTCATTATATGGACAGAAGGTGAAGAACACCTAAAACAATTTTACTCATTGATCAACACTTTTCATCCATCAATCAAACTAAAAATGGAATACTCAAACACACACATCAACTTCCTAGACACCACAGTATAAATCAGGGATGATACGCTTCACACCTCAATACACAGGAAACCCACTGACAGATGCAACTACCTTCACAGTTCTAGCTTCCACCCCCAACACACGAAATGTGCCATCATACACAGTCAGGCCATTAGATACCACCAAATATGTTCTGACCCAAGAAACAGAGATAAACATCTCAGGACCCTAGTAGACTTCTTCCATAAGAAAGGTTACAAGGACAAAACTATCAACACCAGCATGAACACAGCCTTGAGAATCCGAAGAGAAAATCTACTTCAGTACAAAGAGAAAAAAAACAAACAGCCGTGTACCTCTAGTAACCACATAAAAACCAGCAATAGAAGGGATAAGAAAAATAATCAAAGATTTACAACCCATCATAACAGAGGATGGAACTCTGAAAGAAATATTCCAGCAACCCCCAATACTGGTCTTCAGACAACCCACCAACCTCAGAAATAAACTAATCAGTAGGAAACTTCCTTCTAATCAAGATGTCACAAATAATGGAAACACACCCTGCAATAAGAAACGCTGCAAACTGTGCAACCAAATCAATGCATCAAAAAGTGTCAGACACTCAAACGGGATATTCAGTATCTCCGGATCATACAGCTGCACCTCTAGTAATGTTGTGTTCCTTATGCAGTGCAGAAAATGTAGCAAAGGATCTTGTGTTGGCAAAACAGGACAGAAGTTGCAAACAAGGATGAATTTGCACAGACATACCATCAAGGAACATAAAGATGACTTTTGCACACCTGTGGGACACCATTTCGCACAACCAGACCACACAATGGGAGACCTCAATATTTTAGTTCTTAAAGAAAATTTCAAATCCATTCAGGAAAGAAAAACTTTTTGAATGATAATTCTATTTGACACAAGAGATAAGGGCCTTAATTTGGACATGGGATTCCTCAATCATTATCAATCATCAACAGTTTTATGACTATCACCTCAAGCATGACTCCCTCTGTGAGTGTTGTCTTCCACCCCCCCAGTCTTTGCTTTTGCTGTGTCTTATCTCTAGTCTCTTTTTTTTTTTTTTTCATCCCCCACATCTCTTCTAACATTCTGCTAAAACTTTGTGTTTAGTACTGCTTGGACCTTGAAGAAGGGGACATTCCCCGAAAGCTTGTCATCAAAATTGTATGTTAGTGCAAATAAAAAAAGTATCAGGGACAGTACTCAATTGTTTCAGTATACACAATGGTTTCAAACCAGACTGTTAACCAATAACCCTCCAATTGATATCCTACCCTCCAATTAAAATTTAAATATATTTTTTGCTTTAACAGCTAAAGTCTCTCCTCTTTCCATCATCTGCTAGTTGTTAGACCAACCGCCATCTGTCTTTTTGTTTCTTAATGTCCATCCTTTGACCCAGCACTGATGCCTGGTTCTCAAACTATATTAACAAACTGTATGCTTTCAATTTTGTATTGTTCTACTGGCCAAATGTTGTGGCTATTTGTTAACTGCATTCTTGCATCGAAAAAGAAAAATTAAAAGAAAAAAAAAGTCAAATTTAGACAAGAAAGGATGGGGGCAGATTTGCAGTCAAGGAAAATGATTCATAGGCAGGTGACAAAGGAGTAGCCCATACCTGGTCATAAAACAGCTTTTGAATAAATTGTCCAATTACTTTTGGTCCCTTGAAAAAGGGGGGGGTGGCTACTCTTAAGAGTTGTAATTCCTAAACCCTTCCTCCAATTTGGATGTACATACCCTCAAATTAAACCTGAGAGTGTGCAGTTTCAGCCCATATCAGTTATATAACTATAGCTTGAATATGTTTTGGTAAATACCTTAAAAAAACTAAAATTGTGCCTGTATCCAAATATATATGGACCTAATTGTATACATGCACACACGTGTAATTGAGTTTTGGGGTGCATACCCTAATGCAATAGGCTGCACACACCTATGTCTACCCCATATTGTCGGGATCCACCAAGATGCCTGACTGACAGCTGGCTCAGTCGCTCAACGTGCTCCCCCTCCCCAGCCCAGTGCTTCAGTAAGTGCTGGAGCAGCAGAGCAGAGGGATTAGCAATCACTGCTCTTTGCTCAGAGGAGACCAAGAATGGATTGCGAACTGAAGTTCTCAAGCTTAGAACCTGCGGAAGACAGCTGCAGCATAGAAGTTGTATGTCTGTTTTTTGACAGCCACAAACTTTTTCTTTAAGCTTCCTGCTGAATCGGCCAAAATTTGAACCATGGGTGCCCTGTCAGCATCATCCAGCTCAAAAACTTTTACTAAGAAATTAACCACTTATTGGCTACCATCTCATTAGGCTAGAGCTTCACAGAAGATTTTTGGTAGCTTAAATGCTACCAAATAATTGCTAGAAGTAGGAATTGATAGCTAAACAGATGGAACAAATGTCTCTGAATCGAGAAAGCTAGACAAGCAATGTAGCAGTGATCTATCTCACTTTATCACACAATATTCAGGTCATGTACAATTGACAGTATTCTACTCCCTATTTTAACTCTAAACTTTGGAAATTGGGTGACATGACTCATATCATTATATTAAAAACAATATGTTATCTACTTGCAAGCTTGTCTAAGTACTTAAATGTCTGAGTACACACAATTTGCATAGGAAACAAAAATCTAACATTGTCAATATTTGTCAGTCAACAACTGAATTAAATATTTCACCAAGGCTACAAGTATTTAAAAATAAAAATTGTGAATGCTAGATGTTTTACTTCACCAGTTGCAGTGTGTACTTTGCTGGGATGTGGAACAAGGACAAGAAGCAAACTATCTCTGCATCTTCTAACCCTATCCATATAATCTCCATTTTTGCTCCCTCTGTCCCTCAGTTAATAAGGCCAATCTTACTAACTCTGCTTGACCCCTGTTAACTTTGTGGCTTTGTGTGCCAAGCTGTGGTAACTAACTTGTCTTCTTTGTGCACTCATAGCTCACAGATTGAAATAAGTCAGTAGAATTAATAAAGACTAGTTGTGAGCATTGGCAATTAGTAAGGCTCCATGCACACTGGCTTAAAAAAAATGACAGTGCTCTTGGCAGAAAAAAACACTAATTTTGAGCTTTTTTTGTACTAGCGTTTAGAAGCATTTTTTTTTCTGCCAGAAAAATGCTCTAAAAAATGCAAAACAGAAGGGTTTTTGTTGTCTAGACTACCTAATGTGAATGGATACCTAGGATAGCAGTAGTTTCTTCTACAGCAAAACGTTAAACTCCTCTAGGAGCATCATTGTCTTTAGCCACTTGCCTACTGGGCACTTATACCCCCTTGGGCACTTATTGCCCAGGCCAATTTTCAGCTTTCTTCGCTGACGCACTTTGACAATTGCGCGGTCATGCAACACTACCCACATGAAATGTTTATCATTTTTTTCACACAAATAGAGCTTTATTTTGGTGGTATTTAATTGCCGTTGGGTGTTTTATTTTTTGTGCTATAAACAAAAAAGGAGAAAAAAAATTGAAAAAAAAAAAAAGGTTTTTCTTTGTTTCTATTATAAAAGTTTGCAAACAGGTAATTTTTCGGCTGCACTGATAGGCAGCGGCACTGGTGGGCACTGATGAGGTGGCACAGATAGGCAGTTCTGATGGGCACTGATGAGGTGGCACTGATAGGTGGCACTGATGATGCTGCACTGATATGTAGAGCTGATGGGCACTGATAGGCGGCACTAATGGGCACTGATAGGCGGCACTGATGGGCACCACTAGGCACTGATGAGTGGCACTGACTGGTGACACTGCTGGGTGGCACTGCTGGGCAGCACTGGTGGGTGGCACTACTGGGCGCAGGTGGGTTGCACTGCTTGACACTTGTGGGTGGCACTGCTGGGCACTGGTGGTTGGCACTGCTGGGCATTGGTGGGGGGCACTGATCATCAGGGCACTGTTCATCAGTGCTGGTCTGTTCTCTGACAATTGCCGGTTATCGGCAGAACTTTCCTTGTGCTGTGACAGCGTGAGGAAAGTGCAGACGATAACCGGCAACTGCATTTACCTGGTGATCTGCCGTGTCATTGGACACAGCTGATCATGTGGTAAAAGGCCGCTGTGATTGGTCTTTTACCACATCACGTGATCAGCTGTGTCCATAGGACACAGCGATCACAGAGATCACCGGGTGTACGCCACTGGGAGCACGCGGGAGGGCATGTTCTGGGAGGACGTCATATGGCGCTCTCCCAGAACTGGACAACTGCGCTGTAGCTGTCATTTGGCTATAGCGTGGTTGCCAAGTGGTTAAAGGATAAGTTCACCATTTGGACAACAATAATAAATGCACATTTTTTCAAGGTAAAAAAATGTGCATTTTTTATTTTTGTCTAAAGGAGCCTGTAAAGCATTGAACCAGGGATCAGTAGATCACTGATGCCATGCAGGTTTCTTTCAGACCTGTCAGAATATCTGCTTGCCTGTATGGGATGTACGAGCAAGCAGATATACTGACAGGAAGCTTCATTGAAAACTACAAGCCAACAGCCACTAAGGCTGTCAGGACTTGTAGGCACTCATTCACAGAACATGGCTGTGCTGTTTACAAATCTGATAGATAGTAGAGGGAGAAGTTTCCTTGTCAGAAGGAGGGGGGGGGGGACAGTGGGTGCGGCAGCGGCTATGGGAACAAGTTACATGTTTCACCCAAAAACGGGTGGAACATGTAACATGTTCCAAAGGTGAACTTATCTTTTAATGAATCATGACAAAGTTGATTTACTTGCACTTAAAGAAAGCAACCTCTAGAGCACAGAGTATGCTATTGATTAGAAAAAAGAATTAGCCACCCTACAGTAAGAATCAAAAAAGTATTTTTTAAATATAATAGTTCACTAAATAGTATCCAATGCATATTTGGGGCCCCCTTTATTGGGGCTAAAATTAATACAAATGTAATGGCTACTCTTAAGAGCTGTAATTCCAAAAACTTCCTCCAATTTGGATGTGCATACCCTCAAATTAAACCTGAGAGTGTGCACTTTCAGCCCATATCCATTATATAACTATAGACTGAATATGTTTTGGTAAATACCTGAAAAAACTAAAATTGTGCCTGTGTCCAAATATATATGGACCTAAATGTATAAGGAAAGATGGTTAGACGTGCAAGATAGTGTGTCAAACCAAATACGTTACCATAAAATGGAAATGGCACAAAGTATGCGAATACAACCCCTGGCAAAAAGTATGGAATCACCGCTCTTGGAAAATGTTTATTCAACTATTTAATTGTGTAGAAAAAAACTAATCACATACATGCCTCAAAAGTATTTTCATTTAACATTCCAACCTTCTGGCTTTAAGAAACACTTCAAACAATAAAAAAAGAAAGAAACTTGTAGTCAGTTGCAACTGTTTTTGCAGATCAAGTAGAGGAAAAAAAATATATGGAATCTCTCTTGAATTATCTGAGGAATGGGTTTAACTATCGACAAATAATATTCTTCATCAGTTCGGCTCCAAATTATTATTATTATTATACAGTATTTATATAGCGCCAAAAGGTTTGCTCAGCGCTGTACATTATAGTGGGAGACAGTACATGAGACAATACAGTAACAAAACAATACACGAGGGGTTCGAGGGCCCTGCTCTTTCGAGCTTACAATCTTCGAGACTAAATTTCTCTTATTACAGTTGCCAGGTCAGCTTTGCAGATTGGAGCCTTGCCATGGACCATTTTCTTTCATTTTCGACATAGAATTTCAATTGGATCGATGTCCGAACTATTTGAAGGCAATGCCATTGACATTATCTGTCTTTCTTGAAGGAAAGTTTTCACGGCTTTTCCCCTATGGCAAGATGTATTATCATCTTGAAAAATGATGTCATCATCACCAAACATCCTTTCAATTGATAGAATAAGAAAAGTGTCCCAAATCCCAATATAAACGTATACATTTATTGAAGATTTAATGACTGTCATCTCCCCCATACCTGTACCGGACATGCAACCCCATATCATTAATGATTGTGGAAATGTGCATGTTTTCTTCAGGCAGTCATCTTTATACATTTAATTGGAATGGCACCAAACAAAGGTTACAGCATCATCACCCTGTCCAATGCAGATCTGTGATTCATCACTGAATATCACTTTCATCCAGTTATCCACAGTCCATGATTACTTTTCTTTAGCCCACTGTAACCTTGTTTTATTTCTGTTTAGGTGTTAATGATGGTTTTTGTTTGGCTTTTCTGTATGTAAATCCCATTTCCTTTAGGCAATGTTTTACAGTTCAGTCACAGACATTGACTCCAGTTTCTGCCCATTTGTTCCTCATTTGTTTTGTTGTGCATTTTCTGTTTTCAAGGCATATTGCTTTAAGTATTCTATCTTGACCCTTTGATGTCTTCCGTGATCTACTGGTACGCTTCCCTTTTAAAACCTTCCCATTTGATTTGTACTTGGTCCAGATTTTAGACACAGCTGACTGGGAACCTTACCTTCTTGAAGAAGTTTTATAATCCTCTCCTTTGTTTCAACTGACATCTCTTGTGTTGGAACCATGATTCATGTCAATCAAATTGGTGGAACAGCTCACCAAGGTGTACAAGCACTCTTTTTTAACTGCACACTAATTAACAGATTTAATTTGATGCAAAGTACATGGTGATTCCATAATATTTTCCTCAGAATTGAGTGATTCCATATTTTGTTCCTCTGCAAAAACAGTTTGATCTGCAAAAACAGTTGCAATTGACTACAGTTTTCTTTCTTTTTTCTTTTTTTTTAAATGTTTCTTAAAGCCAGAAGGTTGGAATGTTAAATGAAAATAGTTTTGAGGCATGTCTGTTATTGTTTTTTTTCTACACAATTAAACAATTGTATGAACATTTTCCAAGAGTGTCGATTCCATACTTTTTGCCAGAGGTTGTATACTGACCAAGAGAGAGTTCTTGAGAATTCAAAAATACCATAAATTAAAGCTTGAGAATTTGGAACCTATTTTAGTAGAGACTGGGACAGTTATTACTGAATGCTTTGCACCCATCTCCAATTAATGTCCTAAAAGTAACTTATACTTAATATCCAAGAATCCTTTAAAAAGAAAAGAAGTCTTAAACCTCCTTTGTCTCACCAAACACATAATTAATCATGAAAATGAAGTTTGACTCTCAAGGAATAAAAACTAAGAAATAGATCATTATTAAATCCCATGATAAAAATGATACTTCATCATGATAAATATAGAACTATTTATTTACTAAAGTTCTCAACAATTTAGAGAACTATGAGGTACTTGTGGAGAAGTGCAGCATGGGCCACAGCAGTAAATACACAGTTGCAAGAACAGAACAGTTAAGTAAATGTTAAAATTTACAAACAGCCGGGAACTCCCACAGGTTGTGGAAGTAATATGGAAACGAGCCGCTCACATCCCATATTAGAGGTGACAACTGACAGGAATCTACGGCAGTTTTCTATATAGAAAACTTACGTATTCCCTCTGCTAACTACCTGCCCTCCAGAAGGTTTCACCTCCTTCATTACTGAGGAATTTTTTGCTATTCAGCACTGTGCTATGTTAACTGGTCAGGCAACACTGTGTGCAAATAGAATTTATATAATTTTTTCACACAAATAGAGCTTTCTTTTGGTGGTATTTGATCACCATTCTTTTTTAATTTTTTTTATTATATAAGTGAAAAAAGACAAAACAATTTTGAAAAATACCAGTATTTTCTACTTTGTTATAAAACATATCCAATAAAAAAAATCTAATTTCTTCATAAATGTAGGCCAAAATGTACCATGCTTTTGGTAAAAAAAATCCCAATAAGTGTATATTAATTGGTTTGTGTAAAGTTATAGCGTCTGCAAACTATGATATATATATATATAACTGAAAATTGATCAGTCCTGATGTACTGATGGCCTATCTCATTTCTTGAAGCTCTAAAATGCCAGGATAGTGCAAATGCCCCTTTTATGGAAAGTAGACCATCTGAGATATTTAGTAAGAGGCATGGTAAGTTTTTTGAAGTTGTACATTTTAGTCACAATCTAAATACTATTCTTTTTCATAATTTTTTTTGTACACACTGTCACCAATACAATACAGTGTCATCACATGACTGGTCTGGCAGTAATCAGGGATAATGACTGGTGACAGTATGTTAAAAAATATATATATATATATGTATATAATATATATACATTTATTTATTTTTTTTAAATCTTTTTTACACTTTTTTTCTTTTAATTTCTTTTCTCTTTTTCTTAAATATTTTTTCTATCTATCCCTGGGAGCACTGCTCGAGGGGGAGGAGCCAGAGCATTGGCGGGGGACTCGAAAAGGAAAGGATCGGGGCAGCTGTGTGAAAAACTGCTGCACAGAGCAGGTAAGTATGATATGTTTGTTATTTAAAAAAAAAAAAAAAGTGAACCTTTAGTATCACTTTAAAAAGATCATTGCTGTCAGTGATTACATATCTGAGAGTCAGAAATTGCTCAAGGAACCCTTAGCAACCTCTGGAGGAACCCTAATTGAGAAAGGCTGCTTTAAATTAATCTTAATAGCAGCATGTTCAAAGTTTTTTTATTAGTATTGCTCTGATCTAAAACATATTTTTCTACCTTTCCTCAAATCACCACAGCTGTATCAGTAACTCCTCAGTCTCCACCACTTCCCTGAACTTCCTGAAGCACACACTCTTACATCACACATGCAGGAGGAATTACAGGGAGACCAGCTGTCAGTCTGGAAACTGGTGGTGGGGCAGCATTGCCATTCACAGATGAGGCTATCTATGTCTGTGAAGGTTCTCTGCAAACACAGCAGTGCCCTGGAAGCATGCAGGTAAGGATGGCTCCAGAGGGACCCTGGACGGGAAAGAGCCACCCTATAAGCATACCTGTAAACGGGGAGACCTTCTACTTATCATTTTGCAGAAATGAGAGCACTGTCAGTCAAAAAACACAGAAATTAGGTAGTATGCTACAATTACTTAAATTTGATAAGTTTAATACAACTTTATACATGTAGCCCTACCCCCTTAGGGATTGCTAATGAATTTGAGTCCCCCTATAGTCCTGCACAGCCAGTCATTCAGTATTTTCAACACAGACAGAAATTAGGTCTTGTGCATTGGTTTTGTTATTTTTTTGAGGGGATAAGAACTTGGATGGGGTAAGGGGGTATAGGATGCCCAAGGGAACTGATATCTGAGGACAACTTCCTGAACTATTTACAACTTCTCCTTATCGAAGCAGCAAAGTCTCTGTTGGAGTGCTAGCTAGCATCTCCTAGTTGAAGCACCTCAGACCCTAGATGAACTCCTCTTCACCCAGCAATCTGTAGGCATAATTCCTGAGCAGGCTCCTGTTCCTTTAAACAAGGTGAACAGTCATTAGTAAGGGGCTAATCTGGTTTCCCACCAGAGTGCGCCTTCCCCTATCTGCCCAGGGTGTGCAGGTGTACTCACCCAAATCCTCTCCTGTACAGCTTGTGGGTTGGCTGCTGCTACCAGTCCTATCAGCTCCATCCCTGTCATACAGATGGTCCTCTCTCTGGGTGCCCGTGAGTCCCAAGCTTTCTTTCTCTCCAGCTCCAGCTCCAAGCTTGCAGGCAGGCAACATCTCACTAGGCCTCCTGGCAGCCTTCATCCTCCAGCCTCACATCTTCCTTCAGCTCTCTTGCTCTCCCACCACCACAGTCCTGCTACTAAGCAGGCTCTGGCACTTTTAAGGGAGTCCCAGCCCTTTGTCAAGCCTTCTGTTGGGGATTGGCCAACCACTCCTCAGATCCACCCATTGCCTCCAAAGCCCTCCTCCGAAATCCTCAGAGCAGAGGGAAATTCCTGAGGGGCTAGCCTGCAGAGTCTCTCAGTCCTGACCACAGTTTGATCCCTCAGGCTATTACACCGAAGCTGCTAACCAGCTCCTGACTAACCATTAGGGTCTAGATTCCCCTATCTGCACTAAGAGGATGCTACATACACTATATATGTATAGCGCTGCATAAATTGACAGAATTTTATAAGCACCTATAATAAATAAATAAACCCTCCCCTTCTTGTTTGAATACCAACAAAAAGTGGCATTACTGAAAAATGATGGGCAGAAGTACCTAGCAAGCGCACGCGCACACACACACTACAGTTTTTTAAGGTAAAAATCTTAACATTAGATCCTCTTATGAACTTAGTGCTATGTATATCTGCCAGTGCTTCATTGTCCATAGTATATTAACAACAATGCAATAAAATAAAAAAATCAAACAAAAAAAGCAGGCAAAGCCACAATCAAAACCAAAGCAGCCAAACCTCTCTTCTTTGCTGTGTGTATTGACATTTGCTATGCACATGGGGTCTACTCTATTACAAGACTGAACATCTACAGCAAAACTACAAATAAACATAGCTCTACATTATAGTATACTTAGTGGAATGGATTTCTCTTTTAATGGTTTATAAGGGAAAGAGGCAAGCTTAGACTGTTAATCCAACGTGACAAACACATTTTGTTTCAGACTTGAAGCCTGTGAACCTAATAAGTCTTTGAGATCTTTGATGGTCTCTTTACCTTTAGTTGGCCAAAGTTGTGATACCAACATTTTTGTCCCAAGGAGCTTTCTATGGTCAAAATGTAAAATCATAAAACCATTTCCACATTGTAATTCTATTATTTCTAGCTCACACCAATTAATCTGAACAATCTTGAAGTTTGTAAACTTACTCTGTGAAGATCCCCACACATTTACTTCCTTGAATTCGGTGACACATATTCACTATGCCCTGTGGCTAGGCACTGCTGTGTCACAGATTTCGCAGAGCCTGCCTTCTGAACATCAAAGGTGCTGACGGGAGGAGTTTCAGGAAGCAGAGTCAGTACAGTAATCACTGCTTGTAGGCAGCAAGGTACCATGGAATATGTAGTCCTTAGAAATATAAAGTAAACACCACAGAAGAAGCTGCAAAGCATGCTGGGAATCTAGGAAATTGTGGAAAGAGGCCTATAGACAACAAGAACTCACAGCAGGAAAACTATTTTTTGTATTGTTATTAGGGCTCATGTACACTGCAGCTAATAAACTGATGTTCAGGAGCTTTTCTGCGTTTTTTTTCAGCAGCCCCTGAACTCTTCCTAATGTTTTCCTATGTGTCCATGTACACATAGTCGTTTACAGTCGTTTACAGGCAGTTGAGTTTACAGTCGTTTTTTTGAACGCACCAATATTACCAACGTTTCAATTGCCAAACATGTGTAAACGCTTGTAAACGAGGTTAACCGTGTTTATAAACGTTTGTGTTTAGAATCATTTTTGACTGGTCCATATCCAGGGTGCAATTCACTAATCCATCTGAGTATGCGGTAGGATTCTGCATGGTATTTTAAGAAAAAAACCATTTGAATCCACTAAAAAAGGATACTAAATTACCACATGAGTTATTTTATCAAGTCATGCGGTATTTTAGTAGTGAAAAGCATGCATTAATGTTTCAGCTGTCAGTGGGGTTCCCACTGACAGCTGAATGTAAAAGAAAGAATGGCCGGCAATTGAAATATAAACGACGTGGGGTCCCCCTTCTCATCCATACCAAGCCCTTTGGGTCTGGTATGGATTTTGAGGGGAATCCCCACGCCAAAATTAAAAAAAAAATGGTGTGCGGGTCCCCCCCAAAATCCATACCAGATCCTTATCCGAGCATGCAACCCGGCAGGTCAGGAAAGGGGGGGACGAGCGAGCCCCCCCCTCCTGAACCATACCAGACCACATGCCCTCAGCATGGGGGGGTGCTTTCGGGTAGGGGGAGCTCCTCCCCAAAGCAACATGTCCCCATGTTGATGGGGACAAGGGCCTCTTCAGCCCAGGGTTGTGGGGGTCTGCGGGCAGGGGGCTTATCAGAATCTGGACCAGCATGCCCCGATCGATGATGTCACATGGGGGTGGGGTCACATACATGATGGCCCTGCCCCTTACATATTTAAGAACTATCAAACCCGCTCAGAGGCAGACGGCCGGGGGCCAGCATTGGGAGCGGAGCCTTTTTTTTTTTTTTTTTAGCAGTGGCGGGCATCGTGATTGACGTTGGATCTACTTCGGGGGACATGCTTTTATTTTCCTTCTTTTAATAAAGGACTTGTCAAAGAATGTCTCCTGTCTTTTTTCACACTACAGATTTTTTTTGTGAATGGGTTGCGGTACCATGTACCCCATACTCATTCACGTGGGGGAGCCAGGATCTGGGGGCCCCTTTGCTAAAAGTGGCTTCCAGATTCTTATAAGCCCCCCACCCGCAGACCGCCACAACCACAGCCCAGGTTTTTGGGGAAGAATTTTTGTCCCCATCAACATGGGGACAAGGTGCTTTGGGGGGAGCCCCCTCCGCCCTAAAGCACTCTCCCCCATATTGAGGGTATGTGGCCTGGTATGTTTCAGGAGGGGGGGTGCTTGCTCACCCCCTCCCCCCTGCCCTGCTGGGCTGCATGCTCGGTTAAGGGTCTGGTATGGATTTTGGGGGGGAACCCAACACCTTTTTTTTTTTTTTTTTAATTTTGGCATGGGGCTTCCCTTCAAAATCCATAGCAGACCCGAAGGCAATTCTTTCTTTTACATTCAGCTGTCAGTGGGGAATCCCGCTGACAGCTGAAACATTACCGCATGGTTTTCACTGCTAAAATACCTCATGATTTGTTAAAATACCTCATGCGGTATTTTAGTAGCCTTTTTTAGTGAATTTACTATTTTTCTGTGCATTCTGGGCATTTGGGAGGGTCTCCTGAGGTTATATTTTTAAAATGGTTCTAAACACAAACATGCATAAACGGGCATAAACCTGGTAGGTAAACGCTGCTAAACTGATGTTTTTAACCAATGTTTTCTAGCAGTCAGTTTCCAGCGGTCAGAAGAGTTTTTCAAACGCTATGTGTCCCTTACAATGCAGGTGTTATAAAATGAAACATACAATGGCCTATCCATCACCTCATGGCTACTGCTACAAGTATGATGGTACTAATCCAAAACTGGCATAGAGACACTCACTGATCTTGCAGAGGAGATGGATCAAAACAGCAGTGTTTTTATTGTCAACGATTCAATGAAGCTCGGTCCATCTTTCTCAAGACCCTGAAATGAAGGTACTTGTGGCAGGTAAAGCAAGGTATGTCATATGCAGATACAACAGGATTGACAGGTACATCACAGGCGCCAGCTATGACAAGGAGATAACCAAGGGGCACAAGATAGGACCAAACAGGATCCAAGAGTGTAAGCCAGTAAATCAGTCAAATACCTTAATCGCAGGATAGAGGGGACCCAGCTATGTCTGGCAGAAAACACAGAGACAATTTTCCAGCACTTGAGATTTGGCTAGAGACCCACTGATCCTTACTGACAACTCAGTAATGACCATGTTGTCTTCCTAGTATTTGGTCAAACAGTGCCCTCCCAGCACTTTCTGAAGTAATGCAATTTTACTGTTCTGTCCTTTTGAGTTCTCAGACTTTTTTTGCACCGTATGGTTTCTCTATGACACACTGTATGGGTGTGGTGGCATTGCCCATCTTTTGAACACAGGAGACCTAAGGGTGCACAGAGATGTGAGGGAGGAAACGGTAAGGGTGATTAGTGTTTTTGAATCCCTTTTAAGCCTAGTTCCATAGTAACCAGTTGTAATATAATGGTCTCAGAAGAAGTATGCAGCCAGAGAAGTCACACTAAATTTTGAACTCCCGATCTGCGTACAGCTTCTGGATTAGTGATTGAGAAAGTCCCACCAAGGTAGGACCAAGGTAAGTCTATCCCTTGACAAGTCACATACACATTCCAAATAAGTCACACCCATTTCATTAGCTCTGCCCCTTTTTATATCAAAGAAATGCTATATTCTAGCTAAAATTGGGACGCAAGTAAAAACTGTCTTCTTATTTATGCAGACTGGCAACATGTACATGAATCCTCTTGTGAAAAGTGGTAGAGATATTCTAGCTCCTCTGGTCTTGTCAAACCAGTTCCTCCAGAAAAAGTATTTTCTATATACATATGTTGATGGTATAAATTACACATTAACCTTTGTATTTCACAGGTGTCCTTAAAACACACTTTAATTTACAGTCTCTGAAATTGTATTATGTGTTTTATTATATACAAACATGTAATGAGCTAGCATTTGTCGTGACGTTAGTAAATGTGTAATCAGCCGACATCTGAGTCAGTTCTGATAAAAACTGTTTATATACAGTACAGGCACCTAAATCACGAATCCTCTGATACTTCCTGGTAGTGTCTAAGCCCACTCCATTCTGCCTTTCACATGTTTTTGTTGATTGGGGAGGCAGTCCATTACACTAATCTGTGATATACAGGAGAGGATGGGCAAGCATTGATAATATGTCTTTGTTATTTAGAAATCTTCCATTAGGTTGTTATCCTGTGCGATGCACTGAATTTGATTGTAGTAGCAATAATAATTATCATCATTCAACAAATACTGTTGTTATTATTACTATTGTTGTGGTGAATATATACATATATTTCCTGGACCTTCTCATGTCAGCCTACTACGGGTCAGTTCCGCCCCCTGACCTCTCCAGGACAAACTCTTCACTAGCCCATAAAATGTGGCTGTCTCCCTTAGGCAATGTTCTTTTTTCATCCTCCCTCTGGACACCTTGTCTACATAATTTTTTTTCTAAAAATAAAAAAAAGAAGGAAGGAAATAAAAGATTTTTAATTTTTTTTCCTTTCGTACTTTATTGCCCTGCCCAGGTTCAGCCTCTCCTGGGTCAGAAGACCCCTCTTATAGGCTGTAAGTCTTCCATGTAGTGGGTTCCATTGGTGTAGGAACATGTTTATGCAGTATAAATTACTGCTCTTTGCAGCTTGCAATAAACACTGTGCTCTGGAAGCTTGACAGTGTAAGAGTATTGTTCCCCAGGTTTCCTGGAATACTCTCTGTACTCTCTTGCTAGAGAGGGCTGGCTGAGCCCTGTAGTCCCACTGTCGTGGTGCTGCTCGTGGCTCTGGACAGTGAGGAGGGCAGGCGGTCTCTAGGTGGTGATGTGGTTTCAAATGATTGGTGGAGGCCTTGGCTGTGACTGGCCAGCTGCCTTTAGTTGCCATGGAGCTGTCGGGATGCTGGTCAGTTTAGAAGCGGATGTTGAGTGGGCGGGCTCCTTATCTTCCACCTTGGTCCCCGCTGTCTTCCTCTGATACGGCAGGACACGCCACTCTGCTCTAGCTCTCCTGACAAGTTGCTCTGCCCAGGTAAGTGCATGCCTGCCTATATGCTGGTCAAATGTCATCTGCTTTGCTGAAGGTACCTATCGTTTTTGTAGGCAAAGCTTCAGGTCGTTGCAATCACTGCCACCAGCCTCAAGCACTGAAGATTTACATGGAGAGGTTAGGTCATTTTTTTTCTTTTAAAGAGTGAAAACTTCTGTCTATTCACAGACAGAAAAGCCCAGAGCAGGATAAATGCCCAAAGAAGGGTCTGAGGTCGCTGGTCCAGCTCAGCAAGACTGATGCAAGGCATGAGAGGGCACATCGGCAGAAGGGCCCAAAGTAGAATAAACTTAAGTCAAGGTAGCATTCCAGATCCCCATCACCTCTTCCTCACACAAGTCCTTCTGACCCAGGCCAGGAGAAGTCATGACATAGAAAAGCTGTAATGAGAGTAAATCGGCACATAGACACAGAAGTAAATCTTCATCCTCCTCCATAACCTCGTCGCCTATTTGGTGGGCCTACTTGTTGGGCCTACTTGTTGGGCTTGTTGGGCCTGTTCAGCTCAGGCATTGCCTGGGAAATTGTGTGCACCTAGCCTCAAGGAGGTGGCTCGTGATAGCGCGGCAGACGCATTAAGTCTTACATCAGGAGTGCATTGAAAGAAGGAATGTGGAGTGTATCAAGAAAGGCATCCCACAGCCAAATATGTAGTCCCATCCTTCTCAGGGGACTCAGAACCTGAAGCTTTGGTCAGGTTCAGCACAGTTATTGATAATGAATCCCAGTCCTTGGATTCAGAGGAGGAGCAGGAGCCTAATTCTTTCGACTTTTCGTTGGCTTCCACCCTAGTGGAGGCAGTAATGGAAGCTTTGAAATGGCAAAATGAGAGCTTACTTCCTAAGAAGCAACACAGATACTACCTGGATTTGAAGAAAACCATCCTGTCTTTTCCTCTCATTTACAAGATTCAGGAAATACTGGAGGATGAATAGGTTAAGCCCATTAAGAAGTTAAATCTTCATACCAGAGCATCTAAATTCACTTTGGGCGAAGGATGCAGAATTGTGGGACACTATTCCTAAAGTAGACACCTTCTCGCAAAGGCTGGCCCGTCATATTACTCTCCTGCTAGAAGATTCTGTATCGTTCAGAGATCCCATGGACTGCAGAATGGATACGGATCTAAAGAGGATGTATTCTGAGGCTGGGGCAGCCTGTAGGCCAGCCATGGCCTTAACATCTATTGCGGCAGCCCTGCGAGTATGGGTAGAATCTTGTCCAGTGAGAGAGGTTGGTGGAAGTAGAAGTTCATCTCCACTCCAATAGATCAAGTTGGCAGTGAACTTTCTTCCAGAGGTAGCTGTAGATCAGATCAAAACTTATGGCTCACTTGGTGGCAGCCCAGAGAGCCTTGTGGTTAAAACACTAGTCGGCGGACCACGCCTCCAAGCACAGCCTGTGTACTGTTCCATTTGACAGCTTCTTTTTGGCAACATGTTAGAAACAGCAATTCAGTGAGTTTCTGGTGGAAAATCTGGTCTAATTATGCAGAAAAGAAAGAGAACATTCCAGTCTGTATTGCATGGGCAAGCAGTAAAAGGTCTATCAGACAACAGAACTACAGTTTCCTATGTGGCTTGCCAGGGAGGTACCAGAAGCCTGCCACTCCTCAGAATAGCTTGCCAAATTTTGCCTATAGGCGGAACAGAATGTCAGCTGCTCATCTTCCAGTGTTGGAGAACATATCAGAAGACCAGCTGAGCCATAAATTCATGGATCACAATGAATGGTCTCTCAACCAAAATATTTATGAAGGATCTTCGAGGCATGGGGAACCCCAGCCATAGACCTAATAGTGTCAGAGATGAAATTCAACTTCCAACTTCCGCAAGCCCTGGGACAGGATGCCTTATCCAAATCATGGATACCATTACCCATTTCCCGACCGCGCTATAGCCAGAAGATGGATACAGCACAGTCGGCTAGTTCTGGGAGGGCGTCCATGGACGTCGTCCCAGAACCAAGCCTTCTGGGGCGTACCATGCACGCGATCTGTGATCGCTGTGTCCAGACCTGAACCTTGTAGCTCTCCCCCATTGTGTCTTTTCCCCTATGTTAGCATTGTGTCCACAGTAGCCTTTGCGTAGGCAGAGCAGAGTAGGACTGGCCATAGAGGGATTACTTTGACACAGTTGGCCAGTTTAAGCATGTATTGCAATATTTGTGAACTAAATATCCCTATTTATTGCATAGTCTGCTTGAAAGGGTATATACCAGTGTGCAGAGGGTCCTTCAGAATTTCTAGTGTTAATATGTGGTTACACCCCTTTAGCACCTGATGGATAAATGCATGCACTAGCTTTTGAGATTTGAGCACAGCGGCTTTTACCATGTGACCAGCTGTGCCCAATCACAGCTGATCACTGGGTAAATAGGAAATGCCAGTTATCAGCAGTCCCTTCCTCACGCTGACAACACATGAGGAGAGGAGAGCTGGTAAGCAACACTGATCATCAGTGTCCTGGTGATCAGTGTAGCCCCATCAGTACGGCCAATAGTGCCCATAAGTGCCCATCTGTGCTGGCAAACAATGCCAACCAGTTGAATCAGTGCCGCCTATCAGAGCTGCCCATCAGTGCTGCTTAACAGTTCTCATCAGTACCACCTAACAGTGCCCATCAGTGCTGCCCATCAGTGCCGCCTATCAGTGCCCATCAGTGCAGCCTATCAGTGCCCATCAGTGAAGGAGAAAAATTACTTATTTGCAAAACTTTATAACAGAAACTAAGAAACTTTTTTTTTCAAAATTTCTGGTATTTTTTAGTTTGTTGGGCAAAAAATAAAAACAGCAGTGTTGATCAAATACCACCAAAAGAAGGCTCTATTTTTCTAAAAAAAAAAGTGATAAAAATTTACTTTGGGTACAGTGTTGCATGACCACACAATTGTCATTCAAAGTATGAGAGCACTGAAAGCTGAAAATTGGTCTGGGCAGGAAAGGGGTAAAACTGCCCGGTAGGCAAGTGGTTAATCCTCAAGGTATTGCTCAATATTCAGTGTGAGGGAGTTTCTGCCATAGTGATCCTCCCCTTTTGGCCTAGAAGGGCATGGTTTCCTTTGGTGTGGAGGATGAAGGTCTGTCAACCAAGTCCACTACCTTTGTGTCAGGATCTCCTGATTCAGAATGGGGTGTTTCATCCAAACCCCAGCAGAATGAAGTTGATGGCATGGAGATTGAAAGGAGATCACTGCGCCAGTTAGAGTTATCTGACAGTGTAGTGGGCTCCTTATTGCAGGCCCAAAAGAGATCTACCGACTCCACCTACCATTGAGTTTGGAAGGCTTTCCAGCACGCTTCAGTGGAGAATAACTGGAACCCCGGGTCGCCTATAGTATCCAATATTTTGGAATTTCTGCACAGGGTTCTGGAGTGCAGCTTAGCTTACAGTTCATTGAGAGTCCAAGTCTCGGCTCTGTCGGCAATGAATAACGAGATGGGCCTTCGAACCTTTAGTCATTCTCTTTCTAAACGCAGCTGTGAAGATCAAGCCACCAGTAAGGTCTTTTATTCCTAAATCGCATTTATTCTTGGTGTTGAAGGAACTGTTGCTTCCTCTGTTTGATCTAATTTCCACATGCTCTTTTTACCATCTAACTCTGAGGAGGGTGTTTAGAGATGTTTGCCTTCTCATCTAAGGAGCCATACTGCTTGGTGCTTCAAGACAGAGTTGTGCTAAGGCCGGTGCCAAACTTTCTCCCTAAAGTTTCATCCTCATATCATATGAATTGGGAGTCGATCCTTCCAGCTTTTCCAGAAAATGCTCCAGAGGATGAATGCAAAAAGCTTGACCTGGCAAAATACCTGGAACAAACTAAGGATTTTCGTAAGCAAGACAATCTTTTTGTCTTTACTTTGTGTCCAAAAAAAGGTTCACGTATTCCTCCAAAGATCATGTCCGCTTGGATCATCAAAACAATACAGATGGTGGCCTCTTGGGCAGCATATGCTAAAATTTTGACTGCAGTAGTTTGCAGAGCAGCTAGCTGGAGCACATCTAATACTTTCAATCACAGGGTGTACCTCGGAGGCATTTGGTTCTAAGGTCATTCTGGCGGCTGTCAGTAATTGAAGTGTGTAGCAGCATTCATGTGTTGGTGTTTTGTTTTCCTTTTCCAGTAATTCCTCCCTTCTTTCTGGGTATTGCTTGTTACATCCCATGGTAGGTTGACACGAGGAGGTCCAGGAATATGGAAAATTGTTTTCTTACTTACCGTAATTCTCCTTTCCTGGATCCTCCTCATGTCAGATTCCTTCGCTAGGTGGGACATGGAGAACATTGAGTGAGAGAGACAACAACACTTTATGGGCTAGTGAAGAGGTTAATGAATGGGTTAACTTGTGAGCCACTGGAGTGAACAGTTGAAACAATTATTATATTAGGTCGCTGGCTCCCGTGCTCACCCTCATATAATGTGTGCTAAATGGAAGACAAGTGAAGAGGTTGTCCTGAAGGGGTCAGAGGGGTGGAGCTGACCCATGGTAGACTGACATGAGGAGGATCCAGGAAAGGAAATTTATGGTAAGTAAGAAAACAATTTTCCCTAAAATGTATAAATTATTAATTTTACTGTTTCAGTATCAAATTTTACAGATTTGTTTTTTGTTGTTTTTCAAACCTGTTTCTAAAAATGCCATAAAATATCATATACTTTTTTGCAACTATGGGCTTTTTCACAGAAGTTAGTCTAACCCCAGGGTTGCTATCACTTTAAATCAGTGATCTCAAAACTGTAGCCTGGGGGCCGGATGTGACCCTTTTCTTGCTTTTATCTGGCCCTTGGGGTACTATTCCATCCACAGCAACAATTGGTCATGTATCCCCCTATTGACATCAACAATGGAGTATAGTTTCTCCCAATGACACCAACAATGGGACATAGTTCCTCCCAATGACACCAACAATGGGGCACAACTCTTCTCACTGGCACTAATGATGGGCACTATTCTTTCCACTAACACCAACAATTGGGCATATGTCTCCCACCAGTCTATACACCAGTTACCAACATACAACACTGTGTTCTGCTAGTGGTACAGAGACTTCCATCCCATTTCCAGAACAAATTGAACCAGGCTTAGTGCTGCTCAGCCATTCAGAGAAATCTTTTTTTTTTCAATGACTGTAAAGTTGCCTCTGGATGTCCAAGGTGAAAGGGCAGGCAGATGATATCACAATCCCTTCCTCAGATAATCAGAGGAAGCCTCATATTCATAGATAAAATTCAAAGCTACCTGTGAATGGCTGAACAGCACTCAGCCTGACTAGATTTGTTCCAGCTGCAGGTTGGACGTCCACATACAGCTGCCGGAAAACATTGATGTATACTGCATGTAGCCAATGCTACATACAGTTTATACAGCCCTGACAGCAGCCACAGCAGTTAACAAATTAAATAGTTTGTTTAGGCCAGCAGGACCCAGACAAACTTTTTAAAGTGATAGAAATGCTGGAGTCAGGCTTTAACTATTATCTAAACATGTTCAGTATATCATGCCTTTATATTGTCATCTAAGGGGCTATTTCTTTTTAGATGATTATGCAGTGAGTAATGATGTGCTTTTTATTTTAATAATTTATTTACACAATTTACTTTTTAACACAAAGCTTTTGAATAACTGTTGAGGAACATAATAGTGTCAAGCCATTTTCCAAAGAGGTATATTATTATTATTCAGGATTTATATAGCGCCAACAGTTTGCGCAGTGCTTTAAATAATGAATAGGTAGAATAGGTTTCTGTATTTGGCAGTGCTCATTCTGTTCTGCCAAATGTTTCTCCATTTTATATACATTTCAGTTAGAAAATCTGGATATCAAGCTGAAGAAAAAAGAACAGCTGTAAATTAAAAAAAAAAAAAATTGAATTGAAACTATAACAGTTTTAGGTCAGCTACTGTATAGTATTTTATATTTTTGTTTCAATGTTTGTTTTTTTTAAACTTTTTATTACAGTTCATCTACATTGTGCAAGCGGGAAAGAAGCTGTTTACTTTCAGGTGCTCTCTCGTTAACTGAAACTTTGCTGCTATCTGCCCTTAATTATACCCCTCTGTTACATATTGTTCGTGATTGCCTTAACCCCTACGACAAGCCACACGTCTTGTGGTTTGGCCGTATAAATGCCATAAAAATGGATATCTTGCTGAAACTCCTGTATATACTTCAAGCTATCCCTCTCCCTCCCCCTCCAACGTTCTTTCTATTCGTAAAACTATCAGCTCCTACATTTGGAGTAATAAAAAAAAACAGAATTATTCAGTCTACCCTTTCCTTACCTAAGAGTAGAGGAGGGGGGGCTTTGCCTAACATTACCTTATAGCCTCAGGCAGGTGTCTCTACTTAGCGTATTGGACTGGTACCATAGAAGATCAGATAAATTATGGACTCACATTGAAGATGCCTTACTTTCTCAAAACCTTACCTCTTCTCTGGACTGATCCTATTGTAGGCCTCTGAAGGACCTTCTACCAACTCTCACTAGCATTACCTCATGTTTGGGACTGGTACTTGTGTAAGGGGTTGCTTTTGTTGGGACCGAGCCCACTGACCCTATTATTTGGTAATGCTTCCTTTGCCCCAAACCTTACTAGTTCCAAATTTCTCTCTTGGCTGAAAAATGATAATCCTCTGCTAAGCCATACATAGTGTGGTGGAACACTAGCCCCTCTCTCCCATATCCTCCTGACTTGCCACAAGCCACAGACTGCTTGGCTGGAACATACACAGCTACAACCCTTTCTCAGATAGTATTCCTCCTCAGCTCTT
The DNA here is from genome assembly GCF_062004578.1 of Staurois parvus. Classification (NCBI taxonomy): domain Eukaryota; kingdom Metazoa; phylum Chordata; class Amphibia; order Anura; family Ranidae; genus Staurois; species Staurois parvus. Next base: position 31,245,657 of record NW_028318083.1, on the reverse strand, counting down.
CTGACGAGACGAGATGTATGGAGTTTGAATCAATACTCTCCAAATCCTCCAGACCTGACCATTTGCTTTATTTACCAAATATACCAAATTTTACTGCGAGAATTTTATCCACATTAACCCTTATTTCTATCGAAATAGGAACAGGAACTGAATGTACCAGCAGATGAACTGGAGTGGACTAAAATCTTAGCATTATTATACAAGCTTTTAGCATCTTCCATCACTGAAGAATGTAATTATCGCATACTTTCTGGGTGGTATTGTTGCCCCTCAAGCCTTCACAAAATCGATCCTGCCATCCCCAACACATGCTGGCACTGCTTGCTAGCTCCTGGCACTATGATTCATATCTGGGGTACTTGCTTGTGTATTCTCCCTTTTTGAGACAAGATATTGCAATTGTTTACTGATTTGGTGGGTGATACATACTTAAACCAACCCCAGCCTACTGTTTTGTCTCTGGTGCTGGGCTCCTACAAGCAGATTAAGAAAAGTCTGATTTGGAATTTCCTGGCTGCGACTCGATCTGTTATTGCCAGATGTTGGTGCAAAACTGACCCACCAGCTTTAGCCTCCTGGGCTTGTGAAATGAATCAGATTGAATATCTGTAAAGTATGATAGCTTGGAACAAAGACAAATCTGACTCTCACAGTCTCATGTGGACTGTCTAGAATCATTTTCGGTACTCCTCTACGTTTGATACTTTTCCCACCACAATGGTTTAACCTCTTGAGTAAATCTGGGTTCCTCTCAACAGTTTATACTGCCTTCTTGTTGTTATTGTAGGTACTTGCAACCCTCCTCTCCCCCTAACCTCCCCTTCCCCTACTTCATGTATTTATTTCTTTATTTTTGATTTTGGTGTGTATATGTATGTATGTATATATATACATTACATACATACACGCACCCTATATTGCCAAAAGTATTGGGACACCCCTCCAAATCATTGGATTCAAGTGTTCCAATCACCTCCATGGCCACAGGTGTATAAAATCAAGCATCTAGGCATGTAGCCTGCTTCTACAAACATTTGTGAAAGAATGGGTCTGGCTCAGGAGCTCAGTGAATTCAAGCGTGGTCCTGTGATAGGTTGCCACCTGTGCAATGAGTCCATCAGTGAAATTTCCTTGCTACTAAATATTCAATGGTCAACTGTTAGTGGTATAATAATAAAGTGGAAGTAACTGGGAACAACAGCAACTCAGCCATGAATTGGTAGGCCACATAAAATGGCAGAACGGGGTCAACGCATGCTGAAGCGCACAGTGTGCAGAAGTTGCCAAATGTCTACAGAGTAAATAACTAAAGACTCCCAAAATTTGTGTGGCCTTCAGGTTAGCACAGCAACAATGAGTAGAGTACTTCATGGACTGGGTTTCCATGACCGAGCAGCTGTATCCCAGCCTTACATCACCAAGTGCAATGCAAAGCATCAGATACAGTGGTGTAAACCATGCTGCCACTGGACTCTAGAGCAGTGGAGATGTATTCTCTGGAGTGATGAATCACACTTCTCTGTCTGGCAATTTGATGGATGTGTCTGGGTTTGGTGGTTGCCAGAACAGTACTTGCCTGACTGCATTGTACCAAGTGTAAAGTTCAGTGGAGGGGGGGGAATATGGTGTGGGGTTGTTTTTCATGGCAATATAATGTGTATATATATATATATATATATATATATATATATACACACACATTTTATCTCTCTCTCCTATCTTCTGTTTTTTTGGTCATGTTCTTCTCATTAATATATTATTATAATGTATTTCTCTCAGATAGTCTTATGACATCGAGTCAATGCTGCATCCACTTAGGTAAGCATAAATTATTTTTTTTTTCAAAAGTCCATACTTTCCTTTTAATCTGAGCTCTGGGATATGCAAATCTTGTCTAAATACAGCATATGAGCCATGTGTATCGTTGCTAATTCTTGGTGTGCTTTGTGTATTTCTTTCAGATCTGCATAGTTATCCAATGTTAGGTTTTGTCTTTGTGCAGACGGTTCCTTTTAATAAACCCTGGTCACTGCTCCTCTCTCTTCTTGTGCAGAGTTACCGGTCTTCTCTCCTCCCCCTGTAGTTTTCTGCAGGCAGCCTGGGAGGGCCTGCCCAGTCCCTCCCACGCCTCTGCTTTTTGCACAAGTTAAGTGCAGCAGAGTGATGATATCACTGGTGATTTCCGAGTTTGCAAAGGTGTTTGTTGCACACACAGTAGATTTATATCTTCTGTAGCTATGGTGCAATTTATTTAAATGAAAGTTTTTGTGCTCAAAGTTCAGTTTAGAAGTACAGAAATTGTTAATTTGTCACTGCAGATTACTCAGCAATTAAAACAATTTCGGCAGTGTCTCAGTTTGCTCTATAACACTCTGATCTTGCATCACACATGAGAAATTCATTTTAAAAAGTTATGTTTCAACTCCTTAGCCTTTTGCAAGTTAATAATTAATCCTTAAAATGTTTTTCTTTTTTTATTCTGCATTATTTTTAGTTAAACATTGGCTTGACAATCAACTTTTGTATTATTATTATACAGGATTTATATAGCGCCAACAGTTTGCTCAGCGCTTTACAATATAACGGAAGACAATACAGCAACAATACAGTTCAATAGAAGAGGGTTAGGAGGGCTCTGCTCCCTGGAGCTTACAATCTAAGAGGGAGGATCCTTACTGGTGGAAAACAGACTGTCTTTGATAGGTGTTATTTCCTGTAATGTATACAGCATACATGTCAAACACCTGGTGACCTGCCACCTTGCTCTTGGTGTGTTCTTTAGCACACACTTTAAAATAATGCAGAAAAGATAGTTAATGAATTGGTTATTGTAATACGTGTCTTACAACAGCTTAGATGATTTGCTAGTTTCTCTAAGTCTTTTTTCCAGGGGGATAACCATTTTATATGTCATCTTGGATTACAGTAAAAGACTCATGTAATTGATACATATTTTTATAGAAGCTTTTGTGACCATCATTGGTTCTATACTATACTCCGGGGCGGACTGACAACTCATGGGGCCCCCGGGCAATAGGAGATCATGGGGCCCCTGTGTCCTTGCCCACACTCAAAAAAGCCTATCAAAAAGGTACCAGGGGCATTTCATGGGGCCCCCTACTGACCCCCAGCCCTCAGGCAGTGCCCGAGTGCTCAAATGGTCAGTCCACCCCTGACTATACTAAAATACTGTTTTCGGTTTATTTTTTTCCTGTTCAAATGTTTTTTAGGTTTTTAAAACAGAATATTCAAATATTAATATTGCCCCAAACACATTATTATTATACAGGATTTATATAGCGCCAACAGTTTGCGTAGCGCTTTACAATATAAGGGAGACAGTACAATTACAATACATTTCAGTACAGAAAGAATAGGAGGGCCCTGCTCCTGAAGCTTACAATCTAAAGAAAGGGGGAGGTGGTACAAAAGGTGATAGCTGTAGGCAATGTTCTGATGGAGGTGGCTCAAGTACAGTTCTTAGGTGGAGGTGGGGTAGGCTTTCCTGAATAAGTGAGTTTTCAAAGGCAGACAGGGTGGGGGCTGACCAGACATACTGTGGTAGGGAGTTCCAAAGGATGGGAGAGGCTCTGGAGAAGTCCTGGAGTCGAGAGTGGGAGGAGGTGGCGAGGGAGCTAGAGAGGAGAATTTCTTGGGAGGAGGCGGCGCTTTGGACAATATCTGCAGATGAAGTTGGTGATGTAGCTAGGGGCAGTATTGTGGATGTTTTTCTATGTTGTGGTTAGTGTTTTGAATTTCAAACATTGGGTTAGTGGAAGTCAATGAAGGGATTGGCAGAGAGGGGCATCAGTCACTGATCAGTTGGTAAGGTGTATGAGTCTAGCAGCAGCATTCATAACAGACTGAAAGTGGGATAACCTATGTAACGGTAGACCAGTATACGATGTACCCTCTGTGAATATAGGCTGTAGTTACATTTACAGCAAACAAATTGAGGTTAAGAAAGGTGGAGGTTAGGTAGATGGGGTGTTTTGGGTCATGCAGTGAGGGATTAGAACCTTTATCAAGTTTTTACCTTTTATCAGGTTTTTATTGCTGTCTGTGTCCCAGTTAGGAAGGTTCACAGTCTTTTTTTCTCCTGTTTGCTGCTGTCACCAAAAGTGAAAGAAATCCCAAATTTTGGCCTGTCTTCAGAAGCGGAAATCTTCCAATAGGGATGCAAATTCTGGTGACCCTGGTGACAACCAGGGATTTCCTCACGTTGGAGGGATTTACTATAACTTCCTGTTTTTGCTATGGGGAAGGAAGTAAAGGGACATAAATGGCCAAAATGAAAAATTAAATAATTTTGCCTTTAGTTCTAATTTAAGGATCCGTCTCAGTTTAATCCAGGGTGTTGGTCATATGATCTGGATGGAAGTAGAGGTCATGGTTCTTGGCGCTTGGTGTTGAAGCCTGCCTTATACTTTTTACTCCATGTTATTTTTATTTTATTATTATCTTGTGAGTCTGATTGCATTCATCATTAAAATATTCTTTGTTTTCTTTCTTTCCCTTTCTTTCTATTGTTTTGCTCTTCCAGCACATTGGAGAATTGCTCAGATACGAAGTTTGGGAATTTATCTTATGTTTAGATGGTGACAATGTTTTTTTTTGCTTTCTTTTTACGTGTGATTTATTATGATTATTTATTGGTGTAAAGATGTTTGTATTTATTATTAAACATTAGCTTGCAGCAATATTTTGTTCAATATGGGATACTGATGCAAGTTTCCAGTAATAGCTGCTATCTTTGCATTGCCAACTCTTTATTAATTAAGCCTGAAATATGTATTTTACCATCCAATTGTAAATGCATGTCAGCTTTCTTGGAATTTCAGCAGTATATATATATCTCCAGCTTTCTGTTTGTTACAGTGCTAGGTTGCCTGGCCTCGAAGCTCCTGCCTCCCTATGGAGAACACAGCATGTGCTTATGGCAACAATATATTATGAATCACACAGAGAAAGATGCAAGAGAATCATTCTATCATTTAGAACTCAGAGCCATTTCATTTTACATGATGGTTTCTCCTGGCAGAATAGACCTACCTTATGTCAGTTTTTGTTTCAAAATGGACAAATGCACAGTATATCTGTTTATTACTACAATGTACCTGTACACAGCCGAGGCACATCTGCAGGTTTGGATTGCTATTCTTCCCCTAGAGTTTTACGGAAATAAACCATACAGCACCTATCACTTAGAGCAAAATAATGTCATACAGAATCTCCAGAAAGTATATGCAACAAACTATCAAACAGTACAATGCAATGGGGTTTATTTACTAAAACTGGAAAGTGCAAAATCTGGTGCAACTCTGCATAGTAACTAATCTGCTTCCAGGTTTTATTGCCAAAGCTTACTTGAACAAGCTGAAGTTAGAAGCTGATTGGCTGCCATGCACAGATGCTCCAGATTCTGAGTGCTCCAGTTGTAGTAAATCAACCTCAAAGTGTCCTAGTACATATAACCAAATCCGTTATGTCCACGTTCTTACCGCATTTAAAACACTAAGGTTTATTTTTTGTCTGGCATTCCTGTATTTCTTGGCCACAGTATTTCTTTGATATCCACGATCTTCTGCAAGATATAGTGATATGGGTGTTGGTTAGTTCAGAGTGGCAGATGCGTTTCAATGAGACATGTCAGTCCGAACTTGAGGTTTAAAGGCCTAGTAGTCCATGTTTATTAAAAAGGAAAAAACAAAAGGAAAAGTTCCAAGATTCCTATAAAAGGGATTTTCCAGCTTCAGCAAAACAGATCATGCAAAATACTGAGCCCCCTAGCTCTCTTGTCAGCAGCACCTCTGTTCTCTTTGGTGTCCCAGACAATGGACTCCTCAGTCTGTCTCAGCCTTGGTTGCAGCACCTTGGTCCACTTCTGGTTTGCTGACAGGGTTTTCCAGCCCATCAAGCTTACTCCCTCTAAAGAATACCAGATTTCCTTTAGCCTACTGAACCTGCAAGCTGCCTCAGCTATCTCAGCTTTCCAGACCTATGTATCTGTCTCTACATTCCCAGTCCTTAGACAAGGAATCCCAGGAACTCCCAACTCTGTTGGCAGGGCTTTGTCTTCAAATGGCAGCAACTGCAACTCCCCTGAGCTACTCTCAAATTTGACTTATAACAACCCTGCACACCTGTGTACTCACACAGGTGTCCAGTAAAGTATGGATGCCGGATTTAAGGTTTTGTCACATCCAAAACACTTTGAAAACTTAAATCTCCAGGTCCCGATTTGGAAAAACCAAGAGAAAGCTCAAGGCACAGCTTTCTCAAAACCAAGACAATAAAGGAGAAATCCTGGCGCACAGAGGTGAGGTTTTTCCAAAATAATACAGTATGGATTATGAACAAAGTGTCATACACCTGCAAGTCAAATGACATATGTATGTGTACTTTTAAACGTATAACTCCGTGCTGAAGACATGCACGGGTTAAATATAAATTAACACTGTTAAAAGAATCAATCATATAATGTCCATAGACATAATCAAGTCTTTAAAAAGTCTCTGGGACACTAAACGTCAATTAGCGGCAGCCATCTTATAGAGCAAAGCCAACTCTACATGTAAAGATAAAAAAGAGAAAAACAGGAGGTGCCAGTCTAAGTGTAGTAATGAGGTGCTGTATTTAATAAGATAGGATTAAAAACAAGCATAAGAGGCAAAAAATGACAAGCTCATCTGTGTAGGGGGATGTGGCCACTCCTCTCCATCCTGAAGGTACCGCCAGTCATACAAATAGAATGCCATGGATGTAAGCTGGGACAGTGTGGAGCAGTATATGCTGGTTGGAGACCACCCAGATGTCATGGGGTGCAGCAGAGTTAGTCCGGACCAGGAAGAGTCCACGCTGACCAGCGTGCAATGCATCGATGGAAGTGATGTCACTGGAAGAGGTGGAGGGCACAGGACAAAGGACACAGGCTATGTACTCAGAGACTCTAGCTCCTTCTAAAGGCCTGTAGAAGGAACTAGAGGCTCTGAGTGCATAGCCTGTGTCCTTTGCCTGTGTTCCTGGTATCCTCTGTTTTTCACATCCGGCCCTCCGCCTCTTCCAGTGACGTCACCTATGTCAGTGCGGCCTCAAGTCTTGGATTCCCCCAATTGTTTGCCCGTGTTATCAGCACTACCCTAGACTTTTTCAGCCTATTACAATTTGAATTTAAAATGGAAGGAAGTTGATTTTAATCATCAGATTTTATCTGTATGATAAAGAAGCATAACTTGAAATAACATAAAATCCATTCATTTTTAATGAGCGATAGTACGGATCTATAGCCACACATAAACATTTCTGTACTTTTAAAGAGAAGGTTGTAACTTTATTCATACACAAAAAAGATGAAAACATAATCGTCCTTTTGTGAGCGCATGGAAAACATAGCTTGAAAACCAGGGGATTAAAACAAACAGCCTCCAGCTTTTGAATGAATGCCTATGATCTTACTTCTGTAATCCTTTGACTTTTGGATTCTCCCAAGGTCATAATAGCTCATGAGCAATTTTTATTGATTTTAATGATTTATTATATAATGTACTGTTATAATATTATAATTTCATTAGGACCATAAGATGTCATAGCTAGATGAATTTCTGTGTGTATTAATGGCTGATCTCACTGTTGCTAACAGCAGTAGGCAGAGCTCCAACGTGATTGACATCTCCTGACTGTGCTTGCATTATTCAGTAACTAAAACAGCATACTTTAAAATTATGCAGTGCTGTCCATATTATCAGCAGATTTAATCTGGTTCTGCTCTGGTGGCTGGAACACACTATCCAGGCTGGGGTCTTTAGTTTCACAGGTTGGAGCAGAATGATAGGTTAGCTAGTTCACCTCTGAGGCTGTTTCAGGGAGACCCAAGAGAGACAGCTGGAAAGGCTCAGGAAGTCTTTCAGCAGCATACAGCTTGAACATACAGCTTCCAGCATGAAGCCTGTTGTGTGCACTGTTTAAACTTTGACAGCATAATGAATTCAACTGTGCAGCAGATGCAGTACATAAACTATGCTGTACATACTAAAGAAACGTGCCTGATCTGCAACCTAAATCAGGCAGCATTTTGAAGGCCAATACAATATGCAGAGAAAGATAAGATGCTACCAAGTTTGTGCTAAAGTAATATACATCATTGACAGTGTAAGATACATAAAAACATTTCATATTCTCACTGAGATGATGGTTAGTACATCAATGCAGAATAGCTAGGGTAAAACTGGGTACACACTATATGAAAATCCAGTAAATGCTCATCCAGTTTTCATTGATGTTCACAACAAGTCGAACACGAGGATGGTACTAATTGTACGAAAATTGTCGAACAATAAAGGCTTTTTTTGTTAGACGTAGAAACGTTGTAGCATAGATTATTGTTTCTGATCATGTGCTGTCTTTTGTATCTAATTATTCTTGTAGGAAAACAGTACACATTAAAAGAAAATTATTAGTTCTGTTCATGTACAAAAAAAATTTTTTTGTTTATTTAGATCGTTTCTCATACAGAATTTTTCTTCCAATTTTCTCATAGTGTGTACCCTACTTAAAGGTCTTCTCTCTGACAATGTTGCAGGTCTGAAAAGCTGTCAAGTGACTCTAGCCACAGCAAAGATCAAAGTAACTGGAACTAGAAGGTATATGGACATTTTCAGACAGTTAAGGTGGTCAAATACCAGAAGAATTGTGTTCAAATATTCAATGCTAAATTCAAAAAAATCGTTTGTTAGAGCGTTTTATTTTGCCATCATTGAGTCCACCAATTTCGTTTGAAAGCCCTTAAAATTTTCTCTAGACCTGCTACTTGAATCAAATTCCAGATATATTCACACCTAGAATTCCATTCCCTCCAGCTCCTTTGAATTTTTTTCATCTTGAATCATCAATTTGACCCTACTAACGAAATTTAGAATTAAATTCTACAAGTATATGGCCAGACTATTTAGGAAGTTTATTTAGGAGACTATTTAGGGGGGAAAAAGGCAAATAGACTAAAACTGGTGCACACAGAATTTGGTGCAGCTGTGCATAGTAACCAATCAGCTTCCAGGTTTTATTATCAAAGCTTAGTTGAACAAGCTGTGCTTAGAAGCTGATTGGTTACTGTGCACAGCTGTACCAGATTCTGTGTGCAGCAGTTTTAGTAAATCTTCCCCAAAATTGAGCAAAGTTCTTAAATTGGACTTCCACTCCAAACATACATTTACTGTTTAGAGGGAATTTAGAGGGCATCAATAACGTGAGTTATGTTAAGGTCTTAAGAGGATGTCTTAAGAGGATTACATTTATTCAGCTTAATACACAATATATCAGAAATCATTTCCTTTCACATTTATTCATCCTATTTTGCATCTCAGTGCTGATTATCTCATCTCTGCTACCTGTTCCTGTCTACAGTCATGCACTCTGGAAAAAACAAGTGTGAACAATGAACATTGGCATGGTGGCTTATAGTCTCCACATATGCAAGGGGCGATTGGAAAACAGAGACAGAGCATTGTTCCCCCATAACAAAAAGTGCCTGAACAATGGCCAATCAGGACAGAATTGCCAGATATTATTTTAAAGAAAGCTGTAGATTGAAAACATTTGAACACGCTACATTTAAAATTACATTAACGTGTTTAAGATGATAAGAAACTTTAGCGACTGGCTTTATGTATACTTTAAGCATGTCTTGCAGTGCTATGGTCATGTGACCTATAGCTGTCATAGGAGTACATGACGCTGATAATCTGCAGAGTCTTTAGTTGAGGTTTTCTGCTGACCTTGATGTCCATGATGCAGAGTTGATGAAAGCCATGAACTAATACTGGTTCAAGTAACCAAACCACCAAGGAATCTTCACCCAGCCAATGTCTGCAAATTGTTCAAAGTGGACTACATTTTTAGTTGAGTTTTGCTTAAAAAATTAAATAGAAGATAGAATCTGTTGCTTCAACAACATGTTAGAATTCAGCTGTCTTTTGCTATACTACTCTGGCAGAATTACAGCTGCAGTCCAATTGGCACAATGAGTCTTATGTGTAAAAGTATCTAAAGAAAGAAATGGCCATAGAAATCAGCCATAATATCCCTTTCATAATTGTAAAGCATGTCAGAAAATGAAAAGGACAATATCATTAACACTGACAGTTGTGTCAAGCAAAATTTTCTTTCATCTGCATTTTAGAATCATGCCCATTTTATCCACCACAATGACAGCACCCCACCCTATTCCAATTATTGTGCCTCTTTCTGGACCACAATGTTTGCAGCAACAAAGGGCTTTACTTTAGAAAGTGTGCTGTAGGAAAAAATGTTGTCCATAATACCTATAATGACAAATCAGCTTTTAAGTTTCGTATCTGCAGTCCAAGTTTAAAAGTGGAATGATTATGACAGGTTGCCATGGGCAGCACGAAATGTTACACTTAGCACGTTTCATATGTCAGCCCCCAAAAAACTAGAAATTCTGTTCTACTTGTGAATTGAAAAGCTACTATCTGTTTGAGCTTTTATAGAACCCAAATTTCAATGGGGATGCTTGAGCACCTCTTCTAATAATTGTATAATGTAAGAGCATTGGCATTGTTTGTACTTACCTGCAGACAAATCTTTGTGAGAAGATCAGTCATATTTTCACTGCTCATTTTGTATCAATAAAAATTCAGAAAGTTCTGCAACCAATTTAAACCAACTGTTAATTGAATGATACTGGGTGGATCCCTCATCTTGAATCTTTAAATCCTCCAAGGTAACACAAGTCATATAAAAAACCGCACCTATAGATACGTAACAATATGTCCTGTATCCCTTGCGTCGGAACATTATCTACCTGAAAGTTACAGTATATTTCCTTTCATATGGCTTTATTCTGTAATTTTGATGCCAACAATGCTGTACATTACAATAAAAAACAAATTATACAAAAAAAATATGACACACAGGTATAAAGTCTGACTTGCTCAATTAGCACAGAATCTTATGTATTTAACCCCTTCCTGCCTAAGGGTAAAACAAATATTAATGCCTAAGCACAATTTTGCAACTTTGACATGTGTTAGCAAAACCGTACATCATAAACCTTGTTTTTTTTCCAAGACAAATTGGGCTTTCATTTGGTGGTAAATGGTAATGGATATCTCCTGATTTTTTTTTATTATTATCAAAGGAAAACTGACCAAAAATAAAAAAATACTGATTCTAACCTTTCACCTGACTTTGACCAGGCACTGACCTAGATAAAACCTTGACCTAGGTTTTTAAAAAATATTTTTTAAATGTATTTATTTTATTTTATTTTTTTACACACACACACTTGTTTTTTTTTTCTCTCTGATACAAGGTATCTCTCTCCTCCATTCAGAGACAGAAAACATGATGGCAGGCGTCACAGTGACTGATCATTGTGATAGCCAATCAGATGCTATGGCAGCAATCAGGTGACCCAGAATTCTGGAGTTCCAGGTCCCAATCCTTACCACTGGACTCCGGGCTCTCAATGAGACCCCGGTCTCTGTGCCATGTGCTCCCAGCACAAAGACAGGTATACAAATATGCAGCCCCATGGAAAAAAGCCTAGTCCAGTGGGGCTGCATACTATATAATATGTAGGTCATCGTTAAGGGATTAATAATATTTGCACTCACTTGAATCTACTGTAGCTGTGGTTTGTGTATTTTTTTACATACGTGCAGTAATCCATTGTGAAAATTTGGGGGAGATTTACTAAAACTGAATCACTCAGAATCTGATGCAGCTGTGCATAGTAGCCAATCATCTTTCAATGTCAGCTTGTTCAATTAAGCTTTGACATTATAACCTGGTTTCTTTGCAGAGCTGCACCAGATTTTGCACGCTCCAAGTTTAGAACATCTCCCCCTGTGTCTCTGTACAGGAGTTTCCTGTAATAAAGACCATTAAAGACTGCACTATCATCTTGTGCAGGGTAACTACTCTTGTATCCACCACTGTTCTGCAGTTTCCTGCAGGCAGCCTGCAGTGGGTGGACTTGCTGGGTCCCATCTATAACTCTCCTGCCGATGCAGGCTGTATACAGCACAGGTTTGATATTACTGCTGCATTTACAGAATAAAATCTGGGTTTGCAAAGGGATATGGTGCCAAGAAGATGTATTTATATCCTTTGTGGCTACTGGGGAATAAACTGAAGTTTTTGCTCCAGAGTTCAACTTTAAAAACCACCTGTCACCAAAAACTACAAAAATAGTCCCCAACAGTTATGATAATATAAAAGAAGCAGCTACAACTGCTATAATCAGATAATCTCCAGTGTTGTCCCCTGCAGCACAATGTCAGCTCAAGTCATCCAATGTGTAACCATGCCATTGTGCTTTGCTGAGCTTCTGTTGTGTTCCTGTGCCTTTAAAGAAAAAATTGTTGCCTCCAGCCATGCCTGCCCTTACTTTATCCATTGTTGCAGGCTCTCATAAAATAGAGTAAGGCTGGCCATACATTATACAATTTTTTGTTCAATTTCTGGCCATTTTCCTTTAGATTTACCTTCAACTATGTAGTGCAAGGGCTTGCCTAATTGGATACAATTGAAATTGTTGTTTTGGTTTTACCTCGTATTATATGGTTTTTGGTAAATCTAAAGCAAAATTCTCAAGAAAATTGTATAATGTATGGCCAGCCTTAGGATCACTCTATACAGAGAGGCCTTGACAAGGCAGTGCCGCTTCCACATACATTTGCAAATGTTATGCAACTAAAACATTTGTTTTTAATGCAAATTGTTAGACAGTGTAATTTGTTTTTTTTGGTGGCTAGCTGGTAATGTGCTGGGAAATATATATTTTTTGCTCTGCGGCTAGCCCTTCCATCTGCACCTTGCTCTAAAAGATCGTTATAAATTGGGGAGGTTGCCATTTTTTTATAGTATAGTATTGCAATGATACTTTGGGTCCTGGACTGCTGTGCGCATTTGTTACATTGGTGCTACAACTTTCCTGATAATTTAGTCATTATTATCAGTAGGATAGTACCATATAATTTGGGTTAGCTTTAGAGTTTTAGACTTAAAGCTAACAAGCTGACCTTGGGTGAAATCACAATATCCACTTTGCTGACAACCCACCATCCCCTTAATAAAAAAAAAAAATTAAAGCTATCAAAAATAAAACTTTTTAAAAAAAAATTCCCAGTGCCTCCGGAAAGTTAATGGAATCCCATACTGAAGTTTTATTTAAACAAAATGAATTATTGTGGCGCCAATTGAAAGTGATATGCGTTGATAAATTAGCCCCCTAGGAGGTTTTACAGCTGCCCCTAGAAAGTGAATGTGACACTTGTAAGTGAGTTAGTAATGAATAGATAGGCACTGTACTTAAATAGAATATAAAATATATGAATGCACCCTATAAACCTAATAGAATGATGAGTATTTGTGAGTGAATACCAATAAATGAATAGCAAACAATTCATAATAACTAAATAATCCTAATTGCATGAAGCATCCTTATGCTTCCACCATGTGCTGAATGAATTAAAATTGTGACAGTCCTTCTTAGACCTCAATATTGATTACATAGAAATCCATGTGTCCACACCTCAATGCAAAGGCAAACGAATGGATCACTCACCAGACCTATATGACCCCATTATAGTGGTTATATATCGCATTGTGTTTTATAGACCAGGATATTCTTTAGAGGTTCCTCCACGAATGGTCACCATTACCCACACTTCATGGTTAGACAAGAGGACTGATGTATAATTTCCAATAAATTCCCCAAATTTACCACTCAAAAGGAATAATAACAATGAAAAGCAGCTCTAAGTGTAGTATTTAATAAGGAAACAGTAGGAACGTAAACAAACTAGATACACTCACATGATTCAGTGCCTGAGAAGCCAGCATGTATTGCCTGTATATAAAAATTAAGATGGCCGATGTGCGTTCTAAGCCTCTGTCCCGGCCGGACGTGACATCGCTGGAGCCCAGATATGACGGAATCACGTTTTTCTTCTATGTACGTTTTGCCTGGCAGCGTCTTCAGGAAGTCGTTTAAGTTGAAGTGTTATATATCTGACTTTCCCCCCCACCCAAAAAATATTTTTTGACAGCTTTGATTAAGTTTTTTTATTCATTGGGCTGGGGTTGACTTTAACCTAAAGCAGTAGTCTCCAAAACTATGGCTCGGGGGCAGAATGCGGCCCTTTGCTTGCCTTTATCTGGCCCTTGGGCCATTATTCCCCCACTATCAGCAATGGTGGAGCATAGTTCTTGCCCTGACACCTCCCACTAACACCAATGATGGGGCACTATTGCTTTCACTGACACCAACAATAGGGGCACTATTCCTTCCACTGACACCAACAATGGGGCACTATTCAGTCCACTGACATCAACGATGGGGCACTATTCCTTCCACTGAGACCAACAATGGGGCACTATTCCGTCCACTGACATCAACGATGGGGCACTATTCCTTCCACTGACACCAACAATGGGGGCACTGTTTCTTCCACTGACACTAACAATGGGGCACTATTCCTTCCACTGACACCAAGGATGGGGCACTATTCCTCCCTCTGACACCAACAATGAGGCACTACTCCTCCTACTGACACCAACAATGGGGCACACTATATACTCCCACTGACACCAAGACATTTTCTACTCCAGCTAGCCACAGTCTGGCCCTCCTAAAGTTTGAAGGACAGTAAACTAGCCCTTTGTTTAGAAAAGTTTGGAGACCCCTGACTTAAAGTGTTAGATTTGAGAGTAATTTATACATTGTTTCAATATTATCTTTTTATTAATAAATAAAACTTTAATGTAGGCTGCACCCATGACAACAGTGTCATGGAATATTATGCTTTTTCCAAGGAGAAAGAACAACAGAAGATGTTTGCTTTTAGACTCTTTTTCTTTGCTTTAAAACTGTACAACAATATTGAATCTGTAGAAATTATACACGTTATAAACGTTAACACTGCATCTAATTATGTTACTTTTCTCAGATATGGGCTGGTGTGCTCGAATACTGGAATCGGCTTAAGTCTAAGTTGACCTCTACAATTACAATTTAAAATTTTGCTGCATGACATATTAACTTTGTATTATTTATTAGTTATAATTAATGATTCTATGTTCCTTACTCATATCGAAGAAAATATACTGTATGTCTTTGTAAATGCATTAAAAAAATGTAGATTTGTATTTTTAAAGACATACAGTATATTTGAAATGTATTTTTAAAAATATATATTTTTTAAATATATTCTTCAGATTTTTTTAATATATAAAAAAGTAATTTTAACATATATTTTTAAATATATTTGTAAATACATTCCAAAAATGCAGATTTGTATTTTTAAAGACATACAGTATATTTGAAATGTATTTTTAAAAATATTTTTCATATATTTTGTAATAAAAAAGCAGTTCAACATGCAGTATATATATATATATATATATATATATATATATATATATATATATAAATATATTGAAATATATCTTGAAATATATTGAATATGGCCAAAATTGTAGCATTTCAAATATATGGCAATATATTTGGGAATATTATTTTTAGAATATATTTCAAATATATTTTTCTTCCATGTCGGTATTTTCTTGCCTATTTTTTCCAGAATTGCTTAAGGTCTATTACATTTTTCCAAATTTTGCTAATTTTCATTGTTCAACCGTATATTGAACACCCATCTGTACAGTGCAGAATGGCTGCTTCAATCATATTATCATGATTGTAACTGTCAGTCATTAATAGTGCAATTCACATCAACCTCAGGAGAGCAAGCTTTCTTTTAAGACCCAATCCATAAGGTACAATCATTTTCTGCTCCTAAAGCTAAAAAAATAAAAAGGTAAAATGAAGAGCAAAACTGCTGCAAATTCTGTAACTCATCCAGTTGGTCATGTCGGAGAGTCTGGAAGATAAGCAGCGCATGAAAGAAAATTAGAAAACATATTGTCTAAATAAGAAAGTTTCAATCAAAATCCTAAGAACGTGATACCAATTTAAAGACAAATGTCAGGAAACAAAGTGAAGCAATTAGTAAGCTACTAATATAACCCAGAAAACACTGAAACTACAAATCTGTAAAGGAACCAGCATTCTCCTGTTCAATAAAAGAACTTTTAAGTAAACCTTTCCTGATCTAAAAAGCTAAGGTAAGCAGTGCTGTGAATTTCTCCCTGGTCCCCTGTAGATTCCCTCGGGGCCTAGGTCCAGACCGCACACAGAGCTTTGAATGTTCATTAAGGTTCTGGAATTAGAATGTTGAATGATGGGGGGGGGGGTTATTGTGAGTAGAGAACAGGACTTACTCTTGATTTGAAGACTTGGAGAGAAGTTAAAGCTCAGATGAGCTGTAGTAAATAAAGGGGCTCCTGCCCTATTTTTGGCTTCAGGTTTTTGGGGAAGACAATGGGGAAGCTCCAGTTTAAACGACAACATTGCTATACTTTCTGGATATTGCTATACTTTCAGGTTCTGGAATTAGAATGTTGAATGATGGAGAAGTTAAATCCTGGATGAGCTGTAATATATAAAGGGGCTCCTGCCCTATTTTTGGCTTCAGGTTTTGGACAATGGGGAAGCTGCAGTTTAAACTACACCATTGCATTAATTTCTAATGGCATAGCTGTTTAGATACTAAACAATTAGCCTATTAACAATTTCCTTGTTTTCTGAATTGGTAGGGCTTATTGCATCTAAATTGACCACTCCCCTAAAACAGACACATTGAATAAGATGTTAAAGTGTTACTAAACCCGGGACCCTGCATTCACTCTATGTGCTTTCCCACAGTACACAGAACATGGAAATGCAATTATGTTAGTAAATATAAACTGCTAAATACCTTTTCTCATCAGCAGTTAGAGCAGTCTTGTGACTTCCGCAGAGCACTGGTTAAAGCTTGTAGGAGGAGTTTTCTTTCTGCTCTAGGAGGATGAAAAACCCCTGACCTCTGTCTGGACAGTGCTGATTGGCCCAGTGCTGATCACATGCACTTTCCCAAGAAAAAAAAAACTCTCAAGCAATACACACTAAACTGAGCATGTGCATGTGGCTACGGGTTCAGTCTGTCTTATCAGGTGGACATCTGAACAAGAGGAGAGGCAGAGAAAACAGGATCAAATGACTTTTTTTACACAATGCAGAGGATTAACCCCTTAGGTTCCACAGTGAGTATAACAAGCATGCTTTACTGCATATACAGACTGATTTTACTGTTGTGGCTTTAGTAACACTTTAATTCTTCCTCTGTTGACTGTATCATGAGGACCATATATTTTTTTCACAGTTTAACACTGTTTTGGAGGAGAGATGACCCTCTATAGACGGTTTACATCCACATTTTGTCTGTAACACCTGTGTAAACCTGAAGATATAAGCCTCCACATAAATGAGAGATAGGAAACTTTTCTAAATTTCCTGTAGTTTAATCCCTTTCACTCAGAAGGGCATTAAGCTTTGCAAAATTAACTCCATTCTGAGAATGCTCTGTCTCCAGGAGTCCAGTCTTGCACTAATGTAGGTCCAGTCCTTAATAATTTTTCATAGTTTTATCAGAACGTGAGATGGGGGAATGATAAGGTGACCACTCAAAATTCCATTAATGTGGTGAGGATTCAACATCAGATGAACACAGCTACCAGAGGAACAATTCTCCATAAAATGTAACATTCTAGTTTGACTAAATTCCAGTTATCCAATTGCAGTTTTAGGACATAGTTTTCATGTACACAGCCTAATTTCTCAAGGCACCTAACTTTCAAGAGGGCCAAGCCCTCTAGTTTCTAAGTTCAAGCTCATGGTCTTTCAGCAAGGTACAGCAGCCTGCTGGTCTTGGACCTCTCCCCAAGGGAAGGACTAAAGAACCGCTATAGATCTGTGCTCAGACCTTTTAAGCTTGCTTCAACCTCCCAATGACAACTCATAAGGGATTGGTCAGCTAACAAAATAGGAAAAGCTCTTCCCATTACACCACTGTCACTGCCATGTGTATCGCATAAAGTACAAAGTCCCACAGCAAAGGTCTGAGATACATTAACAGCTGATTCACACATGTGTGGATCGGATTGAAGGTCAGGTTTCACAGCTTTCACAATGACACAGTAGCTGTTCACAGGTTCATGTCAGGTTTACGTCAGGTTCAGGACAGGATTAGCTCAGGATCTTATAGTGGTAGAGTGGGAACCCCCAAGATGCGGAGTCTAAGTGACAGCTTGGTCTTCACCAGAGCACCAGACAAGTAGTGATAGACCAGTGGCCCTGGTGTTTACTTTGCTGCCATGTGTCACCAGGTTGACGCACTTGGGTTTGCCCTGTAAAGGAGGGAGATGGCTACTTTGAGGAGACACAACAAAAAATGAAGGCAGCAAGCACAAGAGTAGCCAGGATCTGAGCAGAGGTCAAGGTAGGTGATGGGCAATAGATTAGTGAGGTTCAAGTGTTGGTCTTGGCATGCAGTAAATGAGAGACTGGATAGTCCAATCCAGGTTGCCAATAAACAGGTAACTGGCTGGCAGGTATTATGGCTCTTAAGCTCTTAGGTAACCGACGATAATAGACCGCACTAAGCTACTTCAAAGGCTGGGGCTCAAATACCATTTTGGTCTGAGGACATGCCTAGAGTCGTTTCAGGGAACTTCGATAGTCCTGACAGGAATTCTCTGGAAATCTTAGCAGAGATTCTGTGAGTACCAATAAACTAGTAGATAGTGTGACACATAAATCCTCAACAAAACATATTAAAGACACTTTCAAAAACAAAACAATTTAAATCAAAATAGGGCTGTTAAGGAATGCTTCCATACAGTAAAAAGGGTTCTTGTTCTTTAGGTTGCATTATGATATGGTATTTGGTCAGTTTACATGTAAATAATGCACACCTGCTGACTGACAAGAATTGTAAGTTTATATAATGTTTCTATTGAGAAGAGCAGAAAATGGAGCCATTTGAGGTGGAGATAAAATACTGATGTATGAGATAAAATACCAATTCATGAAAAATAGAGGTTTTCAATAATAAAAATATGCATCTCCTGGAAAATTATTCTACAGATAAGAAAACTTAGGCATCTTAATGAATTGGACCTCGAATCACTAAGGCAAAAAAAAATAATACACTCACCTTCAGTTGTCATCAAAATATATTTTGTAAAATGGGGCACCCAGCAAATTACACACAAGTTGAGCTCCAAGCCAGAGCTCTGGCAATGCCCCTAGGCATGTGACCCAATTTTTCTCTACTGTAGTTAGTGATTTATAAGGTTCCTTTTGAAAACAAATTACAAACATGTCATACTTACATGCTCTGTGGTTCTGCACAGAGTAGCCCCATAACTCTTCTTCTTGGATCCCCTGGAAGTGCTCCTGGCTCCTCCCCCTTGACCAGTGCCCTCAATAGTAAGCCACTTGCTATGGGAGCACTGGTGCGTGCTTGCTTCCAAGCCTCACTCAATGCGTCCCTAAGATACATACACTCTAAAAAAATAACTCAAGCGACCTGTTAACACCACTTAATTAAATGTGTATTTCCAAGATAAAAATCCTAATTTATTGGTTAAAATAAACTTTTTCATTTAAAAACTTACTTTCATGAGTTGTGTTGAAATGATAATGTTGGAAATGACATCAACTTAATATTGTGTGTCATGTACAGTTACATTTCTGCATTCATTGTTGTACAATGAAATTTAAGTTAAGGTACCTTAATAAATTTGACTTGGTAACTTAATTTTGCTCTACATTGAGAGCTGCATTGCAAGTCTCCACCCCCATTCACTTAACACAAATCAAGTCTGAGTTGTTTCAAAAACTGTTCCTTGAACTTGATGGACTGAAAGCCAGTGCTAAAGTAATGGGTCTCAAGTACAGTATTCTCTGAAGAACGTATGTGTTCCATAGCACAGTCATACTCAGATGACATTTTTCACTTTTATTTCAGTTCACAAAATGGTTGTCGCAGGGTAATGGGGAAAGAATATAGCAAATTGTAAGAAAGCTCACAAAATATCAACTTTCAATATCCTCCAATAGCTTAACTATATTGCCACAATTTGTTGCACAATATAGCAAAGGTCTTGTAGAGAAACAGTTTCTGCACCAGACAGACAATATTAAAAAAAATCTTAATGCAAAGTGCTTACTCATTCATCAGTACAACTTTAAGGATTTGATTTTGGTGTGCAAAAAATGTCAATTGTTTAACAATTGGATTGTTGGGCCTTGGTTCACACAATGAAGTGCATGTGAATCACAAAGGAACTGCAACACATTCCTGTGCAATTCACATGTGGTTCACTGTAATGCAATTTGAGCCCATTCATTTTGAATGAGCTCAAATCACACCACATCGCACCAAAGACATGCATGCACCAATTTTTGAACCACAGTGCAACCAGATTGCATGTTTTGTTTTGTACCATGCAATCTGGTGCCGGCAAATGCACTGTGTTTGCAACACTGACATCCACTGCAGACTGCAAGGGTAGTGCGATTTGAATGCGGTGCGCGAAATGCACACAGATTTTCTGCAACACATTCTAGTGTAAGCCTAAACTGATTAATTCATTTTTGAAAGCTAGTATAAAAAAAACAAAGCTAAAAACTAATACAGAAAATCAATTTGGATCAACTTGATTTTTAACTGCTTTTTAACTTTAAAAAACTTGCTCATAATTGTAGCAATTAAGTACACGTGACTTGAAGGTTTCTTATAAAAACTGGAAAAACTATTTGAATTAACTTAATATGTTTAAGTACTCAACTTAAAAACATGTGTTTATAATGCCAGTAATTAAGTTGGCGGTAAATAAAAATGCATTCATTTCTATCAGAAAAGCTAATTACCTCAATGCAATGTAGTTTGTTGCTTCAACTTAATTTCACCAGACATTGTCATAACTTAAAAAGCTTGATGCAAACTGTTGCGTTAATTTTTTTTGTTGAGCCAAAACATTATTTTTTAGAGCTGCGACTTGGTAAAGAACCTTTAGCCTTCACAACCACTTTAAGCAATACAGCTTGGTCCCCTCCTGCCACCAGCTTGTGAAGCCTGTGAAGGAGCAACAGGAGACCAATGAACACCTCCTTCTGCTCTCTGTCCTCTTTTCTTTTGTCAGCATGCTCCTTATCAGCACATGTTCAGGTAGCACATGGCCAAGGTCAGATTGGTTCCTAGCACTGGCCCTCCTTTCTCAAGCCTGAATGCTGCTGTATGGAAGAATATAGAGGTTGATACCAAGACAAATTTTAATTTGTGCTTATTTCTCTATATTTCCAAGCAATAACAAAAAAAATGTTGACATGGCTCTACATCCACAGTACAATTCCAAGTTTAGACCTGATAAACTCATGACTTATTGTAAATGTAATACATATTGTTATTTAATGATATTCAACTTCTACCTCCCATATATATATACATATGGGTTATATTTGTTCTTTTTTTAAAGACTGTTTTAGCAATGATATAATGAATATGTTTACAAAGCATCATCAAGTATTGTTGCAACACACTAAACAGGTTGAACAAGTTAGATGCAAAAATATGACATAACATAATTATAGGTCAGATATAAGATATCATTAATACTTAGTACACTACAGCTCACATAACCATTATCGTATGCCAATTGCATATTTGGAACATATATTTTCATAATATTGTAAATTAGCTAAAATATGCTGTATATTATTTTTTTTTTTTTAAATTATTGAATAAAAACAATATAAGTCTGTGATTTCATGTATAAATAATCTGAAAAGACATTCCCTGAAATTTACAAAAACTGGCACAGACAGATCTTGCTAAAGTGTCTTATGCAATAAAGAAGAAGGGTTAGCCGCACACCAGATAGTTGAAATATCACAATAGTTTATTGAATCCATAGGCCATAAAAGGCAACAGGACAAGTACAGAACTGTTGACGCATTTCACACGATCACGTGCTTATTCATAACAAAAAGAAAATCGAAAATGCTGTCTTATATAGGCATTGATCAATGAAACCCACCTGTTGTAATCAGCACTTTCGAATCCTGAGGATATGCCTACTGATACAATGTTGCAAAGCATATAAAACCATAATGCCAAAAAGAGAAAACGAAGGCAAAAGCCAAAAATAAAGAAAAAAAAAGGCAAAGAAAAAGAAGGAAAAAAAAGAAGGAAAAGAAAATAAGAAGAAATTGAGAGAAAATAGGACTCCCTCTTATACATACTATATATTGGACATCCTATTTTTGATGGAGTTTTTTCTTTTTGACATTCATCTGTCTTATATGTATGACTATATGATTTTGTCTTGACTAGATGTGCATTATTGTATTTATCACCCTATGTATATTTATTATTTATATGTTTACAAATTTGATTTGGGACATTTACTTAGTCATGTATTTATTTTCATTCACTTTCACTTTTTATTTCACTTTTATTTTCATTTTCATTTTTTATCAATTCAAATTTTCTCGCAATTTCTTCTTATTTTTTTTCCTGCTTTTTTTTCTTCGCTTTCTTTTTCATTGGCTTTTTGTTTTCTTTTATTTCTTTTTGGCTTTTGCCTTCGTTTTCTCTTTTTGGTATTATGGTTTTATATGCTTTGCAACATTGTATCAGTAGGCGTATCCTCAGGATTCGAGAATGCTGGTTACAACAGGTGTTTTTCATTGATCAATGCCTATACAAGACAGCATTTTCGATTTTCTTTTTGTTATGAATAAGCACGTGATCGGGCGAAACGCGTCAACAGTTCTGTACTTGTCCTGGTGCCTTTTATGTCCTATGGATTCAATAAACTATTGTGATATTTCATCAATAGTTTATTGATGTGCGGCTAACTCTTCTTCTTGATTGCATTACATGTAGTGGCGAGCCAGAGCCTGCACCTGCCTTGGTTTGATGTAGATTGTTTACCTAAGCGGTAACTTCTTTGCTCTTTGGTAAAGTATCTTTTATGCAGTTTAAAACTAGTGCAGCATGCATCAAAGTCATATGCCTGTCTAGAACTTGTGTTTAATTTGGCGCTTGCTGTACCACTTTTAGAATGCACATGAGACACTTCTGCAAAATCTTCCTCTGTACATCAAAAGACAGTTTGTCTTAATTAGCTCTACTTTCATAAGATATGAACTGTTGGTATTTTATTTATATTTTGGTGCCTTCATTGTGCCACATTTTAGAACTACCTGAATTTGGTGCATGAGTTGCTGTGAGAATGAAAAGTATCACAAGTGCTTCAAAAAATTGGGTGCAATCCATTACCAAAAGGGATTAACACCAGAAAAGTGGCACAGCAGCTTTATTTAATACCATCCATTGTCTCTTTTGCCCATAAAAATCAGTAGTCTCCTGCCTTTCATTTTTTTGAACTGTGATGCAAAATGACAACAGTTATTAGATATCATTTAGACATTTCTATTGAAGGCTAAGCAAGTAACCACAGTAGTTTTTTTTTTTTTTTACAAATAGGTGAACTAATGAGTCAAGGAGTATGTGGAAAGCAGGCCATGATAATCTGACTTGATTTCATGGTCCAACAGAATGAGGAAAATAATTGATATGGGGTGGAGAAGATAGAAGAGGAATGGATTAGTTTATGCTTTTTCTACAATAAAATGGTGAATGAGAAGTAGGGAATTGCCATTACTTTATATACATTGTAAAGCGCTGAGCAAACTGTTGGCACTATATAAATCCTGTATAATAATCATCAAGATTTTTGTAAACTGCAGTGAACAGGTAAGGGGTCTACAGACCCCTTTTGTGGGGCAGGCTGATAGGCCCTTCTGACATTGCCACACCTCCTTCTAGATATTGTAGGTTTGGAAAATGCTTTGAAAGGTGTACTTCATTTTTTAGGGCATTCCTCTTAAAGCACCCATTCAAGTTCCATTTCAGCAGGGCAGGGTGCTCAAACATTTTAGACCTCAAGTCAAGGACATACCAGTTGTGCTATCAGTTACTGTTAAAAACAAAAAATACAAAAACAAAATAATAAAACGAAAGTAGTAATCTGATTACAGGAGCAGATACGGCATGTCAGAGCAGATTTTTTTGTTAGTTGTTCATCTCTAACAATAGTTATTGATAACAAAATTCTGCTAACCACAAAAGGAGCACAGGGTGGAGGAAGTGCTTTGGAACTGTAAACAGCCCCATGCATAGTGTTAGCAGACATTTAAGACCACTTTAACAGTTTGTGACCTGTAAAAGCTATAATACTGTGGTAGTTAAACAACCAGACTAATTATTTCATCTGTGATTCTGTATACAGCACTAAAAACAAAGAACTTTGTAGGTGTCTGATCACATTATTATGTGGTTTTGGTAACCGCCTTTTTAAATAGGAGCCTTCTGGGGTACTAGCCCCAAACCCAACTGGAAATAGTCCACCAATAGGCTTGCACTTAAAGTGGTTCTAACGGCTGAAGGTTTTTTAAATGCATGCTTTCCATGCAGCTCCCCCCCTCAGCCCCACTAATACTTACCTGAGCCCGATCTCAATCCAGTGCATGGCAGCAGTGGTTGTCCTGGGTCTCTCCCTCCTTGGCTGAGATAAAGCAGCAGGAGCCAATGGCTCTTGCTGCTGTCAATCACAGCCAGTGAGGAAGGAGTGGGGGTGGGGCTTATAGACGCAGAGAGGAGACTCAGGAGTGAGCATGCACAAGTGCCTGTAGAGCAAGCAACTTGCTCTGGGGGCACTCAGAAGGGGGAGGAGCCAGGAGCACAGGCAGGGGAGCCCAGAAGAGGAGGATTGGAGCTGCTCTGTACAAAACCATTGCATAGAGCAGGTAACTATGACTTTTTTTTTAAAATCTGAATCTTTAGTACCACTTTAAAAAAGCAAATGCACATGGTTTGTGTTTAAAATAAAAATGGGGATTTAAAAATGTGGCAATGGACATTCATAGTGAGCTTTGCCTTTGGCCCATTTACATCTTTCCCAGACTTTACTTAGTGTCCCTAAATAAATAAAGCTGGCCACACACAGATCGTTTTAGAAAAGATGAAAGGATCAGTTTTTGAAAACTGAACAGATTCCCCCATCCACACATATGAGTTAGATAGAGGAATCCTCCCCACTGTGCTATTGTATTTTAACAGCAGCTATCAGAATACACTGATCAGTGCTGCAGAGAATTGGCTGTAGCGCTGATTGAACAAACATTTTCCAACAAGCCTGTTAATGAGAAGTCAATCACTATATCGACTTTTAATGAACAGGAATGGCCAAAGATGGATTGAAATTTGACCAGTTCAGCAAGGATTTTCAGTCTATCTATGGCCAACTTAAGCCCATGGCTGAGGACTGCAGTCAGGATTCTCAGGGTCCACAGGCAAGACAAGACACGGTCAAGGATTAGAAACTTCAGGCTAGCTCTGTGTATGTCTTTGTATTAATACAAATAAGTTAATTCTTGTGAACAAAATTGTGTCTGCAGTGCATGTTGGTACATTTTGTTATCACGACACCTAAGGCAGATTCATTTCGGTTGTATTCTGATGTACCTTCATTTTTATTTACACTTGTCATGTGTTTTTCTGACTGCATGCTTGAGAAGCATGACTTTATTAAGTTTTTCTAATAAACTTTTGAACTTTTCTAATCCCGCCCTTTGTACTCTCTTTGTCTAGTGTCAATACGCTGGGATTCACATTTGCTGATCTGATGCTCAAAGCATTTTGGTGATCCCCTTTCCACTTTTGCACATACCAAAAGTATTAACATACTATAGACTGCTATTAGTCTATGTCATGGTGTTTAACTTACAGTTTATACGTTGAGGGTAATAAATTCCATGACAAACCCTGACACAGAGAGCAAAATATTAGGATGAATATTTAACAAACCTCTAAATACACACACTCTGAGCAGGTTTGTCTCTTAAATTCATTAATCATTAAAATTCCCAATGTAGAGAAAAGAAAGATGAAAACTTTATATATATATATATATATATATATATATATATATATATATATATAAAATTAAAACATCAGTTTATCAATTTTTTCATCCAAGATTTATGCAACTTTCATCCAAGATTCATGCATTTCAATTGGAATTATCTAAAGGGAGAATGCCGTGAAAGCTATGTGCTTTCAGACATAAAAATTGCTCCGCTGCCTCTCCCAAATACTACTTTGAATGATTAATTAAATAAATTAATGAACTCCATACTACACAAAGGGTCCCCTCAAATGTGCATGTGCTATAATGCCCCATGGGCTGGCAATTATATCCCTCCTCCCCAGTGACTAAATCCCAAATAAACCAATAAGTAAATACAAGGTGCTTAAATGACAATAGTGCTAAAAATAGCACATATACAATGCCATGAAACTGTGTATACAGTGAAATTATATAAAACTATATATATATATATATATATATATATATATATATATATATATATATATATATATGTCCCAATAAAACATATAAAAGTTCCAAAAAATTGGAAGTTCCCAAAAAACCCCAAAGAAACCCTCATCTGCATCCGGAGTGAATGTAAAGTGATACAGTAGTAAATCTTCTTATCCATAACAATTTCCTGTATGTAGTGCTCCAATTAGTGCTCCCCTCCAGAGCCCCACTCACCACAGATAATTGACCACCTGGAATGGTAGGTCAAATATCTCATGAGATGTTGCAGCGCTCTCCTGCAGGAAAGTTGGCCGTCTGTGTGGTCTTGACACCTCTATATGCTGATGACAGTCTCCGTAGTGGAAACACCTCTAGATCAATCGTTTACAACAAAACTCCTTCAGAACCTCCACAGTACTCCTCCACCACCGTAAAAAACATCAAAGGGAAATTTCCATAGCGTAGAACCGTATTTATTTGGTAAAAAACATTTAAAATTGCACTTACATAAAAACCACGTGTATGGTATCTTAAATCCCAGCAAAAAACAATTCCTTCTCAGAAGACAAGTGTAGCACCACCAAGCCCCGCTCTACATGTTTCGTCGTATGACGTCATCAGGAGCGGGGCTTGATAGTGCTACAATGAAACATGTAGAGCAGGTTATACTCAACCACTAAGTGCTTTCAGATTCACTCTGTCTGCCTAAAGCCCCATACACACATTGAATATATCAAATGATCGTCCGGTTTTTTTTCTGCAAGCTAGTCTCATATCAAAAGTAAAGAGGTTACTAAAGTTACGAAAATTCATTAAGAGTGATTTAATGTATTTTTGGACGAAAATTGTACTGATTAAATGAAAATCGTACATTCTGGTATCGCACTAGAAACATTTTCGTGTTTGTCCCTTCTAATAATGTATACTTACTTACAAGTATATTATTGTACGATCGCTTCAAAAGCAGTATTTTTCGTATGATTTTCTGATCATGTGTACTAGGCTTAACACTTCAGATGGAGCCTCCAATAAAGGATGAGTCACTTCTCTGACTCATTTGCTTGTGTGTGTACATTTTAGATTAAGCTATTGACTTCTGTAAGTAGGCTTATTACAATAAAAGAAGAGAGAGGAGAGAGGAAACCGTGAAAATGAGCCTAAAGCTCCACCTGCTGACAGGGTAGAAGACAATTTATTACTCATTTATAATATTTCATATTCACCGCATAAGAAAATGTAAAGATATTTTCTAGTCTTGAACATAAAGAAATTAATTATTTAAAAATACAATATATTCTCCCTTTAACAGCTAATAAAAACCTACAAATATTGTAAATTCCCCACACACTCTCTCGCTGCCCTCTCCCATAGAAACCTCCACTAGACACACTCACCACAACCCAGTGGATGGAAAGGAGGTGTATTTGGTTTACTTCCAGCCCCACTGTGCACCTCTCAAGTCCTTCCTACTCCTTCCTCTCTATCCCTCTCCTCTTTTGAGACTCACTGTGTGAAAACATATGTTTTCTCCAATTTCTCTAAGGATTGCATTGATTTATCAGCCTCCTGGACAAGGTCTCACACTTTCTCTCCTTTGAAATACCCACTATCATTCTTGGTGATTTTAACATACCCAATAATGTTGACAGTCTGGCTACATCTCAACTTTTCAACTTAACCTCATCTTTTGACTTAACACAACGGACACAGTCCTCCACCCTGATGGTAACACCATTGACCTTCTTTTCTCCCATCTTTGCACTCCTTGCAACCTCACCAACACCCACTATCCTCTCTCTCATCACAACTTTATCACTTTGACAGTGTCCATGTCTTCAACCATCTATCTCTCCAAGCAACAAACAATTACTTGCTGAATCCTTAGTCACGTTCACCCTCCTCTTCTCTGCTCTGCTACTGATCATCTCTCTGATTAAATCTCACCCCTGTCCTGCCCTTACCTAGCCACTTCTCTCTACAACAGTTCACTCTCATCCACACTAGACTCACTTGCTCTTTTCACTACATATAAAATCAGGCTACAACCATTACAATCTTGGCAGACTGATGACACCAGCAATCTTAAGGGACAAAGCCATGCAAACCTTCATCCTATGTAAATCTGCCATCCTAAAATACAATTCCTCCCTCCATGCTGCCAAACAAGCCTACTTTTTTACTCTCATTAATATTCTGTCATGCAGTCATTGTCATCTCTTCTCTACTCTTACCTTCTAACTTACTCTTTTAACTCTCTACTTTCTCCACAATTGCCTCAACCAAGTAACCAACTCACTGTGTACGAGATTACCAGTCACTTTAAAAAACAAGATTGATGCAATTTGAGAGGACATCTCCACTGCACAAATTTCTATCTCATTTAACATAACCTGTACAAAACCACATTCAATACCCTCCTCTAGCTATTACAGGAGAGGTCTCCAAGCTTTTCTCAGAAGCCTGCCTTACCACCTGTCCGCTGCACCCTGTTCCCTCACAACTACTATGGTCAACCTCTTCTTCTATCCTATGCTCCCTCACTGACATCTTCAATTTCTCCCTTTCTACTGACACCTTCACCTCCCCTTTAAAGCATGTGCTGATCAACATTCTTGACCCCTTACAGTCCAGGTTTTGCTCACTCCACTCCACTGAAACTGCCCCACTAAAACTCACTAATGACTTACTAACTGCTAAAACCAATGACCACTACTTCATACTCATACTACTAGACCTTTCTGTGGCCTCTGATACTGTTGACCATCCCCTCCTCCTCAAAAAACTCCACTCTTTTGGCCTTCAAGACTGCTATTTCCTGGTTCTCCTTCTACTTATCACAGCGTTCCTTCAGTGTTGCCTACAACTCTGTCTCCTTCTCCGCACTTCCTCTTTCTTTCTTTCATCTTTCCCTCAAGGTTCCCTCCTCAGACCCCTCATCTTCTCCATCTACCTACAACCACCTCCCTTGGTTACTTGATAAACTCCTATGGCTTCCAGTACCATCAATATGCTGATGACAGCAATATGCTGATGACTTCCAAATCTATCTCTCTACTCCCCACCTCACCCCTTCAATCTCCTCTCGCATTACTAACTTGTTAACTGAAATATCAGCATGGATGTCGCACAACAAACTCAATCTTTCTAAAACTGAGCTCATAATATTCTCTTTCACCCATGCCCTCATCTCTGACATCTCCATGAAGATTAATAATGCAACTATCTGTCCTTCCCCTTATGCCATGATACTGGGTATAATCCTGGACTCTGACCTGTCCTTTTAGCCCCAAATCAAATCACTGTCCAAACTTTGTAGCCTTCACCTCCATAACATCTTCATAATAAGCCTCATTTTAACCACTGAAACCACTAAGCAACCTATCTGCTCCCTTGTTATTACTCGCCTTGACAATTGTAACTCCCTCCTCATAGGCCTGCCTTTTCACAGGTTATCCTGTCTTCAGTGTATCATGAATGCTACTGCCAGGCTCATCCACTTTACCAACTCCTCAGTGTTCGCCACCCCTCTCTGCTTTCCACTGCCCTACAAATAAAATTCAAAATATTTACAACAACATGCAGAGTCATTTACAACTCTACCCCAAGCTACATCAACAATCTTATACCCAAATATCATCCAAACCATCCTCTCCGCTCCTCCCAAGACCTCCTGCTCTCTAGCTCCCTTGCCCCTTCCTCCCATGTTCATCTCCAGGATTTCTCCAGAGCCTTTCCCATCCTCTAAAACTCCCTACCCCAATCTGTCTGGCTATCCCTTACTCTGTCCACCTTTAGGTGATAACTGAAAACTCATCTCTTTAGGGAAGTCTATCCTGCCTTCAGCTAACAATTGCATGTTTTATTTATGCCATAAGTTCATCCCTCCCAGGTATTACCTCTTGTTCTACTAGCCCCTCCCTATTACATTGTAAGTTCCCAGGAGCAGGGCTCTCCTAACCCTCTTGTACTAAATTGAATTGTTACTATCTTGTCTCCTTATATTGTAAAGCGCTGCGCAAACTGTTGGCAATATATAAATCCCGTATAATATTAATAATAAATTGGTTGCCATGTTATCAAATACATTATCACAGTTTATCAGCAATAATTCATATTAGATGTAACCCGATTAAGTCATGGCCAAAGTGATTAATAATTAATCCACAACGTATCAATTTGTTAGTGTAATAAGGTCCGAATAATTAAGTAACAGTAAATGTAAATGAAATAACTCATCAATTTATGACTATAATTACCTCTAAGTGAATTCAAAGGAATGCGTTCACTCTCTCTCTTCATATATTCATATATATATATATAATATATTGATAAATGCTCGTGACTATAACTGTCCTATAATTATTACTATGGCTCCAATATGCTTAATGATTATTATGATATAATAAATAGCATCAGAATATGTACCTAATGTAGTGGGAGAGAAAATAGTCTTCTGCGGTACCAAGTTTTAGCTTATGCAAACAGAAGACACATTTTTTTCAGACTGGGTCTATTGAACTATTACTGGATTTTTTCTTTTAACACACTAAAAATAGTGGGTTTCATTTGTAGCTTACCTTTAACCACTTGACCTCTAGAGGATTTACCCCCCTTGTTGACCAGGGCATTTTTTGCATTACGGCGCTGCATTATTTTAACTGACAATTGCACGGTCATGTTGCATGACCCAAATAAAAATTGCATTTTTTTTTCCACGAATTGAGCTTTCTTTTGGTGGTATTTGATCGCCAGTGCGGTTTTTATTCTTTGTGCTATAAAAAAAAAGACCGACAATTTTGAAAAAAAAATATTTGTGACTTTTTGCTATTAAACATGTCCAGTAAAAAAATTTTAAAAATCAAATTTCGTCATAAATTTACACCAAAATGTATTCTGCTACATATCTTTGCTAAAAAAAATCCCAATATGTGTAAATTAATTGGTTTACGTGAAAAATATAGAGTTTACAAATGGTAGTATATATACTGTAATTTTTTTATAAATTTTTTTACTAGTAATGGTGGCGATCAGCGACTTATACTAGGACTGCGGCGGACATTCTGACACTAGGGGAAACTGACTTGGTGTCACTGACATCCCCAGTGACACTAATACAGTGATCAGTGCTAATAAAAAGCACTGACACTGTAGTAATGGCACTGGGCAGGAAGGGGTTAACATGAGGGAGATCAAAGGGTTACCTGTGTGCAGGAGTGTTTTACTAGGGGGCCGTGACAGCCATCCAGAGCAGTGTGCCTGAGCTGATAGGGAGGAGGACTGTTAGTAAAAAAAACCAGTCCTCCTCCTCGTCAGAAATCCAGTAATTGACAGCCGCGGCCGCAAATGGCAGCATGGGTAGGCTGCGTGCACAGCTCGCGCACGCCCCCTACCCGGAAATGCAAAATCACATATATATATATACGTGATTTTACACACCCGTTCCGCCCTGTAGCAATATTTCTGCTACAGGGCGGACGGGAAGCAGTTCATTTAGGATCTTTAAAAATAGCATTTTTGTATATATCAATGGCCATGGGAATGTTGTTAACACTCTATATTTGGTATGACACTATTATACCTATTTTTGTAGCATAGGCCAGGCAACTGTATTTATATAGTCTTAGCTATCACTCCTAAAATTAGAAGACCCTCTGATGCTCATGTGAGGATCATTTGATAGACGCACCTGACAGTCAATGGGCTGACATGGACACTGCAAGAAGAACCCTCCCACACTACAGCCCAGAAGAAATAACAATTAATATTAGGCCTGATCACAAGGTTTTTCATTTTTGAAATTTCTAAAACAGTACACCGGATTTGATTTCTCTTTGTGTTTGAATCAAGTTATTGTAAACCATAATATGGCTGCCACTATTTACAGTAGCTGTATGATTTATAAGACCTCATTCATACGCTCAACTGTTTGCATGTAATCAGACATGCAGCGATTACCTGTTGATCGTCAGATATGGGTGCCAAATGTTTGCATCCAAAGCCGATCATCTACAGGTAATCCCTGCACATCCAACTGCATGTGAACTGTTGGTGGCGATGTCAGCCTCACTTTGTAAGAGACTTCCTACCTGCAACCCTGCAACTGTTCTCATAAACCAAACTGATTTTCTCACAGGAATTTGTATTCTGCTCCTGAATTGGAGGCCAGCAACCCATTGATCGTAATCTATCAGTAGTTCATGTTCAGGTGACTGGTAGATTGTGCCCTAGGCTTGTTGACCTGCCCTCTGTGGAACCTAAAACATAGTGGAGCCCTTATATGAAGCAGTGGGACTATTCTTTTTACTTCCAGTGAGGCCGGTCATGGAGAGAGCAGGTGGCCGCATCAGCCGATACTGCTTCTGTAGTTCCAGCTGTAGTCCCCAGCGGAGTGATATCAACTGCACACTGCCTCTTTCCCTGCTTAGTAGGACCAGAGCAGCAGCAGCTACTGCAAGAGACATTGATCTGCGATTTGTGCTGAATGACAGTGGACCCCTCTCCTGTCTTATCTTGTTCAGGTCAGTGTGCAGCTAAAAAACAATACTGAACCGGTGCCATCGATAACAGAGCAAGCCACTTATCCTAGACTCAGGACAGTAAGGACTCACTTATACTTGTGGTTTCAGGGGGGTTGGGGGGACAAGTGTGATCCATTCAAGTAAATACAGGTACTAGCCACTATGTAAATGCCCTGCAACCTTGTGCAGTACAGCAACCAAGGGGTTAAAGCAGGTGGTGAGAAGGAGTTGCATCACCTCCTCACCACCTGCTTAACTCCCTAGGCCCTGCAGGGGGGAGGGATTGGGGGAGGTAAATCCACAGTTTACTTCACTTGTGAATGAGCCCTAAGGGTGCTGCTGCTGAATGCAACTAAGGGCTCATTCACAAGCGCAACAGGCACTGCTGCTCCTCTCGGAAAAGCAATCCAAACTTATTCGACAAGTGGTGAGGAGGCAAAATGTATAATTTCCATACAATGCACACAGTTGCAGTACGGTAGTACAGCTATAATGATATTAAATCAGGCAGTAAGGAGGTGACATTGGGCAATACTGTGCCCGGTGATCTTTAACTCATCCCATGTTGTTCAAGTAGCTCTCCACCTCTCTAAGGTTGCCTACCAGTGTCCTGAATGCATGTGTGAACAAGGCCTAAAAGTCTCATGACATGATTTACTTACCACACGTATTTTGCATTTTGTACAGCATATTTTCTGAGGAATCACAGAAACCAATATAAATGGCTGGACCCCACATATTCTGCTCAACATTTCCTTAACAGTGCATGATTTCTGGATCTCAGCTTAACAATATTATGAAAACTGTTAGTAGGCCAAGCAATTGGGTTTTGGGTTAGAATAACTATGACATTATACTGTAGTTATTTGATTCTCTGTGAGTTTGATAAAGTGAAATACAATTGAGGACAATATCTATACAAACATTTCTATAACATCAACTTGTAGACTCTGTGCTTTTACAACAGTGGGATTATTAGGTTTTTGCCCTCAAATTTTGGAGTTTGTGTTTACTTTCCTTTCATTTTAGAATGACCCTTGGTCAGGGGTCTCTGAACCCTTGAAACAAAGGGCCAGTTAGGGGGGGACAGACTGTGGCCAGTGGGAGTAGAAAATGCCCTGAGAGTAAACAATGCCATAGGCTTGGTGGTCAGTGTGAGTAAACAAATTACATCATTGGTGTCAGTGGGAGAATTAGGTCCTCATCATCTTTGGTATCAGTGGCAGGAATAATGCTCCGTCTTTGGTGTCAGTGGATGGAATAGTGCCTCATATTAGTGGATGGAATAGTGCCCTAAGGGCCAGATAAAGACAAGCAAAGGGCCACATCCAGCCCAATGGCCACAGGTTGGAGATCCCTGCCCTTGGTGAATTATAAGTGTTGAACAAAGTTATGGAGTCCTTGCAGTCTACATTGTGTGAAAACCTTGTTAAAGTATATGTAAATTCAGGACTATTTTTTAAAGTTCTGACTAGAGTAGGTAAGACACCCCCCCCCATCAGATTTAATAAGTTTTGCTTTACGCATCTTTATTTTTGGATATGGTAGGATTAGATCTGCTGGATGTGCAAGGAAGAAAGTGTCAAAAGTTAAATGTATATACAGTCCTGATCAGGGGCGGACTGACAACTCATGGGGCCCCTGGGCAATAAGGAATCATGGGGCCCCTGTGTCCTTGCCCAAACTCAAAAAAGCCTATGAAAAAGGTACCAGGGGCATCTCATGGGGCCCCCTACTGACCCTGGGCCCTCGGGCAGTGCCCGAGTTTCCAAATGGTCAGTCCGTCCCTGGTCCTGAATTAAATGTATTCAGACTCTTTTATCATAAATATGTTTATTTAATTTTCTACTAATGTTATGGTTATATTTTTATACACACTTACCATATTTCCTATCTTTACTTCTCTTAATATCAAATAGTATGTCCCTATAGTTGATTGTTTTATTTTATAGTACAATTGTTAATTATATACAGATATCAATGTATTTATACTCAGTATTCTATGCCTCTTACAAACCAGTCAATACTGTGTACTGGTGACAATTTTTATGTGTTATTTGTATCCTTGATAAAGTGGGACCTCTTGAACCTCCCTAATGCATTACATTTTTTGACACAAGTCAAAATAAAATTAAATTGGATCTTTATACATTCTACTTTTCTTCCCTACTCCCACACCTTCCTGAGAAAAGATCTGACCTTTGGCCACCATGTCTGGTGGAGCTGCTTAAGGTTAATCATCCTTCTACACCACTCAAAACTTGCCTAAAAATACCTACAGAAATAGAGAAGAAATCTCCAGTGTGGACCTTGGTTTCTTGTGACCATAGTCTAAGAGGGTATTTTTTTTACATTGGGGAACAATCAACTATATTACAGTCTTGTTTATAATCTGGGTACATTTATGGCTATAAATAGTACTATATTATGTAAGCTCAGAGGAGCAGGGCCCTCCTATCCCCCTTGTATTGAACTGTATTGCTGCTGTATTATCTTCCATTATATTGTAAAGCACTGAGCAAACTGTTGGCACTATATAAATCCTGTATAATAATAATACTATAAGTATTTTAAGTATTGATTAATGAAGAACTCCAAGAATGGCCATTGAATAACTACTACAACTCAAACAAAGCACCATGATCAGACACTGTGGGAAAAGGTAGGAGTATCACTGACAGACAGGCTTTCACAGGAGGATATCCAGCAAAAGATGCAATGGAGGTAATTACAAAATACACCTACCTTCCAGGGCTCTAGGGTTCTCAAAATTTTTTACTGGGGTTTCTCTTCAGTGTGAAAGCTTTAAACTTACTGTTAAGTTAGTAACACATATATTGTGTATACAGTATATATATATATATATATATATACAGTATATATATATATATATATATATATATATATATATATATATATGGGGCTTTTTTTCTCAGAATAGGTGCAGGATCTCCCCCCTTCTGAGTCACTCCTTGTGTCTGCCCCCTACCCACCTCTGAGCACTGTCCCTTGGTTTGACCCCCTACCCAATCTCCAGTACCGCCCCTTTCAGAGAATACAGCCCCAGTTATAATTTTGTGGTGCTAAGTAATTTTGTATGGAATCTGTTATTGATATAAAAAGCAGTAAAATAGATCCCCTGAAGCCAACAGCAATAGACCCTCTCCAGCAACAATATAATCCCCCAGCAACAATAGACTCCACCCCCAGCAACAATGGACCCCAGCAACAATATACCGCCAGCAGCCAGCAACAATAGAGCCCTAACTCAACAGCAGATCCCTTATAGCAACATTTGACAGTGCAGCAACAATATACCCACCAGCAGCAACAATAGATCTCCCCGGTAACAATATACAGCCACACAAATAGATGCCTTCCAGCAACAATAGACCTTCAGCAACCAGCAACATGAACCCCCCTCAACAGTAGATCCCTTACAGCAACAATTGACCCTGCCAACAACATAAGCCCCACCAACAATAGACCTTCACAGCAACAACAAACCACCATGCAAAAATAGATCCACTCCAACAACAATAGACCACTCAGCAGCCAGCATTAATAGACGCTCCAGCACACCCCAGCACCCCTTGCCATTACATATATTCAGTACTGGAGGTTCTGGAACTGTGTTCCCCAGCGTTTCTGATGAAACAAAAGCCATATATATATTGATAAGTTACAGTATGCAGCTTACACTATTAGTATTGATGTATTTCATTAACAATATACAGTAATTACTTATTGATTTTATTTTATTGTTAACTGGTTGATTATGGTTATAATGAAAAAAATATGATATGAAAAATGTCTGATGAACTATTGTAACATATTTTAATATTGTAATATGTTTGAAAAAAAGATTAAAGTGGAACTAAAGTGAAAACATTGTGAGGCTTTTCATGGAGAAGATACATACATACTATGCATCTTCTGCAATTGACACAAATTTATCTGCCTGCTAGCAGTCTGCTCTAGTATGTACGTTTAACTGTGCATGAAGCTTGGTACCAGAATGACCAAAGTCTCATGCGTTGGCAGTTACTTCATTCCACTGCTAGCCAATCAAGATGGACTAAGGCCTCACAGCCACAAAAAAAAAACAGAGAGAATATGTCAGCGGCAGCCCAGGGAGTTAGATGTCATGTGCTGGAGTGTAGGTGAATATTTGTGGATTTTAGTTCTTCTATAAGATGACTTGAACATCTTGAAGGGATTTAGGTAGGACCGACCAATGTTAATTGTTTTTAATAAACAAATATGTATTTTTTGCCAGTAAAGTGAGTCTTATATTGTATTTAGTGACTTTTTCTGCATTGCCTTTTTCCACAATAAATAATCATTGTTTTTCTGTTAAGCTACAAAGCTACGTGTTAACTCTCTTTATTTGTTTTTGGTTAATCATTTCATATGCTGGCTGTAGCTCAGAGTTGTGTGCTGATAGTTATACCTTAGGTTTTGTCACGTTAATATGTTATTACACAGACTTCATTAACATTGTGATTGAAAATGTTGCAAGTGAAACACTAAAATAAATGGACTATCAGTTTTCTTAAAACATCTGGGTGATGTTTCACATAACTATTATCTTTTATCTATTATGTGTATCTTGGTCTCCCTGTTAACCCCAAATACCACTTTAATGCAAATTGTCCCTTTCATGGGCTAAAATTTTTATCTAGATAAAAAAACATTCTATTTATATTGGAATTCTAAACAATTTGGGAAGAGTTTAGAAGAGGGTTCCAACCTTTTCATCTTGTTGGGCCAAATGGGAAGAAGAGGAATTGTATTGGGCCGCATTTGCTTGGGCATGGCAGGCCATTGATTTAAATGGACTGCTGTTCCTGTGTTTCATGCAGGAAAACGTTCCTGCACCATTTGTGAACTGCATCGGCTGGGAAATTGCATAGTGCAAAGGTGCGCTGTGTTTTTAGATGTGCGGGGGTGCTATTAAGTATGACTGGTAGTCCCGCGCGTCTGTAAAGAGCAGCGCATTTTGTCGGCGGGTGGTTGTGGGTACGGGAACAGATGCAATTCCCGCACCTGCAACCATCCACAGTAGTGTGAACCTAGCCTAAATTCATGGACAGTTTGTAAAGTCCATGCTTTTTACACCTTTCTGTGAATATCTATTATGGACATGCAGATTGTATGTCCAAAACGGACATTAACAGACATTGTATGTCCATAAGGGACATATGTGTGGGGGTGCTAGTAAGTATGACTGGTAGTCCCGCACGTCTGTAAAGAGCAGCACATCTTGTCAGCATGTGGTTGCAGGTACGGGAACAGATGCAATTCCCGCACTTGCAACCATCCACAGTAGTGTGAACCTAGCCTAAATTCAAGGACAGTTTGTAAAGTCCATGATTTTTACACCTTTCTGTGAATATCCATTATGGACATGCAGATTGTATGTCCATAACGGACATTCATGGACAGATGTAAAAATCAGGGATTTTACAAACTGTCCTTGAATTTAATGATGGTTGGCAACCCTGATATGTGCCGTGTAGGGAGGTAGAGAAGAGGTTTTGGGAGGGGGGCTTTGGGGGCACAACTGAAATCTGGGGGGCACAGCACATCAGAGCACCCCCCTATACAGCCATACGATATTTACTTTCCTGGTGCTATATGGAGTCCCTACATTTGCTGTTGCCGGTGCTTTTACAAAAGCTGTACCCACAACATCTCTTCAACTGTGCCTGATCCTGGACTCTCTGTACCTCTATGTATATATGGCATCTCTTGCGTCCCTCCATATGTGCCTGTGCCGGCTTGTTCCTTTCCGGCTGCTGGGACTTCTATTTTTGTATGGCGTTCCTCCAGACATGCCTGGGACGCCTGCAGAACTCTTCAGGGCTGCATGCCGCTCATGGGCCATGGGTTGGACACCCCTGGTATAGAACTTTCATGGTTTTATTACTGTGGATATTCTAGCTCACTATTTGTCCTGGAGACCATTGTCAAAAGAGCAGAAAGGGTAGGGTAAACCCAACATTTTACAGTTGTCACCAGAAAAGACAGTAATAGAAAATTGGGACACCGGTACTGCTGACAAATGTAGAGGTGGGATTTCTTTTGATTTCAACTCACTTCCTGTTGTGGCCAATTCAACACACATTACTCAGACATGGTCCACTGTTGTCACTAGCAGGAAACCCACCCTGAGAAATGTCATGCAGCTATTATTGGAGTGCATGCATGTAGTACAGGACGTGGCTGCAAAGAAGCTTCAGGAGATTAAAAGAGCTGATGAAACAAAGGATGAAAATCAAACATTGCAGTTGTTTCTGATGCACAGTGTTATAGCACATCAAATGTCATTCAGTTAGGTTTTACATTAGCCAATTTGTATGTATGCTCCATTTCTCTTTTGGTGATTATAATTGTTGTAGGTTTCTCTGTAAATAGATAAGAATGTATTCTTTGCACATGAAATATTTATGGCCTATCTGCTTTAAATGATGGAAATGTAATGCAAGGACACAAGAGGAGACCATCTTTGTATACAGCATAGTGCAATGCCAAGTGCAAATATTGGACCATTGATACCCATTATGTCTGTTTATCTAGAGTAAAAATGCTGAAATAAATACATTTCATACTCTACTTCTTTTTAAATAAACCTATCCATCCAAACGCTGATATTCTGCCATGTTTACACCTAATTTGATTATATGGACAAACAACACCCCCAACTGAGACTAGTCCAGGGGTGGGCAAACTTTTTGACTTGAGGGCCGCAATGGGTTCATATATTGGACCCGGGGGCCAGACCAAGAGTAGATGAATGATGTGTATGTGTCATCCATAGTAAGTATAGTAATATTCCCCCATAGTAAGCATAGTAATTAATCCCCCATAGTAATTCATCCCCTATATAGTAATTCATCCCCCATATAGTAATTCATCCCCCATAGTAATTCATCCCCCATATAGTAATTCATCCCCCATATAGTAATTCATCCCCCATAGTAATTCACCCCCCATAGTAATTCATCCCCCATAGTAATTCATCCCCCATATAGTAATTCATCCCCCATATAGTAAGTCATCCCCCATAGTAATTCATCCCCCATAGTAATTCATCCCCCATAGTAATTCATCCCCCATATAGTAATTCATCCCCCATAGTAATTCATCCCCCATAGTAATTCATCCCCCATATAGTAATTCATCCCCCATAGTAATTCATCCCCCATATAGTAATTCATCCCCCATAGTAATTCATCCCCCATATAGTAATACATCCCCCATAGTAATTCATCCCCCATATAGTAATTCATCCCCCATAGTAATTCATCCCCCATATAGTAATACATCCCCCCTATAGTAATTCATCCCCCATATAGTAATTCATCCCCCATAGTAATTCATCCCCCATATAGTAATTCATCCCCCATATAGTAATTCATCCCCCATAGTAATTCATCCCCCATATAGTAATTCATCCCCCATATAGTAACTCACCCCCCCTATAGTAATTCATCCCCCATATAGTAATTCATCCCCCATATAGTAATTCATCCCCCATAGTAATTCATCCCCCCATATAGTAATTCATCCCCCATATAGTAATTCATCCCCCATAGTAATTCATCCCCCCTATAGTAATTCATCCCCCCTATTAAGTCCCCAAGTTCCCCCTGTGTCAATTCACTTACCTTTGCTCCGCGCGTTCCTCTCGCCGTGTTCCCGCGCCGTTCCGGTGTAGCATGAAAATCTGTCTCCTATGAGGATGTCCCCCTCGACGTATCTGCGCATGTGCCAGTTTCAGGCATTAGCAGCCGATCGGCGATCTCCGGCACATGCGCAGAAACGTCGAGGGGGACAGATCCTCATAGGAGACAGATTTTCATGCTACACCGGTCTTCAGGGCGGACTGTGAGAGGAGCCTAGCTCCCCTCACGTTCTCCGCGGGCCGGATTAAAAGGTCCGCCGGGCCGTATACGGCCCGCGGGCCGTAGTTTGCCCATTGCTGGACTAGTCATTATCACAGCATTTCAATTGTCTTTTCATAATAAAAGACTCTGATGTGTAAAAATACCTGTACGCTTAGTGAGAATAAAAAAAAAGAAAAAAAGATTATCAATAATTTTAAAAGAAAGCAGTATTGTAAAATGTGTTGGAATACATCTACACCACATATATTGACAAAAACTAATTAGGCATGCTATCTCTTTAAATGCCTACATCCACAGCAATATGTGATGTAATAAAGAAAAACAATAAATGCACGTGCCACATAGTAATGAACTTAATAAAAGTGCAAAATTTGCAGATGTGCATTCCAGAGTTAAATAAAAGGTGCTATGTGCAATGAAGTGACTTGTGCCATAAATACTAAAGATTTGCATCAATATAGTTCATCATGTATTTCATTAACCCCTTCCCATTTCCACTTCCTTGCCCATTAAGAGGTTCTAAATGCCAGGAGGCCAATTCAAGCATTCCGATCATGTGACTGCTGTGATTGGCAGTCACAGTGGACACATGGTCAGAAAGCTCTTCATCTCCAGTATCTCAGGTCTGCTCTCGCCTTGTAAGTGACAACAGGCAATGGGCATATTCTTTACTCAGTAGCAGGCTGTCTATTGGCTAATGATCCACCCACTGCCTGCTGTCAATCACAAGGTGAGCAGACCTGAAGGGGAACTAGTGTCTGTAAATTGCCATTAGGCTTTGTCCCCCCAGGTACAAAGTCCCCTGCTACTATGCTGTTTGTGTGATACCTTCAGTGGTGGGGAGGGAGCATTGCTGCACTGAGGTTGGAGTGTCCATATGGACACTCCACTTTCAGTGCGCCGTCACACTCAGTCCTTGTCCCAGATCCCAGATTACCTGTTTGGCACTTCTTTAAAACAAATGGGCCAGAGTATTGTATCACATGCCTTGCCAAAACAATTTCAGATGTAACAGTTCTAAAACATTTTTGTCCACATCCTTCTATAAACAAATTTAAAGAGTAACTCTACTTTTGTTGTGAAAAAACATTCCTCTCTGGGTGATCTATGTACATTGCAGGGATTTTAAAAAACTTTATTGCAGATTCCTAACTTTTGTTATTGTGAAGAAGTAGCTGTTTGTATGTCTGTGTCAATGTGCAGAGTGAATCTGTATGGAAGTGGTTTTATGATTGTCAATCAGCTGCTGCTCCTGCAGGGTTGTAATGAGTAAACTGGCAGGGTCTGCAGAACAACATGATTTTCCTTTGGGAGTATCTCACTAAAAATTAAATTTTTGTTGCAGGGGATGCCAAAAATCTAAATTGTATCTAAGTGCAGACTTCTGGAAAATCAGTAAGCCAATCAAGCAGTAAATAACAGTTTCAGGGGGCATTCTGTACACCATCTGTGTACAGAACTCCTTTAGGAAGCCATACTGCATTGCATTTTACAGAAAATTACAGTGCTGCAAATTGAAAAGGAAAGATCATTTTTAATAATATTCAATTACGACATTACTTGACTCGCAATTGTATATGCTATATTATTTTTTTTTTTTGCTGATTTTATCTCCCCACGAAAGTGGAGTTACCCTTTAAGATGAAGCACACTACTTCTAGATAAATTTATTACAAGCCATCATAGCTATTAACATGGTGTAATAATCATGCTGTAAGAACAAACTACAACATGGTTCTATTATTTGGTTCTTTTATGCTTTTAAGGTACTGTAATTAGTACATAACCAGAGACAGAACTATTTGCAACATAACACACTCATGTATTGCTGTAAGGATACAATAACAAGCAATTACATTCTACTAAGAAACAATTAGGCAAAAGAAAAAAATATACCAGTAATACAAATATTGTATACAAATGTTATATACTGTATTGATGGTAAATTATTATTGTATTAATTTGCATGAAGATAATGTACTCTAAGAAATCAAATTAGAAAATTATAGTTAAATAAATCAGAATTACTTAGCATTTGCAAGATTTGCCATTGCCATGTCTATGTACATTAGAAAAGGAGGAAGAATGGCACATTCCTATGTGAAGCACCTGAACAAGCTCTTTTACTCTTTGAGTGCTGCCCCTTACTTTCACTAATAGATTAATCTAGGAGGCCTTTATCTTTCCTCCCTCCTTGCCAGTCCCACCCCTTCAAATAGTACAATGCTGGAGAAAATGACTTTGTGTGTGCTACACTTATGAAACCATCTTACAAACTTTATTATTGACTGGTAGCTAATTGAAATGTCAACAGCTTAAACATTCCAGGAATTCCCCAGAATTATTCAGAAAGCAGAACAGAATTATTTGTTTGATATTAACTGAGACTTTCAGGACAAAAAGGATCTGCGACTTCCCCTCATGTTTAAATATTCATAGATCTGTAATAAATAAATAAAAGGGGAAACATTTCATGCTTGCTGTTGTCTAATGTCACCCATTACAGTGCTGGGACAATGGTAAAGTAAACGGATGCCGGGGAAGTGGGGATGGCAGAGTTGGCACCTACTGACCAATATTTGCATATCAGAACACCTTGTTTTTTTTGGATCTCTACAGGAAAAAAAGATGTTCAGGTAGTAATACTTGCAAAAATACAGATGTATTTATCAGCAGGTTTATATTTCACAGATATATACCACCAGCAAATCATCATATAGAAAACAGATTTATTTACTTTTAGGCCTGCACACGAGCTTATGAAAATAAGCAGCATTTGGCAAATTTGGCGAAAAAGATGCCTCTAATATTCCAATATGTATGTGCGTTTTTATCTGAGTATAGATCTGTGCTTGTCCCATGCATATTTGAAGCTATTTACTGTTGACTGGCTCACTACATCTGCTGGTAGTTTATTGCAAGTATCAACTACTATTTCAGTAAAGTTAGTTTAAAGACATGTCCTCGTATTCTTGTTTTTGGTTTCATGTTGAAAATACTGCCCTCCTGAACCTTATTTACCCCCTTGATGTATTTAAAGGTTTCAATCATGTCTCCCCTTTCCCTTCTTTCCTCCAGACTGTACATGTTAAGTTCCTGAAGTCGCTCATGATATGTTTTATCCCCCAGACCGTTCACCATTTTTGTTACCCATCTCTGGACTATCTTATCAATATCTTTTTGTAAGTGAGCTCTCCAGAACTGGACACAGAATTCTAAATGAGGTCTAACTAAAGATCTATATAGGGATGCATCCTTAAATTCTATTTACTTTCCCCAATGCCTGGCCACGCTGTTAGCTCATTTTGCAATCATCTGAAATAAGTACCCCCAAATCCTTTTCCTCTGAAGTGCAGGCCAACAATGTACCCCCGATGTTGTACTCTCTCAAGGGATTCTTTTTCCCTAGGTTCATTATTTTACATTTAGAAACATTGAACTGCAATTTCCACTTTTTTAACCAATCATTCAGTAATGCCAAATCATGTTTCATGTTACAGACACCTCCAGAGATATCAACCCTATTGCTCACCTTTGTGTCATCAGAAAAAAACACATACCTTACCCAACCAACCTTTAGTTATATCACTTACATATAGATTAAATAAAAATAGGACCTAGTACAGAGCCTTGTGGTACACCCCTAGTGACTGGTCTCTTTTCTGGGTGAACCCCATTTACAACCACACTCTGGAATCTATCCTGTAGCTAGCTGCATATTCACTGAACCACCCAAGGGCTAAGTCCTAGCTTGTACAACTTTTGTATTAGATCATTATGTGGAACTGTATCAAATGCCTTGCTGAAATCAAGATATGCTATGTCCACAGCACCACCCTGGTCCAAAATATTGGTAATATAGTAAAAAAATCCTATCACATTCGTCTGACATGATCTGCCCTCGGTAAAGCCATACTGCTTTGGATCCAGCACGTTTTGTGTTTTAAGTGATCAATGATCCTTCTTTTCAAGAGTGATTCCATTAACTTGACTACAACCAATGTTAAACTCACTGGCCTGTAATTGCCAGCTTCTACCTTGCTGCCCTTGTTGTGGATAGGT
Organism: Staurois parvus; assembly: GCF_062004578.1. Taxonomy (NCBI): domain Eukaryota; kingdom Metazoa; phylum Chordata; class Amphibia; order Anura; family Ranidae; genus Staurois; species Staurois parvus. Next base: position 31,200,809 of record NW_028318083.1, on the reverse strand, counting down.
ACAATATTAGCTGTCCGCCAGTCATGGGGAACTTCTCTTGTTAGAAGTGATTGATTTTTTCACATATTAAACAAATACAACTAAACACTGTCAATGGTATATCCAACCAGTCCATCCCCCACAGTTACTACCTTTTGTACCACTAGCCCCTCCCTCCTAGATTGTAAGCTCCAAGGAGCAGGGCCCTCCTATTCCTCTTGTATTGAACTGTACTGTTGCTGTATTGTCTCCCATTATATTGTAAAGTGCTGCGCAAACTTTTGGCGCTATATAAATCCTGTATAATAATAATTAAAAATATCAGTTAATGGTCCAACAACTATACCTCGAAGTTCTCATAGAACTCTGGGATGAATACTATCAGGGCCCATTGCTTTAATAATCTTTAACTGAGCCAGTTCCTCTTCTAACTCTGTCTCCAGAAATCCTAAAAATGATCCATCATTACTAGAACCAATAGGATTTCCAAACCTATTATAGTTAGTATAATTTATTTCTGAGAAGACTGAACAAAAGTAATTGTTTAAGTGGTTTGCTACATGCAGGTCTCCCTCAATATAAGGTTTTATCTCCTTTCTTAATAGATTTAGCAATTTCCTCTTCTTCCTGTGCTTTGGCAGCACTGATAATGTGTTTGGCCTCCTTTTGTCTATTCTTATACTCTTCTCTGTCAGCCACAACTCCTATCTCCTTGAATCTCCTATATGCTGATTTTTTTTTCTTTACTATCCTACTTATCTCTTTAGTGAACCATATTGTTTTTTCTTCGTTTATTCTTACTAACTTGCCTGACATATAATCTAGTTGCCCTCCAGGATGGTTGACTTTAACAGTGCCCACTGATTATTTACTGCTGTCGTTTTATTCCAGTCTTTCAATTAATTTTTTAGAAATTCACCCATTTCAGCAAAATTTGTCTTTTTGAAATCTAAAACTTTTGTTTTTGTATACGATTTTTCAGTTCTTATATTAATATCAAACCAAAATGCATTTATGTGCATGTAGTGTACATAGTTTATTAATTGTGGTTAGAGGTTTGCTAGAAACCTGGGTGTGAATCAGTCCCCAAGCACTCCAGGTCGGGCTGGACAGCTCTACAGGTCAGTCCTCTGGTACCTCCCCCTGCTATAGAATATTGGAGAAGCTTCTAGAAGCCAGTAGGCAGAGGTAAGGAGGAGTTGATCTGCATATTTATGGGAGTCTGAACAATCCCAGGGAGGAAGCCTGGCAGTGTGGCAAACTGGCCCATAAATATGACAGAGGCTGGACAGCAGGGGAGTCAGGTGGAAGATGGATGGTTGAAGTGCTTCTGTGTACCCTGGGAGGGGGCCCCAGAGAAGGGGGAGTTCTGCTTCCAGGCTGGAGGTTGGAGGAAGGAGAAAAGCTGAAAGAGGGAGCTTCACTGCCCTGCAGTCCACCAGGGAAGGACAGCCTGCATAGCCTAGAAAAGTAATTTGATCCACAGCTGCAAGACAATGACAGTGTGAGTACCTCTACACCCCCAGGGCCAAGGGAGAAGTTTGCTGGATGTAAGTTCTTTTCAAGTCTTCAGGGGACAATATATTGCTTATCCCATCCCTTGCCATGGGTTCAGATACCATGGCCAGGTAGGCTGGTGGTAAGGGGACGCAGAGCTCCTACAATTTGGGACTTTGCTAAAAATCCTCCAATGGACACCAGACTGCTAGGAGGGGATTACTTTGCTAAACACTGTTGCTGTTCCAGAGGGAATACAGTCAAATGTCTGGTGCTGTAGTATGTCAGAGAAGGTAGTTGTACTCATTTTGTCATTTTTCAAGTCAAATTTGGCATCCCATAACTCCTTTCCCTACTCAAGTTGAAATCCCTAATAAATACAAAAAACTAAACCCATACACTGTTTCTTTGTGTCTGGATATATGTTGGAAAATGCTTTTGGTGCATTTTTTTCTGTATCTAAATGCTCTTCTTCGCCTGTAAATGCCTATGTGTGCCTAACCACATAGGCTAACATAGAGGTGCTTTTACAGCCATTACAAAATGCTAAATGCCTGTATAAGCAGCATTTCTTATGCTGTATATACATGAGGCTTTATGGTTTTCATGCAGCTGTCAAAAAACATCCCTATCCATTTCATGTAAGACTTTATATAAATATTCTATTACCAGCTAGAAGGAAAAGTTTGAAATATAAAGGATTGTTCTTCATTACCTTTTTCTTGTCTTTTGTCAATTAATGTTATGAAAAAAATATTTTGGAAACCTTTTTCAAATCATGGGTAAATACGTTAGCTATTAGATTTATGAAAATTACATTTAGCTTTTAAATGAAAACTACTAGAACAATATTTTTCCTGTAAAATACACCCACCATTAAGAAAAAAAGCCATGGGTGTCTAATTTCTTCGATCCTAATTATTTAGGAGATTCTCACCATCTGTCTTCATTTGACACCCTGGATAAATGCTAGTTACATTCAAAATTCTCTGAACAGTTCTCATTTAACACAGGTGTAATTCTCAGACTCATTCAAGCTGACAAGACCGGTTTTGCAGAAGGAGGTACTACATACACGAAGGTGATCGGTAGCACAAAATAAAATAGTAGTGCTTGTCATTTGTCCTTGCCCTTCACTTGCTGGCTCTGAAAGATGTAGTCTTTTTCATGCACAGGGATAATTAAATTCACAAATCCCAGTTGTTAAAAAGCATAGTTACTGTACATAGTTACATATAATTACAGAGTTAATTAGGTTCATAAAAGACAAATGTTCCTCAGTTTCAAGCTCTCAAAAACGTCATAAAGAGGCAATATCGAAAATCTCCTGGGCAACTCTGACCAACTTCACCTAACAAAGGAAAAAAAATCCTTTCTGTCCCCACCAGGCAGTTAGATAATTTCCTTGGATTAAATATTACAATTCTATCAAAAAAAATATTATATGTGCCTCCTAATCAGAAAGTGTAAAAGATTCCCAAATTGTTCTTCCATTGTGAAGGAATAAAAGTGCGGTCATCTATTTTTGTTTAGGATCAATGATATTGCTGTACAAAAAGTATGCACATTTCCATGTTACAAACCTGCCTGAGGACTCAGCTGCATCATCCTTCAACACCATTGAAAACCATCATCATTGCAGCCACCACTGGCACATCTGCTAAGAAGGGTCAGCCTCATCCCAAAGGTGTAGCATCTATGTCATTATTAGTACAGGTACTTACGTAGCAACACCAATTTACGCAGCACTTTACATATATATTGTACATTCACATCAGTCCCTAACCCTCAAGGGGCGTACAATCTAAGGGACTCTAACTCACATTCATATATACACATAATAGGGCCAATTTAGACAGGAGCCAATTAACCTATGAGCATGTGAGGAAACCCACGAAGGCACAGGGAGAACATGTAAACTCCCTACAGGTAGTGCCATGGTTGGTATTTGAGCCAATTAACCTACGAGCATGGGAGGAAATCAGAGTATCCAGAGGAAACCCACATACTGTAGGCACAGGGAGAACATGCAAACTCCTTTCAGGTAGTGCTGTGGTTGAGATTTAAACCAACAACCCTAGTTCTGCTAAGGAGAACATGCAAACTCCCTACAGGTAGTGCCATGGTTGGGATTTGAGCCAATCAACCTACGAGCATGGGAGAAAATCAGAGTATCCAGAGGAAACCCACATAGACACAGGGAGAACATACAAACTCCCTTCAGGTAGTGCTGTGGTTGGGATTTGAAACAACAACCCTAGTTCTGCTAAGGAGAACTTGCAAACTCCCTACAGGTAGTGCCATGGTTGGGATATAAGCCAATTAACATACGAGCATGGGAGGAAATCAGAGTATCCAGAGGAAACCCACATAGGCACAGGGAGAACACACAAACTCCCTTTAGGTAGTGCTGTGGTTGGGATTTGAACCAACAACCCTAGTTCTGCTAAGGAAAACATGCAAACTACCTACAGGTAGTGCCATGGTTGGGATTTGAGGCAATTAAGCTATGAGCATGTCTTTGGAGCTTGGGAAGAAATCAGAGTACCCAAAGAAAACCCATGTAGGCACAGGGAGAACCTGAAAACTTCAACCAGTGCTGTGGTTGGGATCTGAACCAACAACGCTAGTAATGCTAGGGAGACCATATAAACTCCCTACAGGTAGTGCTGTGGTTGGGATTCAAGTCAATTGACCTAAAAGCATGTCTTTGGAGCTTAGGAAGAAATCAGAGTACCCAAAGGAAACCCACATAGGCACAGGGAGAACATGCAAACTCCCTACAGGTATTGCCAAAGTTTGGATTTGAACCAAAAACCCTAGTGCTGTTAGGCAGAAATGCTAACCTCTTAGCCACTGTGCTGACACCTTCTATACACCTATACTATTATTATTATTATACAGCGTTTATAAAGCACCAATAGTTCGCTCAGCGCTGTACATTACAAAGGGGGACAGAACATGTGACAGAACAATACCAATACAATGCAAAACATGAGGGGATTGAGGAGCCTGCTCTTTCGAGTTTACAATCTAGGAGAAACTACTATCGCTCCTATGTTATAACCTTCCCAAAGGGTCTGCAATTGCAATATGGAAGTGATCACTTATGCCATAGTTGTCACTACTGATACATTTAGATCCCTAAACTGATTACATCTGTCTCCAGGAGAGTGCACTTATAAGAACTGCCTGTACAGGTCTGATTAATATAACACCAAAATCTTGCAGCAAAACTGCATGAGAATTATATTTTTGTGACGGTGACATAAAATTTGAAAGATATATGTATGTATCAGAATGCTTAATGTATGTGTTAGAACTTTGTGAAAAAAAAACGCATAATGCATTCAGTACAGACTGTAAGACATAACAAAATAGAAAGCAGCAGAAAGAGATACTATATGTGAATATAATGCTCAGATGTCAATGGAGAAAAGGAAGCATATAGCATGTATTTTTCATTTAGCTACAAAACTGTGCATTTAAGTCTCACATATTTAAATGTCAGACTCTACAGTATACCGGACTGCTGTGCCATACATAGGACAAGCTTCAAACCAGTTCTGAATCCCCTTTGTCCCTATAACTTCCAGTTCTGCCCTCTAATTCTGACCCTGATTCATGAACTGGTACTCGAACTGACCCAGCCTTACCCCTGCTTGCCTTTGTGTGTTAACTAGTGTGACCTTACCTCTTATTGGAAATAGAGAATAAAAATGACAGTAGACCATCAAGACAGTGCAAGGAAGAACACATTTATTTGAAATAGTTTTCATGTATTTATGTCAGATAAACAATTTAAAGGTCATAATAAATAGCTGAAAAGTTAAAACGATTGGTTGTGTATCATAGGTTCTTAAAGAAAACTGACATTGCTGACCTCCCCTTATTTAAATGTTAGTTTCTGGCCATTATGCTGATTCATTGTATTCAGTACATTCTAGGTCACTGACCCTGATTTCTTTGACTGTTGTTTATTCTGGGTCAGTAATGAAGCAAAAGACACTCAGATAATGACCATTTTTCAGAAGGAGGTCAGCCATGGCAGCCTCTTATTTCTTTCAAGTGAAAAGACACCCCTCTGCAATGTATAAAAAAAAAAAAGAATAAAAAAAAATATATATATATATATATATGTGTGTGTGTGTGTGTGTGTCTTTTTTTTCAAGGGTCTTTTGGCTGGTCAGCTGATGTCATGGGTTCTCTCTTCTCCTCTGGTGGCTGTGCATGGTTCTTACTCCTGCACTGATGTGTGAATATTGTTCAGTATAGGCATACTTAGGGCTCAGAAGAAGCAACCCGCATTAGTTAAAATCATTTTCATTTCTGTTTGAGGGGTGGTAAAACCACAGGGTTGAACTGTGTTTTTACCACTCCCCCTTTTGCAGCAAAATCAGCAGCCTGGTGTGTCCACAAGCAGAGTTTATGTGGCCATGCTGCAATTACTCCACAACCACATGCAATGCATACAGTTACAGTGTAGTAGTGCAGCATTTAGGGGATTAAAACAGGCGGTGAGGAGGTGACATATCGCCTCCTCACTGCCTGTCAAATGCCTCTGAAAAGTGATCTAAGCACAAACTGCTTTTCAGAGGAGCGGAAGTCCTTCCCGCTAGTGTAAACAAGCCCTTACCCAGGCTGTTGTTCAACCCAGAAAACTGGGTTTTGTTTTTATATTTGGGCCCCATTCAAACCTGAGTAATGCTGCCACATCAAGTTTATTGTGCGTTTTTTACATGTTTTTGTGGCGCATTTTGAATGGGCCTCCTCCCTCCGCTTAAAAACTGTGACAAAGAAGCTAATATAGGGAGACAGAAAAAAATAACCCCAAAACAGAGGTGATAAGTATAAAGGTCTGAATCCAGACCTAATTAGGTGCAATATGAACTGTGACAAAAACAACATGAGTAATAATCAGCAAGTGAACATAAATAATACATAAAAATGTAAAGGTCTGAATCCAGACCAAACTAAGTGCAATATAGATTGTGATGAAATACAACGTGAACAATAGTCACCAAGTGAACATAAACAATGTATTCAACATAATAGGACTAACACATCCTAAATAAAAGTTCACAAAAAACACCAAGCAAATAAAACTGTGCCAAAATCAAATGGAAAAAAATATGTGCAAAACTAATCATACAAGGTGCATGAAACTATAAAATGCATCATAAATAATACATAAAAATGTAAAGGTCTGAAACCAGACCAAACTAAGTGCAATATGGATTGTGATGAAAACAACATGCACAATAATCAACAAGTGAACAGAAATGATGTATTCAACATACTGTAATAGGACTAACACGTCCTAAATAAAAGGGCACAAAAAACACCATGCAAATAAAACTGTGCCAAAATCAAATGGAAAAAAATATGTGCAAAACTAATCATACAAGGTGCATGAAACTATAAAATGCATCATAAATAATACATAAAAATGTAAAGGTCTGAAACCAGACCAAACTAAGTGCAATATGGATTGTGATGAAAACAACATGCAGAATAATCAACAAGTGAACAGAAATGATGTATTCAACATACTGTAATAGGACTAACACGTCCTAAATAAAAGGGTACAAAAAGCACAGTGAAAAGAAAACTGTGACAATCAAAAAGCAAAGAAATATATGTGCAAACCTAATCATACAAGGTGCATGAAACTAAAAATGCAAAAAAAACAGGCGTCAATAAGCACAAAAAATAATTAAAGCAACATGACATAACAAATAATGAGTGACCATCAAAATAAACATAAGTGATCATCAAATCGGCATAAAGTCCATGTAAATAAGCCGCCAACTCCAAACAAACAAAGCAACTGGGTGAAATGAATGATAAATCCATCACCAGCTCAAATATCTCCTCACCTCCATGCCAAGACCCCAAGGGGCAACACAGCTTTCAGGCCTCACACTCCCAGGGCCCTTAATAGATATCCAAGATGATAGAATCACACCGATCACAGGGATATGGCCTTTCAGTAATGTTGAAACTGGTAATCTTTTTTATAGGAACATCAGCCAGCTCAGACGCACCCCAGAGGAAAAAGAGAGAGCACTCCCATAGTGTAGTAATTATAAAGCAAAAACTTTAATGGAGAAATGCCAAATGAACACTTACATCACATCAGTTGAAACCAGGCCTCAAACACATGTATTGAAATGAGTTTATACTTTCAGGGTGTACCAAAATGGCGACGACCATCACCACGCTCCACTAACAGACCCACGCGTTACGTCACTGCCTGTGACTTCATCAGGGTCAAGGTATTGATATTAGCGCAACACCATTTTATTTGTTTTGTTTCCTTGTGCTAGTGGTGTCTAGGTCTAGGTGTTTGCAGCTTTTTTCAATAGTCCTATCTATACCTATAGCAGTGCAGAAAGTTTTTTCTATTAAAGAAGCTAATGTATAAAATTTTGGTACTGAGCCCATGTGCATTTAGCAGATTTTGCGTCAATTTTTGTGTGTTTTTTCATGTGACAATCTTGGCAAAATCACACCCAAACTGAGGTGCTAAAAAAAAAAAAATGGCACAGCAAGTGTGTTACATGTTTTGTTGCAAATTCAATGTGCTCAAAAGTGAACAGAGCCTTAGGCTAGGTTCACACCTATGCAGTTTGCGTTTGATCTGTTTCTGCAGTGCATTTTGCATTTTTGACCATGCGTTTTTTGTGCATTTTTGCCATGTTTTTGATGCATTTTGAAGTTTTTTTTAATTGTTGCTGGGCAGATTAAAACAAAAAACACATCAAAAATGTGTCAAAAGTACATAAAGAACGCACTACATGCTTTTCTGCAGCGTCTCCATTAGAACCAAAAATGTGTTTAACCTCCTCGGCGGTCTGATTATTTCCGATTTTTTGTGCTGAAAGTGGTACATTTTTTTGCATGTAAATATGCAGTTTTTTTTTGTAGGCTGTAATTTTTAGGAATAACTCACTGAAATCTGTCCGAACAAGAGTCTAGTAAACATTCCGGATATGATAAAATTTGAAACACGAAATCATAAATTATAATTTAATAAATAATCATAAAAAATAATAATATAATAATACATTTAATTCAATAATATAATCAAACCAAAAACACTGAAATTTGAAATACAGAGGCAAATTCGCACATCGCTGAGCAAAGTCGCTAAATCGTTTTCAGTGTCTGATGACGAATTTCCCCACGAATCATTATCACTCAATTCTGCAAGTGGTTCTGATTTACTATCGCTGTTCTCTAGCTGGTCTAAAACTGCTTTTGACGGTTCCGGCGCCCGTACGTCCCGATGTCACAGGGACCGGAACACGGAAGCCAGATGCCGGCATCGGCCGCAGGAGATGGCCGGGGACGCTGCAGGGGACACATCGCGGGAGCGAAGAACAAGGTAAGTGCTGCAAGGACTCCCTGAGCAACGCCGCAGGGTAATCCCGAGTGTAGCTCGGGGTTACCACTCTTGGTACTGAAATTTTACCCCCAGCCACACTCGGGAATACCGCTAGGGAGGTTAAAAAAGTTCCTGACCCTTTCCAAAAAATGCACCAGGTGAAAATGTGGAAATGTGAACCTGTCCCATAGGAAAGCATATTAAATGGACTGCTGTGCATTTCCACAAAACGCAGCATAAAATGCATAGGTGTGTACCTAGACTTAGTGGGTATTTCTTTGTTGTTTTTTTAATTGTCACATGCAGAACTGGGGCTTCAAATCTTACAGCTAACCTTGCGGGATTTTGCACCATATCACATAGCCTCTTACTCCCCTGAAGACCTCATGGTGCTTTAAAGGAAAATTCTTCATAGACTTCAATTTTTTACATTTGTCTGTGACTCTTGTTAAAGGGTATTCTGTATAAGAGGACTGCATTTTACGATTTAGTTACCAAATTGCTCAGATGAGCAGATAGCATTGCATTGCAAAACTTGTACAGCCAAGCTACAATGAATGACCAAACGTAAAGTTATTAGATGCATGTGTATTTCACAGCAGGTAGAACATTTACGAACCTGGTTCTAATTTGCACTAGCTTGAAAGAATTTCAGCAGCAGATGGTAAGTAAAAAAAAGCTAAAACAGGATTCCACAGATGTGACCTATAACTGTTTCACTAGTGGGCAGAGAAAGAGGTGAAACTGAATCACATTAAAAACTCAATGGAAATGATTTATAAACGCTTGAAGAAACTAAAAACCGTGTTGCTCCTAGTAACCAGATTCCAGCATTCATTTACTAACTTACAGTAATTAATGAATATAGTGCCCATGCTGATCTCTGCAGAAAAAAAGAGTAAGTCCCAGCAGCTGTCTTTCTTTACCCACACAAAAAACTCCCCAAAGAATTAATTGAATGACGTTTACTTTGTCATAGCCCTGTGTATCGTAAACATTTGTTTTGTATCAAATACTTATTCACCTTTTTTTCGTCCTTTGTTATATCTCTTTTATTATAATCTTTTGCCGCCTCTTTGCATTTATGTCTTGGCTTTATACACTTCAATTCACCCAATTCATTTCTCGTGGTGGGTTTCTCGTGGCGGGTGACAACCAAGGAACAATGCCTGTGTAATGTGTGTTCTAATAGACACCAGTAGGCTCCGATGGAAGCTGGTGTTTCATTGTGGCAACACTGGAGAGCAGTTAGGAGACAGGGACAGCGCAATGTCATCCTATAACAAGAAGTGCTCTTTATACCAGGATCACCATGTATTGTTTTAATGGAAACTGCAGAATTAAAAACATTTAAAATACTTTTAAAATTATATTAGCATGTTAAAGCTCATATGAGATTTTAAAGCAATATTAAACCCAAAAGCAAACTTTTACCATATTGCAGCTTACCAATTCTTAGATGTGCTGGCTGTATTCATTTTCTTTTCTAGGCTTTCTTTCTTCTATTTTCATCTGGTGGTGATTCAGCCAACAAGTCTGTTGTTTTATTAAAGCGCAAGCTCTCCAGCAGAAAAGAATCAGTTTCAGGGGCGGACTGGCCATTTGGAAACTCGGGCACTGCCCGAGGGCCCAGGGTTAGTAGGGGGCCCCATGAGATGCCCCTGGTACCTTTTTCATAGTTTTTTTTTGAGTTTGGGCAAGGACACAGGGGCCCCATGATCCCCTATTGCCCGGGGGCCCCATGAGTTGTCAGTCCGCCCCTGATCAGTTTACATGGCTGAGGCAGACCATTTAAAGTGTTACTAAACCCAGGACCCTGCATTCGCTCTCTCTCTCTATATATATATATGGTCTCACACATAACACAGAACATGGAAATGCAATTATTTTAGTAAATATAAACTGCTAAATACCTTTACTCATCAGCAATTAGAGCAGTCTTGTGACTTCAACTGAGCAACTGAGCACTGGTTAATGATTGTAGGAGTTTTCTTTCTGCTCTAGGAGAATGTGGAACCCCTTACCTCTGTCTAGACAGTGCTGATTGGCCCTGTGCTGATCACATGCACTCTCCCAACAAAAAAAAAACTCTCTAGCAATACACACAACTGAGCATGTGCAGAAGGGCTGCAGGGTTCAGTCTGTCTTATCACCCTGAACATTTGAACAAGAGGAGGGGCGGAGAAGTCAGGATCAAACAGCCTTTTTAAACAATGCAGAGGTTCAACCCCTTAGGCTCAACTGTGAGTATAACAAGCATGCTGTACTGCATATACAGACTGATTTTACTGTTGTGGGTTTAGTAACACTTTAACACTGGCAGGGGTGATTAAAACGATCATCTTTTATTTATTTATTATTATTTGTAAAGCTTTTATCCCAAAAGGAAAAAAAACCTGTTTACTGTAACTGACTATAAAGTATGAGCTGGAGTTTATAAAAGACACCCAATAATGATAGCCATGATACTATATAATATATAGAAATTCATAAACCCATCTGAAGATTGGAATACATTTAATAATATATAAAGCAACACAGCAGATGAGCATGATGCCTCCTGATATATGGAAGATAATAAATGTGCTTGGCAACAGACAGTAAGAGCAATAGCAAACTACAGAAATGTCTTATATGATATCCTAATAATTTCATTTTTTATTTTTTCATTTTTCCTTTTCCAAGCCAGTAACATAAAGGGTGTGACTATAGCCATCACAAATCATCAAACTTTTAGAGGGCCCAGAAGAAAAGAGGACTCAATGCTGTCTGGCTGCACAATGATTTATAGAGATAACAATAGGATTTGGCAAATACATTTTTTATTAAAATGGCATGTACCTATAGTTTGGAAACCTTTATGGGATTGCCATGGAAAGCATGCTGCTCATAGGTGATGAATAACTAATTAGCACTGATTGACAGCACGTGTATACAGAGCCAGGCGTCTGCTTCCAACTAGTGCTGTCACAACGCATGCAGGGAGATGCGGTATGTTCATACTATGGACATTGTGTGGTGTCCTGCAGGGAACTTCCCTGTATAGACTGTGTGGTTTCCTGCAACTTCTCTACACAGGTTTTTTCAAACAGTAGACACAGGGGCAGTAAAAACAAGTGGCTGAGCCATGGTTTTATAGCCTCATGACCAGTCTCTGGAATGCATTTTACTGCAGCTCACTGCACTGCATCTCCAGGCTGAAAATCAATGTGAATGGGACACATAGAAAACAAATGTTTTCTATGAGCACTAGCAATGACTGTATTCATCCAGTGCACAAAATTACCAGTCACCATACCATGTGTGAACAAGCCCTTACAGGGTTAAATTGAGTGGCGAGGAGGTGCCATAACGCCTCCTCATTGCCCCTCAAATGCCTTCTGTAAAGTGATCTGAAAGTGGATTGCTGAAGTGTGATAGAGACCAGTGATGATGAAATCAGAGTTCCTGAGATTGGCCGTCATTGGAAAACATAAACAGCGATTTACACTTAGTCATGTCCTGTGGGGAACCTCCTGATGTAACCTGCTAGACCAAGACTGATAAAAGTGGGACCTGAGATGCATGGTTATTGTTGAGGGGGGAGGTCTCAAATGAGCTCTGGTTGAACTCCAAAATGGGAATGCCCACAAATTGGGCTTCAAATAGGGGAGGAGCTCAATGGCAATTATGGCAGAGGTGTTGTTATTGTATAAAAGATGTTATTTTTTTATGGAATCATCCATCATTTGTTTTGTTAACCAAAGAGAAGTATTTAACCACTTCCCCGCCGCCCCATAGCAGAAATACTACTATAGGGCAGCAGGGCTGCGTAAAATCACACATACAGTTGTGGCCAAAATTATTCAACCCCCAATGCTGTAAAGGGGTTTAGGGACTATAGTGTACATTTGGAATTGTATTCAGAATCAAATCCTACAAGGACGTTGTAACTACCCAAATGCAACTAAAATGACATCAATTGTTTATGTAATACAGTAGTAAATGGTTCTTATGTGGTTTCTTCATTGCCACAATTATTCAACCCCTTAAAGACTACCACTCTGAAGAACAGAGGTTCATACAGGTGCTTTCCATCAGGTATTGAAAACACCTGTGGATGTCACCGAGCAGCAATCAAGCATAATAAGCACCAATTAGGCAGCTTTAAAATGACTGTGATACTCAGCTCCTTCTAGACATTTACTGGTGTGGTTACAAACATGGTGAAGGCAAGAGAATGGTCCAGGAAGACAAGAGAAGAGGTGATTTCTCTTCACAGGAAGGGCAATGGCTATAAGAAGATTGCAAAGATGTTAAACATACCAAGAGACACCTTAGGAAGCATCATTCGCAAATTCAAGGCAAAGGGCACTGTTGAAACGCTACCTGGTCGTGGCAGAAAGAAGATGCTGACTTCGACTGCTGTGCGCTACCTGAAGCGTAGAGTGGAGAGAAGTCCCCGTGTGACTGCTGAGGAACTGAGAAAAGATTTGTCAGATGTGGGTACAGAAGTTTCAGCCCAGACAATAAGACGCACACTGCGTAATGAAGGCCTCCGTGCCAGAACTCCCAGGCGTACCCCCTTGCTGTCTCCAAAGAATAAGAAGAGTCGACTGCAGTATGCCAAAAGCCATGTGGACAAACCACAAAAGTTGTGGGATAGTGTTCTGTGGACTGATGAAACAAAATTAGAACTGTTTGGGCCCATGGATCAACGCTATGTTTGGAGGAGGAAGAACAAGGCCTATGATGAAAAGAACACCTTGCCTACTGTGAAGCATGGTGGAGGGTCAATCATGCTTTGGGGCTGTTTTGCTTCTGCAGGTACAGGGAAGCTTCAGCGTGTGCAAGGTACCATGAATTCTCTTCAGTACCAGGAGATATTGGATGGAAACGTGATGCAGTCCGTCACACACCTGAGGCTTGGGAGACGTTGGACCTTTCAACAGGACAATGATCCCAAGCATACCTCCAAGTCCACTAGAGCATGGTTGCAGAGGAAAGGCTGGAACATTTTGGAGTGGCCATCGCAGTCACCAGACTTAAATCCGATTGAGAACCTCTGGTGGGACTTAAAGAAAGCAGTTGCAGTGCGCAAGCCTAAGAATGTGACTGAACTGGAGGCCTTTGCCCATGAAGAATGGGCGAAGATACCCGTAGATCGCTGCAAGACACTTGTGTCAAGCTATGCTTCACGTTTAAAAGCTGTTATAACTGTAAAAGGATGCTGTACTAAGTACTAAGATTGAATGTCACTTGGGGGTTGAATAAAACTGATAATGCTGTGAGCACAGAAAAGACATTTGTGGTTATTTCATTATAACTGTTATGTTATATTTGTCTGACCTACAAGTGCCTCTTTAATGTAAATGTAAGCAAGATGACTGAATGATCAAAAGCAATGTCAAACTGGCCAAAACACTCAATTTCAGTGGGGGTTGAATAATTTTGGCCACAACTGTATATATATATATATATATTCGCAGTTCCAGTTAGGGGGCGCACGTGCCACCCTACCCACACCAGCATTGGCGGCTACAGATGTCGATCACCGGGTCCTGGCCAGAGATTCCCCACCGGCACCCAGTGATCACCAAGTAACACTGACAGGGGAGAGATCTTTCTGTAAACAACACAGTTCTCTCTCTTGCCAACAATAACATGCTGCTGTGTATTTAGAGAAATACACAACAGCATGTTTCCCTAGTAAAACACACACAGCACATGATGTAAAACAGCACACAGTTAACCCTTTAATCGCCCCAGATGTTAACCCCTTCCTGCCCAGTGTCATTATTACAGTGACAGTGCTTTTTATTATCACTGATCACTGTATTAGTGTCACTGGGGAAGTCAGTGACAGTTAGTCAGTTCCCACCCAGTGTCACAATGCCCGCCACAGTCCCACTATAAGTTGCTGACTGCCACCATTACTAGTACAAAAAAAAAATTCCAGTTTATATACCGCCATTTGTAGACGCTATAACTTTCACGTAAACCAAATAATTTACATGTATTGGGATTTTTTTTCAGCAAAGACGTAGCAGAATACATTTTGGCCTAAATTTATGAAGAAATTTGATTTTTTAAATTGTTTTTACTGGATATGTTTTAAAAACAAAAACTTAAAAATATAGTTTTTTTCCAAAATTGTTTTTCATTTGAAGCGCAAAAAAATTAAGAATGCAGAGTTGATCAAATACCTTCAAAAGAAAGCTCTATTTGTGGGAAAAAAGGACGTAAATTTAATTTATGTACAGCATTGCATGACCGCGCAATTGTCAGTTAAGGTAACGTAGCGCCATATTGCAAACAATGGCCTGGTTAGGAAGGGGGGAAAATCCTCTGGAGTGCAAGTGGTTAAACCTGAATTTCAGGAATGTAACAACCTTGTGGTGAGGAGCCATGTGTTGCAAGGGTTGAATGCACATTTTGTCTAGAGGTACATAGATAAGGAGGAATATTTAGTGTACTGATGGCTCCAGCAGACTCCTACTCCATGTGACCATTTCCCTACTGCTTCCTCTCTGAGGTGCTTCAGGTTGTGATCTCATGCTCACCCCCACTCACCTAGCACCCGCATGCATCTAATAATGCACGTCTGTGCATACCAAAACACAAGCCAACAAACTACCATGCATTTTGGTGCAGCGTGATTTTTCAGAAGGGTCATGCACTTCTTTAATGCGTTTTTCGTGTGTAAGGAAGCCCATTGAAATCAATGGCCTAAACACAATGTGCACAAAAGTGCATAAGCGCTCATTTGCTCCATCGTACCTGGATAGGTATGAATGGCGCATCAACAAGCATTTAAATCCTGCAGAGCAGGAGGCCGCACTGCAAGAATTATTTTTGTCACATTCCTGAAGCTCAGCTTTAGGAATAAATCTATAGATCAGAAGGTAATGGTTTTATTCCGAATGAAATATGTTCTACTGCATTCCAGGTATCAGCTGCAAAACCAATACAGAAAATTCAGGTCTGTAGTTTGGGGAAACATGCTGTGACTTATAATTAGTTTTTCTACATTTTTTTTTAGATTGGATATACACATCCCTGTAAACAGTATTTCCTGTTATTATTAATTCTCTTTAACCACTTGCCCTCCTGAGGATTTACTCCCCTTCCTGACCATTTTCTGCATTACGGCGTTACTTTAACTGACAATTGTGCGGTCATGCACCACTGCACCCAAATTAAATTTACATCCTTTTTTTTCCTAAGAATTGAACTTTCTTTCTGTGGTATTTGATCACCTGTGCGGTTTTTATTTTTTGCACTATAAAAAACCGACAATTTTGAGAAAAAAACAATATTTTTGACTTTTTGCTATTAACCACTTGCCGCCCGGCCTATACTCAAATGACGGGCGGGCAAACACCTCATCCCTCCAGGAGGGCATCATATGATGTCCTTCCCGGATCGCACCTTGCGTGTGCCCGCAGGGCAGCTCTGTGGCGAGATCTGTCACAGGCCGTGTACCTCGTACATGGCCAATGACGGATCTGTGTACCGGCCCCATTGCCAGTACCTTGGTCACAGCATATCACATGACAGTTGTATGCAATGGATGGCTTCCTTTCATGCCATCTATTGTATACAAGTGTTTCTAGCTGTGAATGGTCACAGAGATCACATGCACAGGCTGGGTCAATCACAGCCCATCTGTGTCATGTGATTAGCCATGGCCAATCACAGCTAAATACAAAAAAAAAACCCTGAATGAATCGATTTAATTGAGTTAAATGCTTGCTTATAGCAAAGAAGTTCTTTGCTATAAGCAATCGAATTGTGTAAAAAAAAAAATACTGATCACTTCCCCAAAGTAGTACAATGTTACTATGGTAACATTGTACTACTTTGGTCATAGTGTAATATAAAAAAAAAATATTAAAAAAAGAGAAAACAAGTAATAAAAAAAAACCACATAATTAAAAAAAATTTAAGAAATTGAAAAATTATCACTTTTTTTTCGTACTGTCACCAGTCAGTGTTCCTGATCACCACCTCACCAGTTATATTATGATGCTGTACTGCACTGGTGACAGTATGTAAAAAAAAAATAGTGAAAATATTTTTTTTAATTTCTTAATTTTCCGAAAAATTATGACAAAAAAAATTACAACTTCAAAAGACTCGCCATGCCTCTTATTAAATACCTTGGACTGTCTACTTTGCAAAAAGGGGTCATTTAGGGGAATACTGTACTGTTCTGACATTTTTGGGCCTCAGGAAATTAGATTGGCTGTCAGTACTTCAGGATTGATCAATTTTCAGATATATACCATAATTTGTGAACTCTATAACTTTCCTACAGACTATATAATAAATACTAATTTGGGTTATTTTCACCAAAGAAATGCAGCAGAATACATATTAGCCTAAATTTATGAAGAACTATTATTTATTTTCAAACTTTTAACAGAAACAAAGAAAAACGTTTGTTTTTTTTTCATTTTCGTGTTTTTATTGTTAATTTAGCAAGAGATAAAAACCCCAGTGGTGATTAAATACCACCAAAAGAAAGCACTAGTTGTGAGAACAAAATGATAAAATTTTAGTTTGGGTACAGTTTTGCATGACCGTGCAATTGTCATTCAAAGTGTGAGAGCGCTGAAACCTGAAAATTGGCCTGGGCAGGAAGGGGGTAAAAGTTCCGGGGTTTGAAGTGGTTAAACATATCCAGTAAACAAATTTTAAAAATCAAATTTCATCATAAATTTAGGCCAAAATGTATTCTGCTACATGTCTTTGCTAAAAAAAAATGCCAATACATGTAAATGAATTGGTTTATGTGAAAGTTATAATGTTTACAAATGGTGGTATATATAATGGAATTTTTTTTTTTTACTAGTAATGGCGGCGATCAGCGACTTATAGTGGGACTGCATTCTGACATTGGGGGGAACTGACTTGATGTCACTGACATCCCCAGTGACACCAATATAGTGATCAGTGCTAATATAAATCACTGACATGGTACTAATGGCACTGAGCAGGAAGGGGTTAACATCTGGGGCGATCAAAGGGTTAACTGTGTGCTGTTTCACTATAGGGGCTGTGTGTGTGCTTCACTGTAAGCACACTACTTTGTATGACTCTGCTACGCAGTGTGCAGGAGCTGACAGGGGAGACATCTGTATTGTTTACATACAGGTCTCTCTCCCATTGGATATATTTGGCGATCACTGGGTGCCGGAGAGTAATCACCGGCTGGGACACGATCATTGACAGCTGAGGCTGCGAATGGTGGCTTGGGTAAGACGCGCGAGTGGTTCAAGTGCGCCACCAACCCAGGCATTCAAAATCACGTATACATGTGTGATTTTGCATACTTCTGCCGCCCTGTAGCTGTATTTGTGCTATAGCGCGGAGGGGAAGCGGGTAAAGCAGAAATTCACTGCATCTGAGCATCACAAACCAAACATGTTGCTTAATCCATTTTTAATATTCAGAGCAAACTCCCCCATTCAAAGTGAGAAATCACTTTGAACCCCCCCCCCCGAATTTCTGTGGCCATCTTGAATAAGGGCAGATGATTAATGTGGAATCCATCTGCCCTTAGCTCAGGCATCCATGCAGGAGAGTGTGCATAGCTGAAAACCCCCTCCTCCCCCCCTGAAGACTCCTGGGATGTATGACATTGTTTTCCTAGGCATGGAAAACAGGAAATGTAAAAAAAAATAAAATAAGTAATACGATATACAGTAGTTTCCTATGTATTTACTAATGCTAGTAGCATAAGGATCAAAAATAGTCAGTGTTGACTGAAAGGGTTAAAATGCACCTGTACCAACCATTGAAGTGTCCATGGTTTACAACAGAATTTATTTAGATTTTGAGGACATGTTTATGGGGTGTAACCATGTCTTCTAAGATCCAAGAAGTATGGCTACAATCACACCAAGCATACAGATTGTAAGGCAAATCTATTGTTACCTATAGTGACAGTACTGTTATACAGATCTAACAGGCCTGCATACTACAGACCTTGCCCTCTGGTTACAATGGATACTTTCTAAGGCTAGGTTCACACCTATGCAGGTTGCATTTGAGCCGCTTCTGCATTGCGTTGCGTTTTGTGTTTTTGCACTTGCATTTTTGACAAATTTTTGCCATGTTGTTGATGCTTTTTGCATTTTTTTCGTTCATTTTTTTATGTTGCTAGGCAGATTTAAAATGCATTAAAAATGGAACAAAAACACAATACATACTTTTCTGCAGCGTTTGTGTGATTGGCTCACTGATTTTCTCAGAAGTCTGCACTAAGTAGGTATGTGCAAAATTAAAAAATGAGTTTTGTTTCATTTTGATTCGTTATTTGACTAATTTCCTTTGTTTGATTAGTTAAATTCGTTTAATTAATTTTTTGGAATTTGTTTTGTTTATTCGAATTCGACCGAATTTCAAAAATTCAATTGTATTCAAAAATAATTTTAACGGATTCAAAAACAACAGATTTGAAAATAACTCCAATGGATTCTAAAACAATTCTAACAAATTCTAAAATAATTTCAACCGATTCAAAAATAATTCTACCGTTACAATCCATAATCCACAATCCATATGTGTTTTTGATGGAATATGGGCTATATGAAGAGTTGCGTGACCATATTGGAAAGTTCTATCTCAGCAAAATTTTCACAGTGCCTTTGTTGGTCACCATAGCGCAGCTTTTGTAAAGCATTTTAGTCTTTTCTAATCTATTCTATTCTTTTCTATTTTTTAATATGCTATTCTAATGTATTCCATTCAAATTCAAAAGCATTCTAGTCAAAATTCGAATTTTGGAAGGCAATTATATTCTTTCTATTTTATTCTATTTTATTGTTTTTCTATTCTATTCTGTTCTATTTTATTCTTTGATTATTCTAATCATTTCTATTCTTTGATTTTCTATTCTATTATAATATTTTCTATTATATTCTATTATAATTGTTTCTATTCTATTCCTTTATTTTCTGTTCTATTTTGCTCTGTTTTATTCTATTTTTTTATTTTCTATTATAATATTTTCTATTCCAGTCTATTCTATTCTAATTGATTCTATTCTTTTCTATTCTATTCTTTGATTTTCTATTCTAATATTTTCTATTCTATTCTTTGCTTTTCTATGCTAATCTTTTCTACTCTAATGAATTCTGTTCTTTTCTATTCCTTTATTTTCTATTCTATGTTGTTCTGTTTTACTTTAATATTTTCTACTGTATTCTGTTCTATTCTTTTATTTTTTATTCTGCTCTTTTTTCTCTATTATTTTCTATTCTATTTTATTCTGTTATTTTATTTTCTATTCTATTCTATTCTTTTCTATTTCTTTATTTTCTGTTCTATTTTATTCTATTCTTATTTACAAATTCAAATGTGTTTTCAAATTTGTTTTTTAATGTGTTTTCGAACTCGAATTGATTTGAATTTCAGCCAAACTTCATTTTGTTATTTCAGATTCATTTAAATTCATTACTATTGTGATTTGGAATTCGGATACATCCGAATGAACTGCACATGTCTGGCCCTAAGGGCAGTACAATGGTTAAATGGTTAGCACTTCCGCCTGGCAGTATTAGGGTTGTTGGTTCAAATCCCAACCATGACACCACCTGCCTGGAGTTTGCATGTTCTTCCTGTGCCTGTGTGGGTTTCCTCCCACACTCCAAAGACATGCTGGAAGGTTAATTGGTTGTCTAAATTGGCCCTAGTATGTATGAATGTAAGTTATGGACCTTAGATTGTACACCCCTTGAGGGTTAGGGGTTAATGTACAATACAGTATATATGTAAAGCACTGCATAAATTGATGGCACTATGTAAGTACCTGAAATAAATAATAAGATACAAGTCAGATTTTGAGCATCCCCTGCAGCAAAAATGTAATTTTTGGTGAGATACTCCCAAAGGGGAATCCCATCTAATGGAATGCAGACTGACACTGTCCTCACTAGACTGAGTGATATTTATAAAATCACTCCCATTCACATTCATTTTGCACATGGACACAGAAAAACAGCTATTTCTTCAGAATAGCAAGAAGGTAGAGATCTGCCGTAAAATCCCTGCAATGTACATAGATCACCCAGAAGGGAATGTTTTATTCTCAACAAAAGTGGAGTCACTTGTTAAGCTTTTCAGTTGGAGTATTCATCTTCCTTTGCTACATTACATGAAGAATTACATTGTATATTTCCAGATGGAATAACTGTAACTAGTGACTACTTAATAACATGTAATCTTGATTTGTGCATTACACATAAAAACATTTCTTGTAATTTGATAGAAAAGGCCTTTCCTGCTGGAAAAAAATAAGCTGTATTGTCTGCATATTTTAGGCACACATGATTGTTTCCCTCAGGCATGGGAGAAAATGAACATCAAAAGGAGGACATTTTAGTGTGGGAAGTTTTCAAATAGAGGAACTGCAAGCATCACACAGACCCTTCCTTAACAGAATCAACAGAGCAGCACTGATGTGTAAAACAGTAAGCTGAGATATGGTAATGCCAGTGAAAGAGGCAGCTGGCTGGGCTCTATATGTTACTGTTTGAATGCCTGTGTCATTGTTGACTTTACCTGCAATGCTTCGTGTGCTCAGTCTGGCAAATGTCATCACACCTGAAAACTGTCGTAAAACGAGTTAGCTCTATCACGTGGGAAGGCCTTTGCTGCTTCTCACAAAAATAAAATAAATATAATCAATCTTATATTGGATAATGCACACAGTAGAATATATATATATATATATATATATATATTTTTTTTTTTTAAATTAGCTTCTCAGTTATACTGCAATATTTGTAATTATTTATAACACTTGGTACATTATTCCTCATATTCGATAGATAGAGACATCGATAGATGGGTAGATATTGGCTTTGATGAAGAGGGGCAGACATTAAAAAAACATATTGTAAACGAAGGCAGAAATAGAGGATATCAATGGAGAAGGCTGTGGACCTCCTAACCCTCTTGTATTGAATTGTATTGTAACTGTACTGTCTCCCTTTATAATGTAAAGCTCTGTGCAACCTGTTGGCGCTATATAAAACCTGTATGATAATAAGAACAATAATATAATATACTAATATCTAGGTAAAACCCCCAAAACATTTAAAAATGTACAGTGCCATTAATACTCATATGGCCACAGCTGGGGATGGAGGAAACACTGGACAAAAGGCACTGGGCAGCACTTCTAGGAGTTGAAGCAAACTCTGAATATGGAAGAGGATAGAACAGGAAGGCACTTCTAAGCAGGGGCGGACTGACAATTCATGGGGCCCCTGGGCAATAGGGGATCATGGGGCCCCTGTGTCCTTGCCAAAACTAAAAAAACCTATGAAAAAGGTACCAGGGGTATCTCATGGGGCCATCTACTGACCCCAGGCCCTCGGGCAGTGACCGAGTTTCCAAATGGTCAGTCCGCCCCTGCTTCTAAGTGCAGTATATCCAGAAGAATCTTTAATAATGATGGTTAGAAATGCTTACAAACTTGTAGTTAAAACAGGCTCAATAAAATCGTTACAGTGCAGAGACTCAATCCACTATGTGAGAACCTGCTGTCCTGGCCAGCAGCTGCAGGGGGAGCTGAGGATCAGATGTCCAAGATGGCTGCCATAAGTTCTGGGATCGCTGGAACGCACGCTGGAGTGCACGCTGTTCAGGAGACCGTAACTGGAAGTGACGTGGGTTAGGAATGGGCGTGGAAAGGTTACGCATTTCGGAGCATGTGCAGAGCTCCTTCTTCAAGACCAATGCCAACGAGTGATAGGAGCCGAATAGATAGGAAGAAGGAGCAGAGAGGGGGCGGCCTGAGGAGACGGAAGTGAACCCCCGAAGACCAAACAATGGAAGCCAAGGGAGAAATGAACTATTAAAAGGTGGAGAGGAGGACAAAAAATAAAAAATGTCTAAAAAAGATGGAAAATAAAAATTATTATAAGAAAAAACAGGGGGACGGCATGGAACTGTGCTAGGGGAAAAGAGTATTAAGAAAAATGTGCAATGTGTGTAGGGTGTGGAGGGAAAGATCTGCAAGCAGGTTGTTGCAGGGCAGCATTAAGGGTATCCCAGTGGGCTAAAAAACAATAATTAAAAAGAAAACAAGTATGGAATAAGATACATGAGATTACATGGTATTGACTATACAGACTAAACTGGGAAAATGAATAAATATATCCATAACAAATAGATGACTAGACGAATGAATAAACAGGTGAATAACTCACTGGTTATTTGTACCATTATAAAAGTCATGATGTACAACAATAAAGTATAGTCTTAAAAAAAAGACAGAAAGATTGACATTTATGGACACAAACTATCAACAATACTGAGGTCCTCCTGATATTACACATGGCCTCCATTCATAACGGTGCATGGATACTGCCATCCATTCTTTGCTGGACACGGTCACAATGTGGAGACTCTGACCTGTCCTTTTAGCCTCATATCCGATTACTGTCCATATCTTGCAGACTTCCCTATCGTAACATCTCTAAAATATTTTTTTACTACAGTTACTTATAAAACACCATCAATTTATGCAGCACTTTACATATTTATTATGCATTCACAGCAGTCCCTGCCCTCAAGGAGCTTACAATCTAATGTACCTAATTTACATTTGTATACAGTACATACTAGGGTCAATTTAGAAAGAAACCAGTTAACCTTCCAGCAGGTCTTTTGAGTGTGGGAGGAAACCCATGTAGGCAAAGGGAGAACATACAAACTCCATGGTTGGGATTCAAATCAATGATCCTAGTGCTGCTAGGTAGAAGTGCTAATCACTTAGCCACTGTGCTATGCCCAATGAAACCACCAATCAACTCATTCACTCCCCTGCTATCTCTTGCCTTGACAGCTGCAACTCCCTTCTCATAGGTCTACCTCTATGTAGACTATCCCCTCTTCACTCTATCATGAATGCTGCTGCCATACTCATCAACCTTACCAACCACTCAGTGTCTGCTACCCCTCTCTGCCAATCACTGGCTTCCCATTACAAAAAGCAAAAAAAAGGTCAGCACTAATCCAAAAAAGCAAATAAATAAAGCTGCATGCAATAAATATAGATATACCAAAATCCTAAGGTGCTATACACACAAATTGCAGTGCTAAAACAATCCAAAAATATAATGTCTCCACATAAATTCAATCAAGTGCAGCAATATAAAATATATACAAACAATGAAAGTCCAGTAGTGCTCTGCTGAATAGTTGTGGACTATAGTATAATGAGCCGTATAGTCCCACTGTCCAACTGACTTCCCATTGACCAAGAAATAAAATTCAAAATACTAACAACAACATACAGTATACAGCCATTTACAACTCTTCCCCAAGCTACACTACTAATCTTGTCTCCAAATATCACCCAAAGCATCCTCTCTGTTCCTCCCAAGACCTCCTGTTCTCTAGCTCTCCTCCTCCCATGCTCACCTCCAGGACTTCTCCCAAGCTTCACCCATCCTCTGGAACGGTCTACTCCAATCTGTCTGGCTATCTGTAACTCTGTCCACTTTTAGGCAATCCCTGAAAACTCATCTTTTCAGAGAAACCTATCCTGCCCTCAGCTAACTATTGATTCTTTTATGTCTCCCATAAGCTCATCCCTGCCAGTTATTACCTTTTATTCCACTTTCCCCCTCTATTAGATTGTATGCTCTTAGGGGCAGGGCCCTCCTAACCCTCATGTATTGAATTGTATTGTAACTGTACTGTCTCCCTTTATAATATAAAGCTCTGTGCAACCTGTTGGCACTATATAAAACCTGTATGATAATAAGAACAATAATATAATAAACTAATACCTAGTTAAAACCCCCAAAACATTTACAAATGTACAGTGCCATTAATACCCATATGGCCACAGTAAGGCAATACATTTGATTGCTGTTCAACAAATTGTACCCAAGCTTCCACCACTGTTGGCCAAACAGTCTTCTGAAAGTGGGTGAGGGTTTGGGTGAGCTATGCGGTGCTTGTTGTAGGATAGGCTCCAATCAAATTAGTCCTAAATGAGGATGGATCCCAGCATTACAGAGAAGACTGGGACCCTGCAGTAACTGCTCTTATTTTCAAATTCATGCTGTCAATGATGCATAATCAGCCCTGGGAAATCAGCAGTTTTGATGCCTCTTTATTTGAATCTTTGACACTTTTACAGAAAGCAGACTGTCAGCTCCATAGAAACAGCATGGAATAGGAGCTCCTGACACTTCTCTGTGGAGACAATTATTTAATGTGGCGGCTACCAGAATGAATTTATTATTACCCGGTAACATTAATTCCACCACTGACAGTCGCTTCAGAAATATGCTTCTATAATTAGTGACATCATATCCAACAATGCTGTTTATTCAGACATAATTTACAGCAAGTCCAATATGCACTTCATAGAGGGGGTGTATTATAACTAAGTCATCTGTGAAAACTTTTTTTTTTCTGGCAATGTCATTCTTGGAAACCCATTGATTTCAAGTAATTTATGAATAGTGTGTGAAGCCCTGCATGATTAACAAAAAAAGGAAACATCACATCTTGCCTGGAGCACCCCCTCAAAAATGCAACCCCTTCAATTAATTATTCTCACAAATACTCTTTCACATCAAAACAACAAAAGTTTTTTTTTTTACCAGAAATTGAAGTATATACCTTAGCACATGGGTCTCCAAACGTTCTAAATGAAGGGCCTGTTTACTGTCCTTTAGACTTTGAGGGGCCAGACTATGGCCAGTGGGATTAGGAAATGCCCCAGCATCAGTAGAAATAAACAATGCTTCAGGTTTGGTGAAAGTGGATAGTGCTACCTTTGGTCAGTAGAAGGAGAAACAGTGCCCCATCATTGGTATTAATGGCAGAAATAGTTCCTCATCATTGGTATTAATGGGATGAATAGTGCCTCATCATTGGTGTTAATGGGAGGAATAGTGACTGATCGGTGGTATAAATGGGAGGAATAGTGCCCCATCGTTGGTATTAATGGGAGGAATAGTGCCCCATCGTTGGTATTATGGGAGGAATAGTGCCCCATAATTGGTATTAATGGGAGGAATAGTGCCCCATCGTTGGTATTACTAGGAGGAATAGTGCCCCATCATAGGTATTAATGGGAGAAATAGTGCCCCATCATTGGTATTAATGGGAGGAATAGTGCCCCATCATTGGTATTAATGGGAGGAATAGTGCCCCATTGTTGGTATTAATAGGAGGAATAGTGCCCCATCATTGGTATTAATGGGAGGAATAGTGCCTGATCATTGGTATAAATGGGAGGAATAGTGCCTCATCATTGGTATTAATGGGAGGAATAGTGCCTGATCGTTGTATAAATGGGAGGAATAGTGCCCCATCATTGGTAATAATGGAAGGAATAGTGCCCCATCGTTGGTATTATGCGAGGAATAGTGCTCCATCATTGGTATTAATGAGAGGAATAGTGCCCCATCATTGGTATTAATGGGAGGAATAGTGCCCCATCGTTGGTATTACTACGAGGAATAGTGCCCCATCATTGGTATTAATGGGAGGAATAGTGCCCCATCATTGGTATTAATGGGAGGAATAGTGCCCCATTGTTGGTATTAATAGGAGGAATAGTGCCCCATCATTGGTATTAATAGGTGGAATAGTGCCCCATCCTTGGTATTAATAGGAGGAATAGTGCCCCATCATTGGTATTAATGGAAGGAATAGTGTCCCATCGTTGGTATTAATGGGAGGAATAGTACCCCATCATTGGTATTAATGGGAGGAATAGTGCCCCATAGTTGGTATTAATTGTAGGAATAGTGCCCCATAGTCGGTATTAATTGGAGGAATGTGTGTTTTTGACTGCTAAGTTGTGATTTATGTGTTCTCAACTGCGTTTTTAGTATATCTTTTATGGCAATCTTCTTGGATGGATTTCCTAACAGATGAGCTTAGAAACACATGTACATTTGTCCTTTAACCACTTGCCTACTGGGTACTTTCACCCCCTTCCTGCCCAGGCCAATTTTCAGCTTTCTGCACTGTTGCAATTTGAATGACAATTGCGCGCTCATGCAACACTGTACCCAAAGAAAATGTTTATAATTTTTTGAGACAAATATAGCTTTCTGGATTGCACTGCTATGCAGCACTGATCGGCACTGATATGTGGCACTGATAGGCAGCATTGATGGGCACTGATAGGCAACACTGATGGGTACTGATAGACAGGACTGATGAGGAGGCACTGAAAGGCAGCACTGACAGGCATTGCTGATGAGCACTGATAGCCAGAACTAATAGGCACTGATAGCCAACACTGATGGGCACTGCCAGGCATCACTGATGGGCACTGAAAGGTGGCAGTGATGGGGCTACACTGATAATCAGGGCACTGATCAGTGTAGATGTCCCCAATGTAGATCGGTACTCGCCAGCTCTCCTCTCCTTATGTGCTGTCAGCATGAGGAAAGGACTGCTGATAACTGGCATTTCCTGTTTACGCTGTGATCAGCTGCCATTGGACACCGCTGGTCACATGGTAAAAGGCCGCTCTGATTTGCCCTCTACCACAATATGTGATCAGCTGTGTCCGGACACAGCAATCACTGATTGTGCCCAGTGCATGCTTGAACTAGCTAATCGTGCTGTAGCCGTCTTTTGGCTATATTCTGATTGGCAAGTGGTTAACAATGTTCATGTTGTAAATACAAAACCGCTTAAGTCCAAATGGGTTTCCACTACATTTGAGTTCTCAAGGCTAATCAGTCAGAGAATAGGCTGTGTATTGGCTGCAGTCACCTTCATAGGGAAAACCAAACTGTGAAAAAACAAAAGCAACATGACATTGGGTGCAATAAATTGGGATGACACCTACTACACATACACCTACTACATGTTCTCCTTCATATAGCATAGCTTAAAAAAATTAATTAAAATTGCAGCTTACTTTTTTAGATGCTCTGTTTTGGACCCTCCAGCAAGGAGGCCACGCCACAGGTCCCAGAAAGCTGTGGTACCATTCACAAAGTGCAGTACAGCTCGCACATATACAGTGGGAAGCCAGCTGTAAAGCGGCAAGGAGTCACAGCTGGTTTCCCACAGTTAGCATGGCACCGTTGGATAACCGAAGACCAGTCCGAGTGAGGGCAGCACTGAACCTTTGGACAGGTAAGTGTCCTTATTAAAAGTCAGCATCTACAGTATTTGTAACTGCTGACTTTTATTTTTTTTTGGAGGGGATTTGGGGGTGCTGAAGAAATGCTTTAAGGACCAGAAGCCAGTCAGGTGTTATGCATGCAAATGACAAGCAACTTGCTGATAGGAGGAAAGAGCAGAGTGAGCACAGGGATGATGATGCTCTTTCACTGTCCAGCTAAACAGCGAAGTAGAGAAAGGAAACCACTGTGTTTCTTAACAGTAAGTGTGTAAGGTGGGGAGCGTATCTGACTACCCCATGTTGTGGGCAGGGCCTATACAGCTGTGCAGTAGGGGTATCTTTGCCCACTCATCAATGCCCAGGACCAGGTAGAAACGCTTTATTAATTGTTGTCCCACAGTTCTGGACAAGTGATTTGTATGTGTTGCATTTGGAGTGGCGATCTTTCTCTCCCATACCATACAGCTAGACTGAGGACTTCCATAATGGTGGTCTGCTTCTGGTTGCCATGGGAGATGGAACGCTAGGGAGGGAGCCCAAGCAGAGACTCCTTCGCTAGCGGAGGACATGTCACCTTTTCCAGGTACCTTGCCTCAACTGGTTGCCTTATAGGCCAAGGTTTTTTTTAATACACCAGCCCCAATATGTACCCCTTTAAATGACTCAAGGACACAGTTTAACGGTCTTTACTGACCAACTTCAGTGCAAGCATGATGAAAGTGCAAACGATTCATCCCCTAATCCTGACAAACTGATAAGTGTCCCAGGCGTACCTTGGCAGGTGTTAGTCCATGATGGCGGAGTCTATACTTGGTGGTACACCAGTACCCATGGCAGTAGGATGAGACACACAGTTCCTCCTTGGCTTTTATGAGATGTTGTGGTTACAGCAGCACAACAGCACACCGGAACTCAGTGACTCATGGACCTCAGCCTTCCCCAAACCCAAAAAGCCCACATATCAGGAACAGAGAAATGAACCCCTTCCCAACCCAGCCTGAGCCAATACCTAACTTTTCAAGCAGTTTCCAACCTGCTTACAAGTGGACTGCAGTGGGGGCGGAGTGGATGGAAAGAAATACAAATTCTTTGAAAGGGTAAACAGCTCCTTATATGTTTATCTGTGTATGTAGATGTTTGACTGGAGATCAGCTTTACCTTTGTGACTTATGAAGTGCAGGTTCTTTTCTTCTTCAACTTTTTTCAATGCACTGCACCACACCTGTGAAACTTGCCTGTATAAACAAGATAGAAGTCAAATTTCTTGTGCATACAAGGAGGCTTCAATGTATGATATAGGAGAAAATGACAAATAGAATATGCTACTAGCTAGATAGCACTTATATGTGATAAAACGCAGTACAGGAAAATGTACTCCCCTTGCTGTCAGGATATATCAGCCTGGCACTCCATGCATTTAGATAAGTGTTCATGGCTGCAGGGTCAGCGGCCCTGAGGAGGAGGCTTCCCCTAAAATGGAAATACCCTCTCCAAACAGTGCACCATACATGTTCTTTCCCACATCCAGTGCCCATGAGAAGGTAATGGAAAAGCTCACAATGGCACACAAAATGCTGAAAAAAATGCCCAACACAGAAACATTGACATTCACTTAATAACTGAGAGCCATTATGGACTACTGTTAAAGTAGATAAAAATAGAGACACTAAAATCTCATATAACCCTTCCCATGTTAAAGCGAAACTTTACCCATAACAACTTCTTTAGCAACGAACATACATTCCACATTAATAATTATGCTACCAAAATTAGTTGCCTCCTGTGTTGTTTCTGTTTCTTCTTTCTGGAGGCTGTCATTTTGCTGAAGCCCAGAGCCCCTGAAAAGCAGTAAATCATAAAGTGAAACTAAACCCACCAATTTAACAGTTTCAAAAAACAGTTACATCCCTTGCATGCCAAGATTGCTAACTGTCACATTTTTGTGTCCTCAACCAAATTGTCAAACCATCAAATGGCTGATGTCATAACTGATCACATGTGCAGCATTATGGTAGTTGCAGATCAAACAGAAGCAGCTTCCTTGGCTGTAAAGAATAGGAGGGTTTCATTCTGCTGTAAGGCTGTCAGCAGATCAGCCTCTACAAATTCGGCAGGGCCCAAAAATGCCTAACAATGGAGAACAACAGAAAAGAAAAACCATTGGAGGGGGGTTGTATTTAAAAAAAAATATTGTTGTGTGATGTAGTAAAGTAATAATGGATTCCCTTTCCTCAGGGCAAACTGTAAAAACTGAAATGCCTCTACCGGCTAGTAAGATGCACCCCATTTCTGCAGCTTCCCAAAGCACCAAGCTTTTTTTTGGGGCGGAAGGGAGTGGGCTCCTGAAATACCTCCCAATGCTGATGTCATATGAGCAGGTATCAGAGTGTGTGTGTGTTGAGGGGGGGGGGATATATTAATTGCTGGACCTTTAAAATATCAGCTATTCATTCAGATGTACAATGTGGAAAAATAAAATGCTTACCAACAAAGTTTTCTTTTCAGAGTTTTTTTTCAATTATTTGTGACCTTCTAAGGGAAAATGTTTAGGTGATCATTTCTAAAATGTTCGCTTTTTGACAAATCGAGGGGTATTATCACACTGCACAGCCAGTAATAATTATGCTTGAACCAACACTTTTTGCTTAAAGTGACTCTAAACCCTGTTTTTTTTTTTAAATTCTATTCAAGTTAGTATTCTTAACTCAAAAGTTCCTACTACTCCTCCTACAGCCTCCTACAAATCTCCAATCTCTGTGATCCAACATACGGTGGCTACGCTTGTTCCTCATGGTCCCACTGAATGTAGGAATTTTATTTTTTGGGAATAAGAATACTGTTTAGTGTCACTTTAAGTGTACCACTGCTTAAAGGCAAAGTATGGGGGCAAAACAGTATTAGTAATAAGAACTACAGAATGTGTATACGCATTGTCTGCATTTACATACATCCAGTATTTATGCAGGGTTATAGCTGCACACTGCTATTATAGATGTGATAATACAGTATGTGTCCACAATTGCATGAATTAAGATGCTGCTTTATATTATTATTACTATTTTATATATATTTTTTTATTTATTATTTTATTTTTGTAAAATCCCTGAATATTTATTGACTCGACTATTTTCCAGTTTATGTATGTGTCATCTCTGGTAATCTCTGATCAGCTTCACGTTCACAGATTTGCCATGACTCTACATTAAGCTAATTGAAATGGATCCTTAGGCTAAGCATGTGGGATGACTCTAATATTGACCTTGAAATATGGGGTCATCCGCATCCTGCACAATTCCATATCTTAGTTTCCTTTTGTCTTGTTGTAATTGATAGTGTACAAGGCAGAAACAGAACAATATACAGGATAAATTACAGGGGCGCTATGGACAGAAGTGATAACATCATCGTAAATATAGTGAGAGCAGATGTTATCTGTGACATGTGAAGACTGGTCACATAAATTTAAGTTTTTATTTAACATAAGTACTTTTTATTGTTTCTTGACTGTATGTATTATTAAAAAAAAAAGTTTGGATAGGGGTTATTTTAAAAGGATAACATTGTTAGGTGTTCTGTATGTTGATCAAAGGTTCTAAAGATGTTAACTTGAAAAATGATTTTTTCATTATTATTGTTAACAGACAAGAGCAGCTATACGTAATTATTCCACCCTCCACCCCAAGGCAGAACCACTTATCGTATGGGTTCCAGGCTGTTACTAAAGTGCTGGAAGCTGAACACCTGACGGCATAAGAACACTGCCTTTTCATTTAAAACAGCTTCCCTCTGCTTATAGTTTTTTTTCAAAATACAAATAAAAGATAGATATACTGTGCACAAGCACTTTGTAGCCATCCAAGGAAAAAAAAAAAGATGTAGTAAAAAATAGGCTGAAGCCTTTTGATTTAAATCCTTAAAGTGATAACGATGCAAAATACCCTGAGCCATGAAAGAGTTAAGAAAACTAGGGTCAACTTACTTAAAAACGTAAAGTGACCCAGTCTAAGAATCACTTACAGGGTCTGTGAGCATGTAGTGAAAGGGTTATTTTAAAAGATAAGTTCACCTTTGGTAAAATGGTACACTCATATTTAGGGAGAACAATTGTTACAAAAGAACATCTATCTGTGCCCCTCCAATCGATCCCCACTGTGACAGCAGACGGGGGATCTATTCCCTACACCTGCTGTCACAAGAGGTTCAGGAAGAAGATCCCCACATCACTCATTCACAGTGATCTTCCTGCTCTCCACTAACTTCCTGCAGAATCTCAATACAGCTGTCTGCCCATACCTTATGTATGGGCAGACAGCTGTATTGAGATTCTGCAGGAGCCTGACATTGCACCCTTGATCTGCTGATTGTGGGTGCAATGCTCTGTAGCTCCGGAAAAAAAATATTATTGCAGTTTTTTACATGCAAAAATATGTGCATTTATTATTTTTAGTTGAACTTATCCTTTAAGATCTGAGTTATTTTTATTGAATTCTTTATCTTACCTAATAATAATTTTGTAATCAAAATACAATTCATATACAGAATATGGCATACGTGTGGACTTGAATTTCGTGCTCTCCTCAATTGACACCTCATAAACTAACGATTATTGGCAGTTAGAAGCTATAGAAATAAAAAAGCCTATAGTAATATTTTTTTAGTTGGCCCCTCTGCCAATTCAGGAATTGTCCTAGTATGTGCACTGGTGTTGAGCGGAGCTGTGTTTAAATGGCAACATAATTTCACAGATTTGTTAAGAAGCAGAGAAGAGACTCCAGAGAAAGTGTATCTCTCCAACAAAGATTCTAATATTTATTCACTTACTTTCTTTTTTTATTTTGTTTTTTTCAGAGCTTCACGGTGCAGTACATTGTCAAATCCCCTGTGAGCAAAAAAGTAAATTGTAAAATCACAGCACACAAAAAAGTGCACAGAGGATACAGAACTGGACAAACCTCCGAGGAGGAAGGGCCTATAACCCTGAACCCCCCCATGGCGCAAGGCACATGACACGGACAAGGTACTCTAATGTTTACTTAGCCAGGTGGACCCCATTTCTTAGGGACCAGCTGAAGCTGGTGAGGGGCTTTGCCAAAGAGAGTCCCCTCCAGTTTGGAAGAGGTAAAAGACCCAAAGGCCACAGAACTTCCCCCTGCCATCAGGACAGGCCCCGATAACCTGCACCCTCAATCTTTGTGCATAAAAAAACAACTAACTACACATGCATTGCAAGTGCCAAGTGCAGATATACAAGGCAGACCTTACAGCTAGTATAAAAATTAACCTTGGACTAAGCACAAGGGCTGCCCAAAAGGTGTGTGCAAGAAAATAAATTAGTGATGTGACCTAGTGCCAGTGAAAACACAGTGAGGTCATAGTTATGTTTTGGCACCCCTGGTACACCACCCTCAGGGTGCACATCACCAGAAGCTCCTTGCGCCACCCAGCCCCCAACCAGACTAATGCAGCCTATTCCTACAAGAAAGGCATTGTAACTTTGGGAGAGCCTGGAATACCAGACCAGATTCAAAAGTATACCTCCTACCATTCTCACCTTATTACATCAATAAAATACTACCCGACACCTCCTCTCTCACAGGAGGTACCAGGGCCTGGAACACCAGACCAGATTCAAAGTATACCTCCCACCATTCCCACCTTATTACATCAGTAAAATACTACCCGATGCCTCCTCTCTCTCAGAAGGGACATGGGCCTGGAACACCAGACCAGATTCAAAGTATACCTCCCACCATTCCCACCTTATTACATCAGTAAAATACTACCCGATGCCTCCTCTCTCTCAGGAGGGACATGGGCCTGGAACACCAGACCAGATTCAAAGGTTTACCTCCTACCATTCCCACCTTATTACATCAGTAAAATACTACCCGATGCCTCCTCTCTCCCAGGAGGGACCAGAGACTGGAACACCAGACCAGATTCAAACGTATACCTCCCACCATTCCCACCTTATTACATCAGTAAAATACTACCCGATGCCTCCTCTCTCCCAGGAGGGACCAGAGACTGGAACACCAGACCAGATTCAAACGTATACCTCCCACCATTCCCACCTTATTACATCAGTAAAATACTACCCGATGCCTCCTCTCACCCAGGAGGGACCAGGGCCTGGAACACCAGACCAGATTCCAAAGTATACCTTCCACCATTCCAACCTTATTACATCAGTAAAATACTACCCGATACCTCCTCTCTCCCAGGAGGGACATGGGCCTGGAACACCAGACCAGATTTAAAAGTATACCTCTTACCATTCCCACCTTATTACATCAGCAAAATACTACCTGACACCTCCTCTCTCCCAGGAGGGACCAGGGCCTGAAATACCAGACCATATTGAAAAGTATACCTCCCACCATTCCCACCTTAATTACATCAGTAACATACCAACCGGTGCCTCCTCTCTCCCAGGAGAGAGCAGGGCCTGGAACACCAGACCAGATTCCAAAGTATACCTCCCACCATTCCAACCTTATTACATCAGTAAAATACTACCTGATGCCTCCTCTCACCCAGGAGGGACATGGGCCTGGAACACCAGACCAGATTCAAAAGTATACCTCCCACCATTCCCACCTTATTATATCAGTAAAATACTACCTGACACCTCCTCTCTCCCAGGAGGGACCAGCTTTCTATCTCCTGAAAACTAATAAGAACAGATACCACATATGATCTTAGCCAAAAGGGTTCTAACATTTCCTCACTTGATCCAAAAGCAAAAACAATAGTTTTGGCTATAGGACTCAAAAAGTCTGTCTGGCTGCAGGGGGAGCACAGCCAATGGAAGAGCACACCCATGGAGGGACATTCATTAAGCAAATTAGCTGCTTTAGCAGTGTTATATGGTGTTAGTCATCAACAAAAGTATAAGTTTAGATTCGGGGTGATACCAAGTATTGGCTAACTAAATAGATTGCAACGCAAGCTTTTAAAGCACTGTGGCCTCTGCTTCAGGCAACCAATTAGCATGCTTCAAACACACTCCAATTTATTTAGTTAGCCAATAATTGGTATCACCCTAAATCCAAACTTCTAATTTCAAGCATATTAGTGAAGAAAGTAGATGCACATTGATCAAAAATCAAGTTGCATCCTATTTACAGTATATGCAACGGTTTTATGTGTAATTGAATATCCGGTGTCTGTAATTCTCGGCAATGGAGACAGTGTTGTAAAGGGCGGATACACATTTAGCACTGTTAATAAGACAGATTTCTACTTAAAACACATTCACACTTAGGCCTCTCTTATACATGCGGTGCCCTCTGAAGAGTAATTCACATTGGATTGCAATTCATTGGGTTTTTGACAACCGGTGAGGTGCCATTATATTGCCTCCTCACCGCTTGTATTAACACCTTAAACCATACACTAGTGTGCCTCAACCAAGTGCAACACATCTAATTATGGGGCATCCCTATTCAGTTGAAAGGCCTGCATTTAATGGGAGGTATTGCCCACCAACCGCAACAGCAGGCATAATTTTTTGCACCGTGTTACTTTGCATATGTACACAATCATCCACTGCCTTTGCAGCATACGGTGGAGCAGTTGGGAGTTGTAAAAATGCAGCTCATCTGAACATTTTTACTGTCCCCCAACTACAGGTGTAAACAGGGGCAGACTGACCATTTGGAAACTCGGGCACTGCCCGAGGGCCCGGGGTCAGTAGGGGGCCCCATAAATTGCCCCTGGTACCTTTTTCATAGGCTTTTTTGAGTTTGGGCAAGGACACAGGGGCCCCATGATCCCCTATTGCCTGGGGCCCCATTAGTTGTCAGTCCGCCCCTGGGTGTAAACAAACATTAATAAGTAGTAAAGGGCAGGTTTTGTATTGTTGTAGTGCAACTTTAGTACAGCAGTCTGGGTGGCATTTATTAATCCATTTGCAATCTAATAGTAAATCTGTCTAATAACCACATTTATGGATAAATGTCCCC
Organism: Staurois parvus; assembly: GCF_062004578.1. Classification (NCBI taxonomy): domain Eukaryota; kingdom Metazoa; phylum Chordata; class Amphibia; order Anura; family Ranidae; genus Staurois; species Staurois parvus. The sequence goes on along the minus strand of NW_028318083.1, from coordinate 31,164,865 downwards.
TATGGTGTCCTGAAAAAAGGATGTAATCTTATTGCCTCATTCAATCTCCAAAGTGAGCAAGAAAAATAAGTTATCCAACACATATGGTAAAATAGCGTGTTCATTTTGTCTACATGAATCTATATAGACAGTTGACAATGAAAATTTGATTGTGGCCGATTAAGTGAGGTAAGTGGATGATATGCCAAATGTATACAGCTGTATTTTGAAACGTAAGGAGAGGGATTTAAAGCAAAGTCTTCACATGGGTTTCCTTTAAAGGGTAATTTATACAAACTGTTAACAGCAGAAATGTCTTACAACAAACATTAATTTTATTTCATTACAGTGATGAACTCATTACAGGAGGGTCATCAAGTGATACGTTCTAGAGACCTGTAAATTGTCATACTTTTCCCTTTCTTGTCATCTTTTGGAGCATAATGGGAGCGATCTATCACTCTGCTAACACTCTAATGAATACAAATATTGATGCTGCCAGGCTGTTCAGCCATATGTGTTGTCATATGCCAACTCCAGGCTCCAGGTTAACAGTGACATGTATACTATTCTACATTTAGGCAAATAAAGAAGATATAAACTAAAGTGCATATGCTGTGAACACAGAGCAAATTTAGAGGAGCTGGATGGAATTGAGCAAATAGTGAATAGGCAACACTCAGTAGTTGATAAGGGTAAATAATTTTTATTTATTACATGTACTTATATAACACTGTTAATTTACTGAGCTCTTTATATATGTATATATGTATTGTACATTCATATCAGTCCCTAACTCTCAAGGGGCATACAATCTAAGGTCCCTAACTTACATACATGTACTAGGGCCAATTTAGATAGGATCCAGTTAACCTACCAGCATGTCTTTGGTGTGCGGGAGAAAACCCATGGAGGCAAAGGGAGAACATGCAAGGCAGGTGGTGTAGTGGTTGGGATTCAAACCAACAACCTTTGTACTGGTGGAACTACCAGGGTCGCAGAGGTTGCACTTGCGACCTGGCCCTTGTTTTCCACCACTTTGTTGGTTCCCAGCCCCCTCCTGCTGTCTTTCCCCTGCTATTAACAGTGCTGGTCCAGCATCTTTGTCTTAATGGCAGCTGCAGAAGCACATTAGTACCCAGTTCCAGTTACATTATGGGACTGATGGGTGCATGTGCGGGAGTGCAGGCACTTTTGTTTGTAGACATCTGAGCTCCCTGCTGGTCACCCGGCAGCGGTAACACTGCATAGCCTTCTCTGTTGACATGTTGATCAAGATGCAATCCAAGTGATGTTCTCAATCAAATCTAATATTAAATATGATAGTGGTTTTATTGATCAAAGCCCCACCCTACTGGCATGGAGCCCACATGGCTGCTAAGCATATGGTTGATATATATGTGATTGTGCTCTTGGTTCTAATAAATACTGTCTTTATTAGGTCTGATTGGGAGCATCACCCAGATCGCATCCCAATTGGCATGTCAACAGAGAAGGCTATGCAGCATTACCGCTGTTAGGTACGCAGTGTGGATCTCAGGTGTCTACAACCAATAGTGCCTGCCCTCCTGCTCATGCACCCATCAGCCCCATAATGTAAACAGCACTGGGTCCTAATGCACTGCCGCAGCTGCCATGAAATCAGAGATACTGCACCAGTGCTGTCAATAGCAAGGGCAGGACAGCAAGAGGAGGCAGGGAACCTACACAGTGGCGGAATGCCAGGGCCCGGTCACAAGTGCGAATTTTGTAACCCTGGTAGTTCAAGCACTGCATTTGATCCTTATATGGAGTTCCCTGGTGTGCTGGTGACATATCTCTTCTTTCTGCCACCATGAGGGGGCCCCAAGATGGAGGGACCCTTCCACCCTACTTCTGGATATTAATGAAGTGCCCTGCGACAAGGTTAAAGAGCCCCAGAAACAATGGGAAGGGTTGCGGGACCAGAGGTAAGGGCCCCAGGACTGATGGGAGGATGGGACTCCATGGTTTCTTGCACCGGGGCCCTGAAGGTTCTAGTTATGCCTCTGACAAAGGTTAATTGTTTTGTAGTCCCAAGATAAGAACTGGGAAGCCTAAATAGGCTTTTTAAGATATCACAGAACATGTGCACAAGACACAGGACAGCTCTGAATTTCTGATATGAATAAAAGGTATTTTTTGTCAAACAAATATAACAGAAACACTTTCAAAGATATCATTAACAGACCAAAAGGGAGCAAATTAGAGAAGTTCATTGTTAAGGTTTACATACACTTCCGTGATTTTTCACTTCAATAATTACTGGCTGGCATAATTTCCTGAGCATCCAAGACAGGTCTAAGGTCTAAGCACTTCAGTTAATTTATGGTTGGGCTGTTCTTGGGTCTGAAAGTGGTTGCTCAGTGCAATATGAATTAACACCTAGGGAAGTTCAATATATAGCCATTGGCATTGTGACTTTGTAGTGACACTCACATGTTTGATTGAACCACCAATGTTAAACCCAACTTCATCACAAACATTTTTTTATGAGGAATGGTTTAAAATATATGTCAGATATAGCCTATATTTTTACATAGTTTCACACACTGAATTGATGGTGGTCAAAAAGCCTAAAACAGCTTTATGAAGTTTGGAATCAGTTGTTCTATAATATAAGGCTATATCTGAACTGTACTCCAGCAGTTCTGGGTGTGCAGTTGGCTGTTGTGGAATGAAGCCTTCCGTTATAAGAAGGCTTTACTGTGCTGTCCCTTGTGGGGAAATATTTCCTCATTTCTTTTCCTGGTGACCACACAGGAAGTAAGGAAATATCCTCAGTAGGAGCACAGATAGGAATGAAAGTATAGTTCTTATTCAACTCAAAAAATGTTTTCTGGCTGTGCGTCATGTCAGCACACAATGGTCAGCTCCACCTTTTGACCCCAATAGGACAACCCTAGCTAGATTAAATAAATTGAACATGGCTACACAGCAAAGTGCTCTCTTTTTGTCCTTGATCCAGACTTCCATGGACAATAGTTTTTCTATGAATGTCCCCTTATTTTTACCTGGGTTCTGCTCTCCCTGGTGGATGACCCTTTTGTAAATCCTCCTGAAGATTGGGTGCTACTGGTTCCAGAGCTTAAGACTGCTTTCATAGAGTAGAGTAATTATACAGGAGGAGGAAAGTATGACAGCCATCCTGGTTGCTGTTCTCTCTCTGGCTTCTTGCTCTCTCTCCTTTAACTGGGTCGTATGGGGTGGGATGCATTCCAACATGGCTAGATGCTCTCTGATAATATCATCATGCTCACCCTTCCATCTGCTGGGTCCAGCCTGGCAGAGCAGGCAGTTGTCTTTGTTTTGCAGAGGGGAGGAACAGGCTTTAATATTTAAATCTCTCTGTGTCAGTACTATCAACTCTTCTGTCTTCTAGGAAGGCTTCTACATATCAATACATTTGTCAGAAGTTTAGTTCTTTTGTCAAATAATTTCTGATTTCCATCTATTGCGAATATTCTCAATTCTTTCCAGGCAGGTCTTGAGAGCGGGTTAAGCTACAGTACTCTTAAAGTGCACATCTGGGCATTGTCAACCTTTAAAGGTCACCTATGGTCTAGAGAGCCATTTGTGGTTCAATTCTTGAAAGCAGATATAAGATATGCCCTCTGGTCCATCCTATATTTCTGTGCTGGAACTTTGCACTTGTTTTGAAGAAATTTATGTTTTCCCCTTTCTCTCTGGATTTGATTATCCCCTTTGGTACCTTACCCTTTCTCATGTAAGGAGCCATTCTGCATATTCCTTCCAGATAGAGTGAATTTAAAGACTTCTCAAAGTTTCTTGCCCAAAGTGGCTTTGAAAGTTTTTGGAATCAAGTCTCGTTTTGCAAAAGGGGCTCAGAAAGAGCTCTCTGGCACCCTCTCTTCATGGACAGTGAATACCATTCAGATCACCTATATGCTTGAAGGTCTACTCCCTCTGGAGGAAATAACAGCACATTCAACTTGAACATTATCGACATCCTGAGCAGCATGATTGAAGGTCTCAGAGGATGTGGCTTGTGAGGTGGCAAGCTGGAATACTTCAAACGCCTTTATTCACAACTACAAATTGGATGTGGACTCAGGCCCAGGACAGATCATGAATTAATTTGACACAATAAAGTTTTTTTCAACAATATCTTGTGGCTAGCGTTCTTTCTTTCTCTCCCTAGTAAAGCCATGGCTATTTAAGTCCACCCCAAAAAAAATTAAAAGTCAGCAACTACAATTACTGTAGCTGATGGCTTTTAATAAAAGAACACTTGCGTGTCCAGGGATCCCACACTGCTCTCAACCAGAACCATTCTTCACCAGTGTTTGGGTTATGAAAATGGGCAGCATAGTGGCTAAATGGTTAGCGCTTCTGCCTGGCAGTAATCGGGTTGCTGGTTCGAATCCCACCCACAGCACAACCTGTCTGGAGTTTGCATGTTCTCCCTGTGCCTGCGTGGGGTTTCCTTTGGGTACTCCAGCTTCCTCCCACACTCCAAAGACATGCTGGTAGGTTAATTGGTTCCTATCTAAATTGGCCTTAGTTGGTATGAATGTGAGTTAGGGGCCTTAGATTGTACACTCCTTGGGGGTTAGGGACTGAGGTGAATGTACAATATATACACATGTAAAGCGCTGCGTAAATTGACAGTGCTTGTCAATTGCCTGTAATAAATAAATATTGGCACAAGTATGTTTACTTTGGGAAGCCAGCTGTGACTCCTTGCTGCTTCACAGCCAACTTTTCACTGCACATGCGCGAACCATGCCTTCTTGCTTTTTGAATGGTCCTGTAGCCTCTTGGGACCTGTGATTGTCCCAAAAGGCTTTGAGCAAAGAGAGTGGGGTCGGAGTGGGAGCGGATACTGATCCAAACTAGGTACCCACTCACCCCCCCAAAAAAAGAAAGGTGTCCAAAAGTGGGAGAGAAGAAGGCAGAAAAGTAGAACTTCTCCTTTTAGGTGAAGTTCCGCTTTAGGTACCCTTGTGTGCTGACATGACACAGAGTCAGGAAAACAGAAAAAAGGTTTTCAAATACTTACTGTAATTTTCTTGGCTTTGTATTATATCAGCACAAATGCTTCCCTATTATGTTGCAAGTCTAATCACAGAACACCTAGCTACGCAGCCACTTTTAATTTATTTGATCTAGGGAGGATTTTCCAAATGGGGTAAGGAGGGGGAACTGACCCATTGCATGCTGACATGAAACAGCCAGGAAAGAAAAATCATGGTAAATATTTGAAAACAATGTTTTGTTTGTTTGTGCCCCAAAGGAGACATTTTGCTTGCTTTACTATTGGTGAACACACAAGAAGCAAGAAAAAATCTCCCAAATGGCTCTGGCAACAAAAAACTGAAAATAGTTCTAACCTTTCGCCAAAGAAAAAAAAAGATTTGGCTTCAATTGTTTTTTAACAAATCTGTGATTTTGTGGAGGGGGAAGGGGTGTATCACCACTTATTATAATACCAGCCCAATGTTGACAGGGATATGGGCTGGTATCAGTATAGCAGGTGGCTGCATTCTAACCAACCTTGTTATTATAAAGCCCACAGCATAGTGTGCATGGCTAGAATTACTAAACAGAGGGTGCCTCTCATTTTTTACATTTTTTTTTTCATTTAAAATAAAGATCAGCTAGTATTTGCAGAATCAGATGGATCTTAATCAATACAGATCACTTCTTTCACCCCTTGTCTATTCTTGAAAATGTTCTAACAGGTTCCCCTTGATAGTTACATATCCCAGTTAGAACTGTTCATCTGCTGCAGGTCACCAAGTAATGTTATAAATGAACTGATAATGTTTCTGAAGTGTCTGTTAGGGACTGACAAAGGCTTAACACCCCCCCCCCCCCGCCCCTCCCTTTGACTCACCAGACATAAACATAAAAGTACTCTGTCATCTCACTCTCTCTTTGACTGGTTTCCTGCAGATGAAGATAGTTTCCAACCTGCATGGAAAGGAGTGTATGTTTTACAATGGAGCCATCTAAGCGAGTTTCATTAAGGGCTTAGCTGTGTCAGACTTCTGTCATACCTCCCTAAGAATGTGGACATCCTTACTGCTAAAATGCTACTAAAACAACAGCCTTTATACACCCAGAGAGCTTATTTAGATTACAAGCTCCTGATATGTGCAGAACTTCTTAAACATAGCAACCACTAACTGTCTCAATTCTTGTTTTGTTTTTTGGGGTTTTTTTTTTTTTAGGTTTTTCTTTTTTTTTACAAACAACTTTACTTTTTTTCTGGAAGTCTTACGAACAACATACTATTTCTAGGTATTATTTGAAAATTATTGCATTGCTATAGCAGAGAGCAGGTATCTAAACTGAAGAAAAAATACATTGCTAGTTATGAGTTATTTAGATATAGTGACTGCATTTGTGTTCTTTATTCTAACCTTATGATCCAGCCAATAACAACCTTCCTGTCCTAGGGTGACAATGCTCACTTATTGCACGATGTCTATGGAGGAGGAGCATTGTCGCCCTAGGACAGGAAGCGTATCATGATTCTAGAATACCCCCCACCCCCCCCCCTTCATTGTCATAACATAGGAGGGAATTATTCTTCAGTCCTCATAAACTTATTAACCTCTTGTCATCCGCCCTATAGCAGAAATACTGCTACAGGGCGGCACGGGTGTGCAAAATCACGTACATATATACATGATTTTTCAGTTCCACCACTCGTGGCTTCGGCTGTCAATCACCAGGTCCTGGTGATTGCCGAGTAATACCGACAGGCGGGAGAGAACTGTATGTAAACAATACAGTTCTCTCCCCTGTCAGCTCCTGCACACTTATTTTTATGGCTCTGCACAGCACAGCCATCCAAAGCAGTGTGCTTACAGTGAAACACACACACAGCACATCATGTGAAACAGCACACAGATAACCCTTTGAGCACCCCAGATGTTAACTCCTTCCTATCCAGTGCCATTAGTACAGTGTCAGTGCTTTTTATTAGCACTGATCATTGTATTGGTGTCAGTGGGGATGACAGTGACAGTTAGTCAGTTCCCACCAGTGCAGAATGCCCGCCACAGTCCCACAGTCCTGCTATAAGTCGCTGATCGCCGACATTACTAAAAAAAAAAAAATCCCAGTATATATACCACCATTTGTAAACACTATAACTTTCAAGTAAACCAAATAATTTACACGTATTGGGTTTTTTTTTTAGCAAAGACATGTCACGGAATACATTTCGCCATAAATTTGTGACAGAATTTGATTTTTTAAATTTTTTTACTGGACATGTTTAATAGCAAAAAGTCAAAAATATTGTTTTTTTGTCAAAATTGTTTTTTTTTTAATAGCGCAAAAAATAAAAAAGGTACAGATGATCAAATACCACTGAAAGAAAGCTCTATTCATGGGAAAAAATTACATAAATTTAATTTGAGTGCAGTGTTGCATGACCGTGCAATTGTCAGTTAAAGTAACACAGCGCCGTATAGCAAAAAATGGCCTGGTCAAGAAGGGGGGTAAATCCTCTGGAGGGCAAGTAGTTAAATAACATTGTTTGAGATGACACTGCAAAGGGTTCTGGGGCGGCACTGGATTTCTGGAAGGATCAACAGGTATTTTTTCATATTAAACAAATACAACTAAACACTGTCAATGGTATATCCAACCAGTCCATCCCCCACAGTTACTACCTTTTGTACCACTAGCCCCTCCCTCCTAGATTGTAAGCTCCGAGGAGCAGGGACCTCCTATCCCTCTTGTATTGAACTGTACTGTTGCTGTATTGTCTCCCCTTATATTGTAAAGCGCTGAGCAAACTGTTGGAGCTATATAAATCCTGTATAATAATATTAACAATAATAATAATATTTAGCAGACTAGAAGGGAGCAAATAAGTAGTAATAAGGCATTCATTTTTAGAGGTTAATTATATTTTAGCCTTATTGACAAGAACAAATGGAGCTATCGTCTTTGGGGGCAAAGCTACATGAGGGGTTTTTGGATTGAAGGTTGTAATTCTGGTGACTGTTGTGAGATTAGGTTTACAGAAGAATGGATAAAATAGAAATGAATTATCAATCAGAATGTTATTAGAGGGAAGTATTTTGTAAAGGAAAATACCCAAGCCGCTTTTAGCTTAATTCTATCAAAAGCAGATGTTTCCTACTATTCTCACAGAGTTCCAGCTCTACAGAACTGACATATAGGATTGCATTTCCAGATATAATCTGGAGTTGATAATGATATCATGGGAACATATGATAGCTGTTTTTTTTTTTACCTCTGGCCGGTAGATGTCACTATTTACAGTTGTTAAATGTATACTTTCTATGCTCTGTACAAGTCAGTTCTAGTTCCTGTTTCTGCATGTGTTTTATCAAAGCCCGAATAAAGAAGTCTTTAAAGAAGTATATCCAAAGATTTTTTCCCTATATTTCTCCTATGAATCACAAGAGTGCAGTTAGACCCACCCGCTGACGTCAAAGAGCCGATCCAGACTCTGAAAAGATCCTGACCATATTGTCAGGATCCACCCAGAACCCTGGACCGCCACCTGGCTCAGCTTCTTAGTTATCCGCCGGGAGACTGTGTAAGCCCCTCTCACCCCCTTCACAGTCCACCGCTTCAGGAGGGGCAGAGCAGAGAGCTGGAGACTAACAGTCACAGCTCTCCGTTCAGAGCAGAGGGGGAGAGCTGAGCAACTGCGGTCGCTCCGTTCTCTGTTCAGAAGGGGTTGAGGGCAGATGCAGTATTGGATCGATGCTGCATCCACCTATTGCAGATGAGCATAATGTTTTTTTTTTTTACTCAGCTCATACTTCTCTTTAAACTACTATGCCTCTCAGACTACAGGACACAACAAGATTGACAATGAGAATGCCTCTGCACCTTTTCTTTCACACCCTGTTGGCACGGCATTGCTGTTTTACTACTTGGATTCCTATTTTTGAGAATTTCATACTTTCTGCTAATCAGGAGGACTTACCTACTGCTGGAAGCATGCCTTACATATTTACGGCTTGGGAGTGGAAGGAAAGCATATTTTCTATACTCTACCAGTAATAAATCTTTGTGCCTAAAGTAAATGTTTTTTTCAGAGTGATATCAGTTCAGGCAACATGTACAGCATAATGGTGAATCCACAGAAAGAGTTCTATTGAAGAGCGTTGAGAGCGTTGGTTATTACCTGTGAGATTGGTGTTCTAACAGATAAAATAAGCCTAAAAAACCTACTAGCAGGAAAACAGCTCAGCCCACATTAACAAAATATTGCTCCTGGCGCATGATTTAAGGCTATTATAATTTCAAGCCAAATTGAAACTGCTATGGCTAAGTACTGGCACCATGCAGGCTGTGAATTCATAATCTGCCTCTTTTAAGACCCAATTCAGGCCCAATGGAAAGGTACAAAAAGAGATTAAAGTGGTAGCAAACCAAACCTGTTTGAGAAAAAAAAAAAAATCCACGGCAAGGCAAGGCATAATGTGCTAGTGTGCATTGCATACTAGCACATTATTATTATATTATTATACTATACAGGATTTATATAGCACCAACAGTTTGCGCAGCGCTTTACAAAATGAAGGCAGACATTACAGTCACAATACAATTTGGTACAAGAAGAAACAAAGGGCCCTGCTCATTAGAGCGTACAATCTAGGATTGAAATACTTAAAGCGGTGCTCCACCCAAAAGGGGAAGTTCCTCTTTAAGGACTGCTCCCCCGCTCTCCATTAAGGATTGGCACCTTTGGGGGGTGGGGGGAGCGGGTACCCGAATTTGACAGGTACCCGCTCCCACTTCTGGTCCGATCAGAAGTGGAAGGTGTCCTCTCTCCCTCCCTGTAGTCTTTTGGGACATGTGACAGGTCCCAGAAGACTACAGGACCATCCATTCATGAAGCGCAGCACTACTTGCGCAATCGCAGTGGGCACCCGGCTGTGAAGCCGCAAGCTGTCACAGCCGGGTGCCCACACTGAAGATGCCGGCCTCCTGGAATACAGGACAGCCGGTGAAAGGGGCTGCGGGGGACACACAGCGGGACCAAGGGACAGGTAAATGGCTGTTTTTTAAAAGTCAGTAGGTACAGTTTTTGTAGTTGCTGACTTTTATTTTTTGACAGGGTGAGTGGAACTCCACTTTAGCTTAGAACAAAGCCCTCCAGCGGTGCGCTGTAACTGCTGATAGGGTTTCCATCTTCTCCCGGTCTTCCTTCTGCGCTTTTGGGCACAGATCCTTTGAAAGGCTGAGCTGGAATGACGTTACTCACACGCATGTGTACAGGAGTCACAGTTTATGGCACAGAGCTCTGAAGGAACAGCACGGGTATGTCGTCCTTTCAGAGCATGTGCTGCTGATGTCACCGGCTGTATCCAGTGTCAATATCTCCTAAACAGCACACGTTTAGGAGATATTTACTGTGCCCACAAGTAGGCCTTACTAAAGGCTTACCTGTAGGTACAAGTTCTAAACTTTACTACTTCTCTAATATAAACAGCAAGGCAAAACTGCACATACAAAGTACTGCTTCAAGTGTGGTTCAACTCTCTGGAAAAAATATACATTGGGCTGCAAATGCAAAAATATGGGACATTTTGAAAAGATCTGTTGTATTTCTATTACTAAAGAGGTTGGTGAGGTTACTGCCTCAGTGGCTGCCATCTTAAAGCTGATCTTTCCAAGCTGGCCCAAACAAGCTATTTACTGTGCTGACAGGTGCAATTCCTAGGCTTGCTGTATTAACTGTTTGTGACCTCAGCTACATACAGTATATATGTGAAAAAGTGCAATGCTAAAAAAATATATATATATATATATTGCGGAGTGGTAAAGTGCAACACATAATAGGGCAAAAAACATTAGTATATGCGAAATCTAAACATCAAACAATATGGTAAAGTGCATCATGAATGTAATAAGCTGAGTGAAACAGTAAAGTGCATCAAGTAAAAGCATGAAAATATCAGCTAAACAGCTCAAAAAGCAAATGCCAAACAGTAAAGTATATCACGGGCAGAATCTAAATACAATAATGTCCCTGGTGATCCGTGAAGTAAAGCGCAGTAGTAAATGATGTTATAATTGTCCGTGAAACCCTAAGGCGCAGTATAATTAAGGTGCAGAGTGCAAATGTGCTGATGATCACACAAAAGAATCCAACAGCTCTCTCGGATGTACACTCACCAGATGAAAACCCCTGAGGACGTGCATGTGCACGAAACGCGCTGGGTGGAGCCGCCATTTGCTGACGTCCTGCTGATGGTCTGAGCAGTGGTCATCTTGGTACACTTTTTATGCTTTTTGATTTCTGTCTCCACTTGGATACTTGTTAATGTTCTAATAAATACTACACTATATGCAACCGTATTGGCTCATGTGGTGAGCTATTCCCTCTGGGACAAGGGCTGACTTCCCATCTGAGTTCCCTGGACGAATTTGGTCCAGTTTAACCCTTTGTCCACCTTCCATTCTCAGATGTTTAATACTTGATTGCCTGTTACCAGTTTTCATCTGATGAGTGTACATCTGAGAGATGTGGTGGATTCTTTTGTGTGATCATCAGCACATTTGCACTCTGCACCTTAATTATACTTAGGGTTTCGCGGACAATTGCTTTCATTTATGGATATTTGACTATATAAATAGCATGTTTAACTATGGACATTGATGTAGAGTTTTATCCTATTTATATAACTCAGATTTTATATGTTTATTTTAACATCATTTACTACTGCACTTTACTGCACGGATCACCACGGACATTATTGTATTTAGATTCTGCCTGTGATATACTTTATTGTTTGGAATTTGAGCTGTTTAGCTGATATTTTCATGCATTTAATTGATGCACTTTACTGTTTCACTCAGCTCATTACATTCATGATGCACTTTACCATATTGTTTGATTTTTAGATTTCGCATTTACTAATGTTTTGTGCACTTTTATGTGTTGCACTTTACCATTCCACAATATATATATATTCTTTTTTAGTTCTGCACTTTCTTACATATACTATTGTAGGGGATTGTTACCTTCACCTTGTGTGCTAGCTGCTCCCCAGATATCGCCAGCTCTCACCTATATATTAGATTCTGTTACATACAGTATATGGCGCTGTGTTCTGGAAGTGGAACAAGGACTTCCTGTCTCACTCCTGGAACAAAATAGAGTTGGAATGAGTGCGGCTCATCTATTCAAAAGAAGCTTTGTATTCTACAAATGAATACAAAGCTTCTTCTCATTGGCTGAGGTGGAGAGGCAGGGGGATGGCGTCACAATCTTCGCTTTAGGCAGTAATTCATACATAGAATGCTATGAATAAGATTTTGTGAAGCCGAAACGCATCAAATTTGTGGATCCTGTTTTTATATAAAGATTTCCATTAAGAAGCTTTCTGAGTTTCCAGCTATTTATTTCAGGTACTTATACAGTGCTGTCAATTTATGCAGCACTTCACACTTGCACTGTGTTGCTTTATATATATTATTAAATGTATTCCAATCTTCAGATGGGTTTATGAATTTCTATGTATTATATAGTATCATGACTATCATGTCTTTATTTATTTCAGGTACTTATATAGCACCATCAATTTATGCAGTGCTCTACATATATATATTGTACATTCACATCAGTCTCTAACCCTCAAGGGGTGTACAATCTAAGGTCCCTAACTTATATTCATACATACACATACTAGAGCCAATTTAGACAGGATCCAATTAACCTACCAGCATGTCTTTGGTGTGTGGGAGGTAAATGGAGTACCTGGAGGAAACCCACAGAGGTACAGGAAGAACATGCAAACTCCAGGCAGGTGGTGCTGTGGTTGGGATTCAAACCAATAACCCCAGTACTGCCAGGCAGAAGTGCTAACCATTTAGCCACTGGGCTACTTCTATTGTATAGAATACAAAGCTCCCTATGAATGGCTGAGAGTGGCTCAGCCCAAATTCTATTTTGTTCTGGGAATGAGACAGGAATTCCCCTCTCAATGCCAGGACACAGCTCTGTATACTGTACGTAGCTGGGGCTTCATACAGTTAAGACAGTACACCCAAGAAGGGCACCTCTTAGTCCAATAAAGAGTTTGTTCTGGCCAGCTTGGTTAAAGGAATATTCAACGTGCAGCTTTACGCGAAAATAAATATTTTGCTTTCCAGACAAACATTTGCGCACTGCAACTATTACTACTGCTTCTGCTAACAAGAGCTACTCCATTATCCTGATGCTTGATACACGATCGTCTGACTATACTGCCAGAGGAAATCTACCAGAGATACACTGCAAAAGAACCACTTACTATACCTACTCTGAAACTGGTTAGTTATCTTAAGGACCTTATTCCTGTGTTTGCTTGTCTGCCGGTGACTGGAAAATATCAATCTACCAATGTGCCAGTTGAATTGTACATTATAAAGTAAGGCACAACTATACTGGGCAGGGATATTTTTGCTGCACTAAGTCTACAATTAGTGGATGGCCTCATGACAACAGCTCCAGTTTCTCCTGTGATACCGGTGTCCAAATTTTCACCACTAAGCGACACCTCACTGGGCTATGCAAAGAACATTTTATACAAAATAAAGTGCGATCGGATGTGAAAAATCGAACCGATTACCCTGCTATGAGAGAAGCTGTTTCCCAAGAATTTAATAAATTACTAAAACAAATTGTGATTGAAAAAAAAATTGATGCATCTAATGGATAACTCTGATTGTGGTTACAAGGAAGAAAGCAGGATGTTTTAGATTGTGTGTTGACCTTTGTGAACCAATTAAAGCTGTTGTTATTGATAGTCACCCCTTGCCACATTTTAAGGAAGTATATTCAGAACTCAGAGGAGCTTAATTCTTTTCTAGCCCGGATCTTTAAAGTACATATCATCAGGTTATGCTGGATAAGGAAAGTAGAGAACTCACTGCATTTATTAATCATGAGGACCTTTTCCATTTCAAATGTGTACCTTATGGATTAGCTTTAGAACCCGGTTGATTTCAAATCTTTCTAAATGCTGTTTTAGACAAGCTCAGCTGTCATTTCTGTGTTACATTATATCACAAGAGAGACAATTACATGCTTTCTTTCTTGCTTCATGGTATTCCAAATGTATTTCCATTTTTACCATACACCATAACCCACCCCCTCCCTAAATACTTCTCTTACTTATCCTGTATTGATACAGCACTGTGCCCATCTACAGCAGCACTGGTTCTCTCTCTCCCCACTCACAGGCTCAAAAACAGTAGAAGGAGCCATTGGCTCCTGCTACTATCAATCAAATCCTCTAAGGAGGGAGTGAGGAGATGGGCCGAGCTGTGCGCCCCCTATAGGAATCACCATCCTATTAGGGTGCACCGAGGAGAGAAGGAGCCGAGAATGCCAGTGGAGGACCCCACAAGATAAGATTTGGGGTAGCTCTGTGCAATACCATTTCACAGAGAAGGTAAGTAATATATGTTTGTTATTTCAAAAAATATATATTTACAACCACTCTTTAGACTACAAATTTTACTACACAGTTCTTACATGACTACTGAGCAGCCAGACAGGCAAATACACAAGCATCACCAACAGAAGTACTACATTATTTATTTCAGATATATATATCTGAAACATGCACACATCACCCCCATACTTAAAAAGCCCTCCCTGGACCCCAATGACCCGAACAACCTCAGACCCATCTCCCTGCTCCCATTTACATCTAAACTCCTCGAGCGCCTAGTCTACACCCGCCTATGCTCTCACCTCAACGACAGCAACCTCCTTGATCCCCTACAGTCCGGCTTCCATCCCCTACACTCCACCGAAACTGCCTTACTCAAACTCTCCAACGACCTGCTAACCGCCAAAGCTAATGGCCACTATTCAGTGCTCCTACTCCTTGACCTCTCTGCGGCCTTTGACACAGTCGACCACCCCCTCCTCCTCAAAAAACTACACTCCCTCGGCCTCAGAGATTCTGCTCTCTCCTGGCTCTCATCCTACCTGTCACAACGCTCTTTCAGCGTTACCTATAATGCTACCACCTCCCTCTCACTCCCCCTCTCTGTTGGGGTCCCTCAAGGCTCCGTCCTCGGGCCCCTTCTCTTCTCCATCTACACCTCCTCCCTTGGCCAACTCATACACTCTCATGGCTTCAACTACCACCTCTATGCCGACGACACACAAATCTATCTCTCAACCCCCCACCTCACTCCCTCGGTCTCCGCCCGAATCACAGACCTGCTGAGCGACATATCAGACTGGATGTCGCTCCACTTCCTTAAACTGAACCTCTCCAAAACCGAGTTTCTTGTCTTCCCCCCAGCCCGGACACCACCCCCCATTGACTTCTCTATCACATCGAACAACGCCACCATCAAACCCGCCCCGCAGGCCAGAGTACTTGGTGTCATTCTGGACTCCAACCTATCCTTCCAGCCCCAAGTTCAATCTTTAACAAACTCGTGCAGACTCCACCTCCGCAACATCGCCAAAATCCGCACGTTCCTAACTCCAGAAACCACTAAACAGCTCATCCACTCCCTCATCATATCACGACTCGACTACTGCAACTCCCTTCTCACTGGCCTGCCTCGCTGGCTATCCCCGCTTCAGTCGATCCTGAATACGGCTACCAGACTCATTCACCTTTCCAACCGCTCTGTCTCCACCACCCCCCTCTGCCAATCCCTCCACTGGCTTCTGATTGCGCAACGGATCAAATTCAAAATCCTAAAGCTGACGTACAAAGCTGTCCACCATACTGCCCAGAACTACATCACTGACCTAATATCCAAGTACCGCCCAGCACACACATTCAACTCCTCACAAGACCTCCTTCTCTCTAGTTCCCTGGTCTCCTCCTCCCATGCCCGCCTCCAGGACTTCTCCAGGGTGTCACCCATCCTCTGGAACTCCCTGCCCCAACCCATCAGATTATCACCTACTCTCCTCTCCTTTAGGCGCACCCTGAAAACCCACCTCTTCAGGGAAGCCTACCCCACCCCTTGCTAACTTGCCGACCTCCTCCACTCTTCCTACCACTCCATCCCCGACAGCTATCTCCTCCTGTGCCACCATCCCCTCTCTCCTAGATTGTAAGCTCGAAAGAGCAGGGCCCTCAATCCCGCCATGTTTTGCATTGTATTAGTATTGTTCTGTCACATGTTCTGTCCCCCTTTGTAATGTACAGCGCTGAGCGAACTATTGGCGCTTTATAAATACTGTATAATAATAATAATATATAGCACTGTCAATGTTATGCAGTGCTTTACATATATATATTTCATATTCACATCAGTCCCTAACCCTCAAGGAGTGTACAATCTAAGGTCCCTAACTTACATTCATACATACACTAGGGCCAATTTAGACAGGAGCCAATGAACCCACCAGCATGTCTTTGGAGTGTGGGAAGAAACTGGAGTACCTGGAGGAAACCCACACAGACACAGGAAGAACATACAAACTCCTGCGAGGTTCTGCTGTGGTTGGGATTTGAACCAATGACCCTAATACTGCCAGGCAGAAGTGCTAACCATTTAGCCACTGTGCTGCCCATGACAGACAAATAAGCATTAAATTGCATGTTGAAGACATACAACATCCACAAAGTCGGAAATCATTAGTTGCTAATATTGTTAATAATCAACAAGAATAAAGCAAGGCATATACTGATCAGAAACGTGGTGCAAGAGAAGTATACTTTCAGCCTGAATCTCTAGTTAGAGTTAAAGTGGATTTTACCTCTGTTCACCAAGTTCTAAATCATCCCTTTCCCTCCTCTGGTTTTCTATGTGTTTTTAAATCAGAAATACAGGCTAAAAAAAATAATGTGCAAAGCCATGTGTGCGTTCATTCAAAACTCATGCTGTGCTTCTTTGGGGGTCAGAAAATGGGAAATCCAGGGTTCTGACTTTTCCACATGAAAGGCTTCACAGGTAATATTTTACAATTTAGGCTTGAGGATGGAAGGCTTGACAAAGAGGCTGAGAGACCTCGAAATGCGTAGCCACACACCCTGAAGGCCCATAGAAGCATGACATTACTTCTAGCCTTCTCTGCGCTCCATGGTGCCCTTCATTTTCTGCTTCTCACTTCCTGGTACCCAGCCGGCTTCTGGCTTCTGCAAGAAATCACAGTAATGGAGACTCCCAGATAGGACTGATGCACCCTTCAGGCATAGTAGCATTGCATACCAATACTTTTGATGACACATGCCACTATGTTTGTGTTCATGTGATTTAACTGGGGCTTGGATGCTGCACCTAGTTTGGTGTCCTCTCAATCATCTAGGCATACCAAGCCATCAGCGCTTTGAGTGCATCCTAGACTGAATTCTTGTTCCTAGCCTCACTGAGACCTTCACCATACCAGACCAAACTTTGATGACAAATGTTTTTTACCTGTCAACATGTGAGTTGCCATTTTGTCATATCCACAATAAATATTTTTATTACTACACCCAGACTGCGCCCTCTGCTGTCCTCATTTGAGGATAGAATTATCTAAGTTCTGACATCACACTGAACTTAAAGTGGAGTTCCGGTCAGATTTGTGTTTATTAAAAGTCAGCAGCTTCAAAAACTGTATCTGTTGACTTTTAATAAAAACACACTCACCTGTCCCTCTCCTGTGTCGTCTCTTCTCTGCCTCTTCTCTCCCCAGCGCTGGCAACATAACTGTGGGCATCAGGCTGTGACAGCTTGCAGCTTCACAGTCAGGTGCCCACTGTGCATGTACGAGTTGCTCTGCACATTCTAATTGGTCCAGCAGTCTTCTGGGACCTGTGAAGGTTCCCAGGAGACTGCAGGAGGAAGAAGGGTGCCGGAGCTTCCGGCTCACTTCGCCGCAGCGAACTGAGTCAGATCTGTGCAGAAATCCAGCATGAAACAGTTCCTGCATTTTGTCTTAGTTTGTTGTGATAAAGACTGGTCAATTCTGCTCTCTCTACTTCTACAGGATGGATAGTTTTGTACCTGGCCCCCAGTAACGTTCAAAAAGCAGCCTGTATGTGCAGCACAGCAATGACATCAGTGCTACTGTTACAAGGTAATATTTGGGATTGTACATTTGATGTACACAAAGTGGGATTATATCCTTTGTGGCTATTAAAGAATATATTTCAATTAATTTTTTCGTGCCTGTTTTTTTTTTTAGCCCATTCACACTGTTGTGCTGCACTAGCATGGGTTTTGCCCATTTCATTTGAATGGGCTGTCTAATTCACCAAAATGCTTTTTGAATGAATAAAACAGCTTCCATTACAATGCCTTACTCAAGGTTAATGTTTTATGTAGGTATGTACAGTCATTGCCAAAATTAGCACCCCTGCATTTCTGTCAGATAATGCACGACTTTGCCCATAAAATTGTTGCAATTACAAATCTTTAGGCATTCTCATGTGTATTTCTTTTGTTTGTATTGGTATGACACAAAAAGTGGAGAAACGAAAAAAAAAACAGAAATATGACACATTCCAGGTAAAACTCCAAAAATGGACTGGAAAAAATTATTGGCACCCTCAATTTAATATTAGGTCCCCTTGGAACAAATTACTGAAATCAATGGCTTCCTGTAACCATCAATGAGTTTCTTACACCTCACTACTGGAATTTTGGACTACTGGAATTCTTTTGTCAACTGTTCCAGGTCTCTCAGATTGGAAGGGTTCCTTTTCCCAACTGCTGTTTTGAGATCTCTCCACAGGTGCTCTATGGGATTGAAATCTGGACTCATTGCTGTCCAGTTCAGTACTCTCCAGCACTTTGGCTGAAACCATTTCTGGGTGCTTTTTCATGTGTGCTTTGAGTCATTGTCCTGCTGTAAGACACATGACCTCTGACGGAGACCCAACTTTCTGACAATGGACCCTACATTGCACCCTTAGAATTCTTTGGTAGTCTTCAGATTTCATAATGCCATGCACACAGTCAAGACATCCAGTGCCTGAAGCAGCAAAGCAACATCAAAACGTCAGTGAACCTCCACCATGTTTGATTGTAGTCTGTACTCTTTTCTTTAAAAGTCTCATTTCTTTTTCAGAAAACAGTAAAATGATGGGCTTTACCAAAGAGCTGTAATTTTGTTTCATCTGTCCAGAGCACATTTTTCCAAAAGTATTTTGGCTTCCTCAGGTAAGTTTTAGCAAACTCCCATCTGGCTTTTTTATGTTTCTGTGTCAGCAGTGGGGTCCTTCTGGGTCTCTTAGCATAGCATCCCTTTTCATTCAGATGGGGACGTATAGTGCGAGCTGACACAGTTGTACCCTGTGCCTGAAGGTCAGCTTGAATTTGTCTGGAAGTTGATCTAGATTCTTTATCCACCATTCGAACAATCCTTCGTTGCAATCTGATTGATCGATTGATCAAGTTTTTCTCTTTCGTCCACGTCCACGGAGATTAATTACAGTGCAATGGGTTGTAAACTTCTTGACAATGTTGCACACAGTGGACACAGGAACATTAAGTGTCCTTGCCGACTCTTCTCCACTTTCAACTCCCTACTCTCCCTCCCCCCCCCACCTCCACTCAGTACCTCACTCACCGCCCACAAGATTGCCAATCATTTCCAAAACAAGGTTGATGCAATCTGTAAGGACATTGTCAATTCACAATCTACCTCTCCACCAAGCCTCCCTCCCTCCATCACCCCCTCAACTCTCCCCTCCTCTGACCTCACAACCGCACTGCCCCCCACCACGCCTAATGTCTCGCACACTATAACCTCCCCAACACTCTGCTCCTTCAGCCCTGCTACTACTGAGGAGGTCACTAAGGTCTTCACTGAAG
This sequence comes from Staurois parvus, assembly GCF_062004578.1. Taxonomy (NCBI): domain Eukaryota; kingdom Metazoa; phylum Chordata; class Amphibia; order Anura; family Ranidae; genus Staurois; species Staurois parvus. The sequence goes on along the minus strand of NW_028318083.1, from coordinate 31,145,128 downwards.
CCTGGCTCACCACTTACCCCCTGGACCCTATCCCCTCACAACTCCTCCAGTCACCCCCCTACTCCCTCACCCACATCTTCAATCTCTCCCTCTCTACTGGCGCATTCCCCTCCCCCCTAAAGCACTCACACATCACCCCCATACTCAAAAAACCCTCCCTGGACCCCACTGACCTGAACAACCTTAGACCCATCTCCCTGCTGCCACTCACTTCCAAGCTCCTTGAGCGCTTAGTCTACAATTGCCTAAGCGCCCACCTCACTGACAACAACCTCCTTGATCCACTACAGTCTGGCTTCCGTCCCCTACACTCCACCGAAACCGCCCTACTTAAAATCACTAACGACCTGCTAACCACCAAAGCTAATGGCCACTACTCTGTCCTCCTACTCCTCGACCTCTCCGCGGCCTTCGACACAGTCGACCACCCCCTCCTCCTTACTAAACTACACTCCCTTGGCATCAGGGACTCTGCTCTCTCCTGGTTCTCCTCTTACCTATCCCAACGCTCCTTCAGCATTACCTATAACACTGCCACCTCCCCCTCTCTGTTGGAGTCCCCCAAGGCTCTGTCCTCTGACCCCTTCTCTTCTCCATCTACACCTCCTCCCTTGGCAAACTGATACACTCCCACGGCTTCATCTATCACCTCTATGCCGATGACACACAAATTTACCTCTCCACCCCACACCTCACCCCCTCACTCTCTGCCCGCATCGCCCACCTCCTAAACAACATATCAGACTGGATGTCGCTCCTTTCCTCAAGCTAAACCTTTTCAAAACCGAGCTCCTAGTTTTCCCCCCAGCCCGCGCCCCCCCCCTTATCCTCTCCATCACGACTAGCAACGCCACCATCTATCCCACCCCACACGCCAAAGTCCTGGGTGTCACCCTGGACTCAAACCTTTCCTTCCAACCTCATGTCCAATCACTATCAAATTCATGCAGGCTCCACCTTCGCAACATCTCCAAGATACGGACGTTCCTCACCCCAGACACCACTAAACAACTCGTTCACTCCCTTATTATCTCACGCCTGGACTACTGCAACTCCCTTCTCACTAGCCTACCCAAACACAGGCTATCCCCGCTCCAGACTATCCTGAACTCAGCGGCTAGACTCATCCACCTCACCAATTGCTCCACTTCTGCCACCCCCCTCTGCCAATCCCTTCACTGGCTCCCGATTACCCAACGCATTAAATTCAAATTACTAACTCTGACATACAAAGCCATTCATAACGCTGCCCCAAACTACCTCACTGACCTGATACCCGAATACCACCCTACCCGTGCCCTTCGCTCCTCACAAGACCTCCTACTCTCTAGCTCCCTGGTCTCCACCTCCCACGCCCGACTGCAGGACTTCTCCAGGACTTCCCCCATCCTCTGGAACTCCCTACCCCAATCCATCAGACTGTCACCTACCCTCCTCAACTTCAGGTGCACCCTGAAAACCCATCATTTCAGGGAAGCCTACCCCACCCTCACCTAACAGCCGTTCTCCTCCACTCCTCCTACCACTCCATCCCCCACAGCCACTTCCTTCTGTACCTCTACTCCCTCCCTCCAAGATTGTAAGCTCGAAAGAGCAGGGCCCTCAAACCCCTTGTGTATTGTATTGTTACTGTATTTTCTCATGTACTGTCCCCCCACTCTAATGTACAGTGCTGAGCAAACCCTTTGGCGCTATATAAACACTGTATAATAATAATAATTACAAATTACAGGAGCATCACAAACTTGGAATGCAGTTATTTCTTACAGTTTTGAGAAGGTGCCAATAATTTTGTCCAGTCCATTTTTGGGGTTTTGTGTGGAATGTGTCAGATTTGGCTTTTTGTTTCACCACTGTATCATACCAATACAAACAAAAGGAATAAACATGAGAATACCTAAAAATGTGTAATTGCAACAATTTTCTGGGTGAAGTGGTGAATTATCGGACAGAAATGCAGGGGTTCCAGTATTTTTGGCCATGACTGTATGTTATTTGTTGGTTTCAGAGCTTCTCAAACACCCTATGTTTGTCATTCATTATACTTGCTATTTTTATAAACCATAATTCCATTTGAGTTGGCATTTCAGTCTATTCAAAGTTTGCTACTTAGAGATCCAGGATCTTTCAGCTAAGATTTTTGATGGTAGAAAAAGAAAACACGAGGGTTCAATAGGGCTTTGGAATTTCAGGTAGGGGTTCATGATGTTTTTGCAGGAGATATTACCAAAAATCAGAGAGACACTCAGTCATTAAGGGATATGCTGATGTGAATGGACGTACAACTGTCTATATACAAAGGAAACTTGTACTGAGGAAAAATGTAATCTGCTGTTTATAATCAGCCCTAAATACTGCTGACTGCCATGCTCATTATATATCTTCAGCATTTTCTGAGTCAATAACCAGGAACAACTATGCAGATCAGGAGTTCTTTGCTTGCTGCATGCTTGTTTCAGGTCAGTGATTTAGAAATCGTTAAAGCCAGAGAAAGCCAGACACTTAGCATTTTCTGGAGATCTGCAATGACATCCTACATATTGCTCCCTGTATGTGTTTCCTTTAAAGGAATAGTCCACCTTTCTGGTCATGTTTCAAGTTAGGGCGTAACCCTATAGCAGAAATACTGCTAAAGAGAGGAAGGGGTGCGCAAAATCACATATATATATAAGCTGCTATTAGCGGCCGCGGCTGTCAATCACCAGGTCCCAGCCGGTGATTACTCACCAGCCCCCAGTGATTGCCAAGCATCTCTGACGAGGAGGAGAACTGTTTGTAAACAAAACAGTTCTCCTCCCTGTCAGCTCATGCACACTGCTTTGGATGGCTGTGCACAGCACAGCCATCCACACCATCCACAGCAGTGTGCTTATAGTGAAGCACACAGACACAGCACACAGTAAAACAGCACACAGTTAACCCTTTGATCACCTCTCATGTAACCCCCTCCTGCCCAGTGCCATTAGTACAGTGTCAGTGCTTTTTTATTAGCAAGGATCACTGTATTGGTGTCACTGGGGATGTCAGTGACACCAAGTCAGTTCCCCCCATTGTCAGAATGCCTGGTGCAGTCCCGTAGTCCTGCTATAAGTCACTGATCACCGCCATTGCTAGTAGAAAAAAAAAAAGTATATATACCACAATTTGCAAACACTATAACTTTCACGTAAACCAATTAATTTACATGTATTGGGATTTGTTTTAGCAAAGGCATGTACCAGAATACCCTTTGGCCTAAATTTCTGACAAAATTAGATTTTTTAAATTTTTTTTGCTGGACATGTTTAATAGCAAAAAGTCAAAAATATTGTTTTTTTCTCAAAATTGTTGTTGATTTGCACAGGAGATCAAATACCACCAAAAGAAAGCACAATGCGTGGGAAAAAAGGATGTCAATTTAATTTGTATGTATGAATGTGAGTTAGTGACCTTAGATTGTACAACCCTTGAGGGGTAGGGACAGATGTGAATGTACAATATATTATTATTATTTATTATTTCAGGTACTTATATAGCAGTGTCAATTTGCACAGCACTTTACATATATATTGTACATTCACATCAGTCCCTAACCCTCAAGGGGCGTACAATCTAAGGTCCCTAACTATCATTCATACATGCACATACCAGGGCCAATTTTTTTAGACAGGATCCAATTCACCTACCAGCATGTCTTTGGAGTGTGGGAGGAAACCAGAGTACCCCAAGGAAACCCATGCAGGCACAGGGAGAACATGCAAACTCCAGGCAGGTGGTGCTGTGGCTGGGATTCGAACCAACAACCCTAGTACTGCCAGGCAGAAGTACTAACCATTTAGCCACTGTGCTGCCCATATATGTAAAGCTCTGCGTAAATTGACGGTGCTATACAAGTACCTGAAATAAATAAATACATTTGGGTGCAGCGTTGCATGGCTGCACAATTGTCAGTTAAAGTAACGCAGCACTGTAATGCAAAAAATGGACTGGTCAGGAAAGGGGGTAAATCCTCAGGAGGGCAAGTGATTGGTTCACGGGATCTGTGAATGGCAAGACTGCCACTGTGTCAGGTGGACTTGAGTAGATCTCATTGGACCACAGTTGCAGTAACATCATCTCACTTGCAGTCCATTCATGCTTCCTCCAGCCCTGTTACCAAAGGTATGGACCAGGGCTGGAGGAATGGCCAGCAGGAACCTGAGCACTACACCCCTGATTCACTGATCAGGGTTGTATAGCTTTTCAGCTTCCAGTGCAAAAATAAGTAATAAATGCATGTTTCTTTTTATAATCAAACCCAACTCTATATTTCGCTATACTGTAATATAATTTTACTGTTTATATGCTTTTGCATGCTGTCTCTGGTTATACAGAGGAATATTGTCCCTATGATTTATATTTATATTTGAATGCTGTAATTTCTGTTTCCAATTTTTGGGCTATTTGTTGATTACAAAGGAGATTTTTACATGACCAGCCCCACCAGCTGAGACTTCAGAACATTGTATGTTTTTACTGAAACAGGATACCTACTCACAAAGACTATCAATTCGATCTACCGGACATCATCAGCAGACAATGCAGTGAATACCATTTTAGATTTTATACTACCTTGGTTCATCACATGCTGACCAGAGTGCTATTTACCCAAACGTTGTTTATTTTTCTGAACAGCCTTATTTTGTACCTTTTTGTACCTCCCCAGGCAGCACTGCCTGGATTTTCATTGCTTGTTCTTAATACTGTCCTTACAAAAGATAAAAGTCTCAAAGCCAGAAGCACAGACTTACAATATGACCAAACTAGACAGCGAGACATAATCAAGAAAGGGATCAGTGATAGCTCTTTTCAGGGTGAATGCAGATGAGGTATTTAACCTATGCTAACCTCTGCTAAAAATAAAGTAAACCATTGGTTAACAACACATCTAAAAGCAGGGTCTTGCTGCACGCAAATTAATAATAGCAACCCAGTCCCTTTAAACAAGTACAGTGTGCAGGAAATTTAACTGCATTGTTATGTATTCTATTTTATTGCTTTTGTGCAAATATACATCAGTAACTTATCCCGCTTTGACTAGTCAGTGACTGCCACATGCTTTAAGGGTCCATGCACACTGGCATATTGCATTAATTACGGAACAATGTTTATTTTCTGATGTTAACACGGGTTGTTTGATGTTGACTAAAAATAATCCATGCTAACTGGACGCACTAATACAATTTAAATAAATACAAAAATACATAGCAAGAAAATGATTTCTTATGTGCAAGTGGGCTGCCTATTATTCTACACTTCTATATTTAGCGACGACATTCTAACCAGATCCAGTATTGCAAAGAAACATTCATCTGCAAGACCTCCCACAATTATTAATTTGCTCCTCATATATCCCACATATTGTATTTCCTGTTATTAATTCCATTGTAAGGGTTCTCAGCCATTAAAATTCCAGTGTTCCTTCTTCTTGGCATTGTCTTGTCAGCTGTGGTTCTAAAATATGGCAATCATAATGTGCAAACTGCAGAGACCCATAGCAACCAATTAGAAATCTTAAATGAGCAAAGTAAATGGAAATCTAATTGCTTGCCATGGGATGCTGCTTTCTGAACACCATCACTTTTACTTGTATTTCCTTTTTAGGACCACAGCTCTGTAAGGATGCTCATTCACATTACAAAGAGAAGGCAAAGGCATGTGTGACTCTACCCCCTTAACGGCCGCTGAGTATTTTGGGGTCCCTGTTTCCTTCTGAGCCATGGTCAAAGCACAGTCTCTACTTACACCACCGTAAATCCTTGACCAGATATCCCCCTAGTGATAGCCCACACACAATAATCTTTAACCACCTCAAGTCCGGACACTTTTCCTGTCCAGGCCAATTTTCAGCTTTTAGAGCTGTCACACTTTGAATGACAATTGCGCGGTCATGCACCACTGTACCCATATGAATTTTTTTAGCATTTTTTTCTAGACAGATAAAGCTTTATTTTGGTGGTATTTATTCACTACTGGGATTTTTATTTTTTTTGCTATATACGTAAATGAAAAAGTCCAAAAATTTTAAAAAAAGTGTTTTTCTTATAAAATTTTGCAAATAAATAATCTTTCTTCATAAATCATGGCCAACATTTATTCAGTTAACTTTTTAGTAATAAAAAATAATCCAAATTAGTTTATAACCAAAAATTATCATTTAAAAACATTTTTTTTTTAATTTTTATTTTATTGTTTTATATTATTGTTTATGTTTTTTATTAACATACTGTCATCATAGCAGTACAGTGTCACCATACTGACACTGTACTACTTGTGGGGGGTGATGAAGCCATAAAGGCTGTAAAATCAATAATTTCTCTTTCTTTCTGGCTGCATTCTTGCAGCCATTGAGAAATATCGTGAGAGTTGTGATTGGTCACAGCTTGCCACATGGTACAAGGCTGTTGTGAATAGTCTTGTACCATGTGACCTCTGTGATCATTTACAGATTTCACATGTAGTAAGCAATGATGTCAGAAGTGACATCTTGCTTACTACTATTCATGTGATCACTGACTGGCCAATCAGTGATCACTTTGATCGGGACCTCACACAGAGGTCCCGTGCAGCGATCGGTGTTCCGCTGTGTCCGAAGGACACAGTGGGCACCGGATCGTGGTGCCGCGTGCTCCCAGGGAGCGCGCACAGGCTAAAATGGCAGGCGCCATTTATGAATGGCAACCCGCTCCTGCACTGCTCCTGTCCAGCCGTTTATGTTCATGGTCCAGATGGGAAGTGGTTAATAAAGGTAACAAGCTGAGAATTTACTTTAAATGCATCAAAAAGGAGTATAGTTATTATTCAACTGAAGAGGAATGGGAGCAGAATTTAGCAAAAGTATGTCTCTTTAAATGCAATAGGCCTAAGATAATATGCTTTTCTCCTCTTTCTCCGCCGTACAGTACATTCCAACCCAGTCTGAGGCTTCCTGGGCTGGCCCTCAGCTCTCACCCACATCCTGCCTCTCTCTCATGACTTCTCTTTCACTCCCTTGACCCGTCTTTTTATAAACTCCTCCCCTTTGCTCACTCACTTGGGATCTGTAGTTCTGTGTCAGCTAACTGAATGAAAGAAATCCTACAAGTTTCAGCACTCTTAGCATAGCTGTATGATTTCCTCTGCCAACTGAACTGCAGAGCACTGCCATCTTGTGGTCATTTAACAATCTGCAATTAGTAACAATGTAGTGTGCTACACGTAGAAGAGACAAAGGAAGTTATAGAACTGCAGGATAGGAATAGAAATGTCACCACCTAGTTCACGTCTTGCTGAAATCACCAATTGCAGAGTGTCTATTCCTGTGCCAACATGCTTCAGATGATCCTAGTTTATTCCTAGTATAAAAATGCCTGCTATTAACTAGAAATATTCATTCCCATTACAGGTTCTCTTAATTGTAAATCTACAACAAAAACATATTTTTTAAAGTTTTGAGTGCAATATGGGGGAAGTGTTGAAACAACTGTCAGGTCTTTATTGCTCAATTACAAGAAATAGCTCAGCACCCATGTACCTCAAAAATATGCTGAAGTCAAACATATAAATGTGGTCACTTACCCGCTTTCCCATAGAAATACTGCTGCAGGGCTGTGCAGAATCATGTATATATACATGATTTTGCATTTATAGGTATCATTGGCGTCCTTAGCTGTTGATCACCGGGTCCCAGCCAGTGATTCCCTGAGATCGACCAGTATCACTGTTGGTGGAGAGGTCTGTGAGGTCTGTATGTAAACAATAGAGATTTCTACCCATCAGCTCCTGCACACTGCTTTGTATTGTTCTGTTTAGCAGAGCAATACAAAGCAATGTGCTTACACAGTGAAATACTCACACAGCATACAGTAAAGACACACAGTTAACCCTTTGATCGCCCCAGATGTTAATCCTTTCCTGTCCAGTGTCATTAGCACAGTGTCAGTGCTTTTTATTAGCACTGATCACTGTATTACTGTCACTGGGGATGTCAGTGACACCAAGTCAGTTCCCCCCAGTGTCAGAATGCCCACCACAGTCCCACAGACCAGCAATAAGTCGCTGATCGCCGCCATTACTAGTATAAAGAGAAAAAATTCCAGTATATCTACAGTCATTTGTGGATGCAATAACTTTCATGTAAACCTATTCATTTACATGTATTGGGATTTTGTTTAGCAAAGACATGTAGCAAAATACATTTTGACCTAAATTTATGACAAAATAAAAAAGGCAGAGGCGATCAAATACCACCAAAAAAAGCTCAGTTTGTGGGAAAAGAGGACGTAAATTTCATTTGGGCGCAGTGTTGCATGACCGTGCAATTGTCAGTTAAAATAATGCAGCGCTGTATCGCAAAAAATAGCCTGGTCAGGAAGGGTGGTAAATCCTCTACAGCGCAAGTGGTTAAAAAAGATATGTCACCAAGGGCAGACTGACAACTCATGGGGCCCCGGGCAATAGGGGATCATGGGGCCCCTGTGTCCTTGCCCAAACTCATAAAAGCCTATGAAAAAGGTACCAGGGACATCTCATGGGGCCCTCTACTGACCCTGGGCCCTCGGGCAGTGCCCAAGTTTCCAAATGGTCAGTCTGCCCCTGTATGTCACATAGTATATAATATATATAAATATAAAGTGCAGCGCTATCCCTAAACTAATTAAATATAAATATAAAGTGCAAACTGGCTAAAAAGTGCTCTAAATAATGACACAAGATACTAAACTTATGTGCAAAAAACGTGCATTTACAAATATGTGCATTTACAAAAATTGTGCAAGCCGTGTACTTCAAAATGAGAATAAAGTGCAATCAAAATCACTGCAACCATCTGTTATAAATAATAATAGGTCCAAAGTAAGATTAAAGTGTCCAAATGCAACAAAAAAGACTTGCAATCTTCATGCATGTGTCACACGTGTCCACACTGTGTGAATCCAAACTTTAGCCGTGATGGCCCCTCACCTCCTTGCCAAGACCCCACAGGGTCAGCTCGCTTTACAACAGGACACCCTTTTGATGGCTCACCAGGACCTCCCCCTCCTCTTACACTCTATCAGCGGTCTCCTCCTCGGTTCATATACAAACAAAAGACTCACATAGTGTAATCCTGTTTATTTTGCAAAGTAGATATATAGTAAAATTGCCCACTCACATTTGAATTTGTCTCCTCACATGCCTTCAATACCCCATGCTATGAATCTCCTGCATGGGTATTTAGATACAGGGGTTTCAAATATGGCCGCCACGCCGGAAATGACGTCACCGCGCTCCCAGAATCCTCCTCGCGTTCTGACGCATTGCGTCACGGTAACACGTGACTCAGAACCCTGAGGAAGTCACGTGTTACCGTGACGCAACGCGTCGGAACACGAGGAGGATTCTGGGAGCGCGGTGACGTCATTTCCGGCGTGGCGGCCATATCCGAAACCCCTGTATCTAAATACCCATGCAGGAGATTCATAGCATGGGGTATTGAAGGCATGTGAGGAGACAAATTCAAATGTGAGTGGGCAATTTTACTATATATCTACTTTGCAAAATAAACAGGATTACACTATGTGAGTCTTTTGTTTGTATATGAACCGAGGAGGAGACCGCTGATAGAGTGTAAGAGGAGGGGGAGGTCCTGGTGAGCCATCAAAAAGGGTGTCCTGTTGTAAAGCGAGCTGACCCTGTGGGGTCTTGGCAAGGAGGTGAGGGGCCATCATGGCTAAAGTTTGGATTCACACAGTGTGGACACGTGTGACACATGCATGAAGATTGCAAGTCTTTTTTGTTGCATTTGGACACTTTAATCTTACTTTGGACCTATTATTATTTATAACAGATGGTTGCAGTGATTTTGATTGCACTTTATTCTCATTTTGAAGTACACGGCTTGCACAATTTTTGTAAATGCACATATTTGTAAATGCACATTTTTTGCACATAAGTTTAGTATCTTGTGTCATTATTTAGAGCACTTTTTAGCCAGTTTGCACTTTATATTTATATTTAATTAGTTTAGGGATAGCGCTGCACTTTATATTTATATGTATTCACTCATTTTGGTAAGGAGTTTTGTGTCAGCAGCTTGGTGAATAGGGCCCCATTCTTAGCGCAGGAAGTTCTCGCATTTAGTATATAATATGCCTATATATCTTTTCAGGGGTATATTACTTGCCTTCTCATCTTTTTAGGTGTCTTCTTAATGTTTTAGGTGGATACTATGCGACTGCTTATCTTTTTAGGTGGATACTTTGTGCCTTCTTATCTTTTTTTATGTGATCACTTTTGCATTTGATCTCAATAACTGTTTGAGACACATGGGCATTTTGATGGCTATTCCTTGTACTTAAGTTGTAATATGGTTTGACCATAATCCAAGGACCCCAGCCTTGGGCGTATGGGTATAGTACTAGATGAACTGAATGGTTTTCGAGAATTTTATTGCTGATTGTGACTCTTCAGAGGACCACTGGAACCAGAACAGAAAGTAATGGGTTATCCAAAATGTCACAATTGTTACCATAACAGGTACAGAAGTAAAACTGTTCCCATGGGGACACCAGTTTTGGTAACGACTGTATTTTGGTTGTGTTTCTGAGACAACCACAAAAGACACAGAGAGTTAAAAAAAAAACAAAGATTTTTTTTTTATCATACATTTTTTATAACATTTTTCAGGTGTTTACATGAGCAAAACAACCATTCATGGCAGCTAGCATCTGCTATAAAGGATCCATGCTGTTTACAAAGATTTTAACTGTCTAATACTCTTTCAAAAATTAAAAAAATTTAACCTTTTTTTTCTTTTAAAATCAGTATTCATATTCTTTTTTTTTTATCATGTGGCCACAATTAAGTCAAGTGAAGCCAAATATATTTGTTAAATGAAACCAGACATCAAAACATAGTTTTAATATGTATAAAATTAAATATAATTATGCTTTGCAAAGTAATTCATTAGAAAAAATAAACATACTTTGAATACCACAGCTGTGCCTTTAAAATGTGAAGGGATTTACAATCATAGCATACTGTATTCAGTACTCATTTTGTCTTTACTGCATTGCAGATTGAATGTCCCATTAACTTACATGAGCACAGTGACACTTTTGTAGAAGATACTACAAATGGAGCCATGACTATTAATGTAAACTGGCTTATAGTGGGAGTATGCAGGGTGGGAATGTTTAAAACAGGCCAAAATTCCAAGGGTAGGTCTACTTTCAATAAATGGAATATTCATCACCAGCAATATACCATGTTTCACTGCACTAGATAATAACTGTTTTCCACACAGTTTTTGTGGCTCAGTGTTTAACTAAAAGTGTTCCGTAATATTATCAAATACACAACTTTTCTACAGTATAACAGCTGTAACATGCCAAAGCAAGCATTAGTATGGAAACAGATCTACAAGTTAGTTCTGGATGGCCTAATAAACTTATATGGCCTACTAGCTACATATACTGTATATATATATATATATATATATATATATATACAGAAGTTTACATACCCTGACAGAAATCTTGTCATTCTGACACTTACATTGAAAATATGACTGATCATGCCAAAAAAACTGTCTTTTATTTTAGTGATTTTATGAAGCCATTTAAACATAGTTGTTTGGCTCCTTTTTAAATCATATTGATAACAGTAATCATCAAAATCAAAACTTTACATACCCTGGAATGTTTGGCCTTGGTACAAACATACAAGGTGACACACAGGTTAAAATGGCAAGTAAAGGTAAATTTCCCATAACTGTGGCTTTTTAAATTGTAATTAGTTTCTGTGTATAAATAGTCAGTGAATTTGTTAGTTATCACGTGGAAACAGGCTAGATACTGAGCCATAGGGATCAATTAAGAACTGTCAAAAGATCTGCGTAACAAGGTAATAGTACTTTATAAAGTTGGAAAGAATATAAAAAGATGACCAAAGCCTTGAATATGCCAATCATTACTGTTCAATCACCTATTAAGAAGTGGAAAATATGGGGATCTCTTGATAACAAGCCAAGTACAGGCAGCCACAACTGCCAGAAGAATTGTTCAGAATGCAAAGAAAAAGATACATGTAACTTCAGGAGAAATATGGGCTGCTCTGGAAAATGTCGGCGTGGTTGTTTTGAAGAAGCACAATGTGACGATACTTGAACAAAAATGAGCTGCGTGGTCAAGTTGCCAGAAAGAAGCCTTTACTGCTCCAATGTCACAAAAAATCTAGGTTACAATATGCCCGACAACACCTTGACGTGCCTTACTATACCGGTGCACGTCTAGGAGATAGTTACTGTTTCTGAAGCTCAGCACATGCACCCTAAAGGGATGGCATGCTCATGTTGTCCCTTCAGAGATATGTGCCACGGTCATGACTCCCATGCACATCTGGAGGGGGGAAGTATTACTATTTTTTTTTTAAAATCCCAACTTCACTACCACTTTAAGAGGCAGCGTTTCAATGAATGGGCCAGTGGAAACGTTAGTTTAGAGCAGCCGTTATCAGCCAGGGTTCTGTGGATCCCTAAGGTTCCTTCAGAGGTTGCTATGGGTTTCTTGAGCTGTGTCTGATTAACTTTGAGGGTGCCTGCACAGTTCTGGGGCCAATGCCTTCTGAACGAGCCAGCAGCACAACATTAATGATCAGGTTCTAAGAGTGGCATTCTGACCACAACTGTATGGGAGGCAATCTTCCCAAAGGACACCAATACATTATTTTTAGCAGGAGTTTTGCTAGACCTGAATTGTGTTCCTCTGGCGTAAAAACATTGAGAAAGTCTTTGCAACAATATGTAGCTGTATTTTTGGAGTTCATCTCAAACACAGAAAAGTCAAAGAAATCTGAAAAAAGCTTCAAAGTCATATCAAAACAAACAAATCATTTTTTACAGATAATAAATATTTCAGTATTAACATAAGATGAGAAACATACGTTTATTTTGTATTACACCGGCATACTACTGTACAGCCAGCACATTTTTGAAGTAACAAACATCTGAACTGGCATTTCTATTTATTTATGTATATTTAGCCTCGGTTCATCTTACTTCAGTGGCTCATTTTTGTTGACAAGTTATATTTGTATGTGTCAAATGACACTTATTGATGATTGGTCTCGAATGTTCTCTAGTAAATTTACAAAGTAAATAACCAGACCTTCTTCAAAGTGTTATACCTGGAACAGGAAGAGGACAAAAAAAACATTAATAAGAAAAGGGGCCAATAAAAAAAATCAGCCAAAACCTTTTAAAGATGCAGCTTTGCATAGGAATCAGAACTACAGTATCTGGGTCTTTGAGGGTGTTGTAAAGGTATAGTACAACTATATATATATACATACATATACTGTATTTCAAAAAACATAATGACTCTTATGTTCAACCACTTAACAGATTCCTAGGCAATAACATCTATTTTTCCATAATGTAAATTGTTTATATAGCGTTGCAAACCACATTTCTTTTTTACTCTATGGGCGAAAAGGTGATGAATCAGCAGGCCTCCTAACAACCAACCCATCACACTTTAAGCCAAACTCCAACCAAAACTTTTAGTTTCCTTTTGGAAAGAATGGGCAAATGATAGAACCTCTATCAGGTTTTTGCTTGTAGTCTCTGTCTCTGTTGGGGAGGTTCCCTATCGGGATTGCTGTTGTAGCCCCCATTGGAATCCCACCACATGACAACACAAGAGCACAATTTTGAAAGGGGGATGGAGCATTGTCAATCTATAACATGAAGTGCCTGGACAAGGACTATTAGAGCAACAACTACCAGGTATTATTTTAATGAGAGCTGCAAATGTAAGAATTTTGAAAATAACTTTTGAAAGTATCAATATGTTAAAGTACATAGGAGACCTTAGTAACTGAGTTGCAGTAAATACCCCAAACAAAAAAAATACCCCAAATAAAAAACCCCAAACAAAAATGCTATACATTTTAGCTTACAGGCCTTAGATGTTGTTGCTACTTTAGTTTTCTTTCTTTTTCCTTGGTCAGAGTGTTTTATGAAGAATTTTAGGTACAGTTTACGCAAGCAATTAACATACAGGACTGTATACAGTAAAGAGTACAGGACAGCACCTGTGGATTTAGCAGTTAATACGGCGAGTATTCTGTACTGGTACGTTCATCCATAAGTATTGTGTGGGGGTCTGTTGGGGTAATGTGGGAGGGTAAGGGTGGTTATAGGTAGAAGGGAAGTGGATGTGGAGAAGAGTTGAAGGAAGGAGAGGTTTCCCAGGAGTCTCCCACAAGTGTCCGGATTGGAGGTGCCCTTCAGCAAATACTGAAAAACAGTCAAGGTTCCAGCATCTAAGTGCCGAAAGTTGGTGAGAGAAAATGATCTACTCACAGTTGCCAGATTTTCACATATTGGGGAATTTTGTCCCACAAGGTGGCTATGATCTTGGCTTGTATCAAAGCTTGGGTTATCCTGATCTTAGTAAAAGATTAGTAAAAGCAAAATAAAGGTGTTTTCCAGGCTTTAGCAATTGTTCGCTTGAATGAGGTGGTAACTTGCAGAAGGAGTTTAAACTGGGCTGTCATAAGATTTGGTGGATATTTTTCAGTAAGACAATCAGGGAATCTGTTTGTGTTGTGGTCTTCAACAGTGTGGACAAGATAAAAAACAAAAACAGACCAGAAATTAGTAACCACAGGACAAGAGTTTTCTTTTTTTTTAAGATAAGAACATTTTCTGAAAATACAGAAAATACGTACCTGTTGATCTTACCAGAAAAGTGGTGTCCTTGTCTCTTCCTTCACATCTTCCTTCATAGCTATGTTCTGTAACTACTAATCGCCCTGCCCCCAATGTAATGAAGATGAAGAGATACAGACATATTTTTTGTCTAAATAAGGGGAGCAGACAAGGGTGACAACAAGGACTTCCACAACAGATACAGTGGAGGGGTGATATAGCCACCCAGGAACAGGAAGTGTGTAATTTGCAAGGGTTACCAGTTGGAAATCAAAGCAAAGAGGCTTGAAAAAAAGAAAATGATTCAGTCACTGCACAGAGGTCTAGTAAGCTGCAATATATTAAAATTTTGGCCTTAGGTTTAGATACACTTTAATACTGTTTGTGCTACCGTATTTATTTCAGTTGTGTACTTTTCTGCAAATCTTCATCTACACACGTTTTGAATTTACCAGTAAATTTGTATATACTATTTATACAAGTAGGAGAGAAAGCAGTTATACTCTAGACTTCAGCCAGACCATAGCAGCACATAAAATATGTTCCATATGTCAGGATTATGATCATATGATCAGATAACTAAATAGGCAACTACAGAATAAATGTTTTTACGGTATGTTTAGTTCCACTTTTAGTAGTATCACACTAAGTTCTTTTTAATGAACGTTCTATGCTATGTAATTACCTTTAGTGCATATTTAGAATCTAGAAGGGTTATTTTTTGCTTTCCTCTCACATTTTACACAACTTTTCCATGGTTCCTCATTTTAAGTCATTCTGTTTCGTCAGTTTTTATGTGGCTTGGCAGCACTACAGTTTAGTTTTCTGTTGAAAATTCTAGTTTTCATAATCACCGGCTTGAGTAGTCAATGCTATTTACTACAAATATAAGTTTTGTTTTTTTTTACTATGGAAAGTGTTAATGTCTAACCCTTTTTTTTCATGCTGTAGAGGCATGCTTTACCCTTTCATTGCCAGGGCCATCTTGCATTTTGTTTGCACACATGTTACAAATTAAATTTTAGACCTGAACATTAGTTTAAGCCCCCAACAGTATATATTTTCTAAAAACAGAGACCCCAGAGAATAAAATGGGAGTAGTTCCAATTGTTCAAGTCATGACATTAGCGCAACAGTTTGTTAAATGAAAATTATCAGTAAAAAATACAATAAAGTTAATATTAGTGCGTGGGAATATAATATATTACCTGTTTTTTAGTAATAGAGGTTGCCCTGAGTAAACAGATATCCAACATGTCAAGCCTTAAAATTTTGTGTACCTGTGAAGCAATGACAAACTTCAGTAGCCAAAGTTTTCCATAGGTATTGTTTTAAAAGGCATATCAGGGCCTAAGAATTATTGTATCACACTGGCGTGCGTGGAGATATTTAAGATGTTTAGTGCAATAGATTTTCTTACTTAGATTCCCACGACATATGTAAGTGCTTATCAAAATAGTGTATGGCGAGTGCTGTATATAGCAAAGTCATGGACAGTTTGAGGTTGGCCATGGTACTGTACAAGTCATAATAATGTCGCAGAGGTGTTGCGTAAAATTTTTTCTTTTGACCAATGCATGTGTGCTTTGTTTTTTTCCTGACCGGATCCTAAATTGTTTTCCTTTTTTTTCTCAGGCCAGAGGATGTTCAACGGAATATGGGTTTAACGTGAGGGTCAGCGTGAGGTGTGTTTAAATGTCAGATGTCAGGGAAAGATAGTGTTTTGTTTTTTGATTCATGTGTTACCCGGTTCCTAAGTCCTTACGGATCTTCTGGGAGGACAAAGTTTGGTCTTCTTGACTTCATGAAATGATCCAGTGCATGGATGAAATACAGGATTGCCTGCACTTAAGAAATTACGTACCATGATGTTTTGTATTTTGTGTTGTGGAGTAAAAAAAAAAAAAAAATTAACACATGTAACATGATGTAATGTTTACATTTTATTTTTTGGTTGTTTTGGTTAATCTTTGTATGGGTACTTTGTTTATCTTCTGTTTATGTGATAATTTCTGGAACCTGTAACACAGAATGTTTGTGAAATTTTCTTTGAATGCTTTAATAAAAGAATTAAAAAAAAAAAAAAAAAAATATAGCAAAAAAGCAACTAGCACAAGATATAATAACAAGAAATCTCACAATAACAAATGAGTATAAAGTGCAGAGCTAAATTATATAGTGAAACGTTCAAAGGTTTCCACATAAGTGCAAACAAAACATAAACATCAGTGAAACGATAATTAAAAGTCCATGTAAAATATGTGCTGGTGCAAAACATAGATACTGTGACATATTAGAGTCCATATGTGTGCCAGTGATACTGCAAATTGCAAAACAACAATGTATCCAGCTCCAATACAGTGCCAGGGGATCAAATGAACACTCCACCACCACTATGCACTCACTGGCTCCGTGTGGTGAGCTTTTTCTCTAGGTGGATCTCCAGTTCAGGATTGTGAATGGTGACCATCGATTTTTGCTATTATACCAGTATCTTTCTGGTGAGTGCACAGTGGTGGTAGAGTGTTCACTGGATCCCTTGGCACTGTATTGGAGCTGGATACGTTGCTGTTTTGCAATTTGCAGTATCATTGGCACATATATGGACTGTAATATATCACAGTATCTATGATTTGCACCAGCACATATTTTTCACTGTATGGACTTTTAATTATCATTTCACTGATGTTTATGTTTTGTTTGCACTTATGTGGAAACCTTTGAATGTTTCACTATATGATTTAGCGCTGCACTTTATACACATGTGTAAGTGCTTGTTTCGGGGGCATTTTTTTAAGTGCTTGGGTGTACCTTCAATTTTTTACACTTTTTTTCACTATGTATTCCCTATGTGATAGCATATGTATAATGGCACTGAAGCTAATGGAGTGCAGATTGCAATCCATTAGCTTTTTTCTTGACCACAGTAACTGAGGAACGTGACAGTAAAAACGTAGAAGTGACAAAATCCTTGTCTATTCTGGGTTCTTATCAGCTGGGAAGATCAGCAAACAGATGACAGGTAGGATAGTGGAGCCTGGGAAACACAGTGAGGATTCACACTGGGAGGGAGGCAAATATACACGGAGCTGACAGTGGGCTTGTCAGAATTAGCAGTCGATGGTGTGTGTAACAGGGTTAATTAAAAAAATGGTCATAAGAGAGACATGAAGTGTGCAATTGCTGACCTCTCCTTCTTATAATGGTTGTCATGTAGACCACATTGCTGACCTATAACAAATGTAGATAAGTAGTGACTCTTGTCTGATTTCCTTGATTTGCATACGTGTTGAAGAGGAAAGGCTAAGCTAAGGCTTAATTAACAAGTTCAGGCTTCCATAAAACACATGCAAGAGTATATCATACAGTAACAGAAACTTGTACAGATTATAGAAAATATTATACAGTACATTTATGACCAACTACAAATAGTGACATCCACGGGCCAGAGGTATGAACAAGACCAATTAAGGCCTCAGAGGAGGAGAGAAACTCATCTACTGTATCCCAACAATTACTCAACTTTAGGAGGTACAAGATGGAGCCCACAAGCAAACTAAACTGGAGTATTTCCCCTGCAGTGCCCCTAGTAGCAGAAATGCATATTTATCTTGTTTGAGAACTGCATTGAGCAGTAATGGGGTTAATTTGCTAAAGGCAACTATCAGGGGTGTATTTGCTGTGAGGCAAACAAGGCATTTACCTTGGGTGGCAATTTTCAGGAGGGTGGCGCCGGCCCAGGAAGAAGGGATGCTGGTTGCCCTGCGTCATGCTGAGGAGGCTCGGAGGGGCATCTGGACTGGGTGGCAGGTGGTAGAGCGGAGTGTGGAGAGCTGGGGGAGCGGCCGTGAGACTCCAGGAAGGGACAGCTGTGATGGCGAGTCTCTCCAAGTCTCTCTACTGGGGGGGCCATGATGTGCAGGGGAGCGTCACGGGGTCTGTGGTGTGGGGGGAGGGTCACAGGTGGGAGAACTGTTGGGCGATGGGGGATGGGGTGGTGGGGGACAGGGTGCTGGAGGGGGGGCAGATGATTTTTTGTGTTGTTTAAGGCACAAAAGCACCTAGGAACACCACTGCCAACTATATTGTGCACTGCAAATACAGTTGCTCCAGATCTTAGTAAATGAGCAAAAGCTCTGCTGATTTCTATCATCCAATAATGTACAAGCAAAAATGCTGTTTTTTTTTATTGCATGTGATTGGGTGTTCTTTGCAAAGTGAAGTTTTACTTAATTTACTAAGCTCTGGAGCAGCTGCACTTGCAATGCACTCTATAGCCTTTGGTAAATCAACCCCAAATTGTTTCTTGAACTGCATTCCAGGGTTCGCTTGTCTTCAGCTGAGTGAACTTGCAGTAATTTAGGACTTTACATAGTCTTCATGTTATATAGTTTGAATACCATGTCATAGATATACTGTATATTTATCATTGTAAAAGAACATATTCCACATTCCTTTTTTTTTTTAATTTTCTGGAAAAAATCAAAAACGTCTTTGAAAAAAAAAAAATTCATTTTTTTTTTTACAGGACATTCCAATCTCTAATCGGAGCCATTCAATGATGGTTCACATCACGGCCATTAACAGGCACAATAGCTTCCCATTAGAGATGAGCGAAGAAATGAAAAATTCGATTCGACTGATTCGGCGAATTCGTGGACAATATTCCATTCGAGTCGAATAAATTTAACTTAAAAAAGGGTGTTTCTAGGCTTCAGAGAGACTTAATATTAGTGCAGAACACTGTACCTTTAATTTAAATGCCCTTGGAGTCTGCTGGGGAAGAGAAATAATACTGTCACTCAGTATGACATGCAGATGAGTGCCGTCGATCTTAGAATCACCGCACACTTCACTCATTTGGCCAGTCACGGGGCCAAAACCAGTGTTTGGAGCCACAGTGTGGCGGTGGAGGCAGCAGCAATGGGAGGCCATACAGCAACCTATGACAAAATGGAAACCAGCAGGAGTGTGAGGAGACCTGAAAGTGGCACATGCAGTGGGAGCAATGGGAGGCGGTACAAGGACCCATGTCACACTGTGGACCCAGCAGCAGCGTGACCAGGCGGTACGGGGGCCCATGGCAGATTACAGGCCTGGCAGCAGCAATGGGAGGCCCGTAATCTGCCAGCACCCTATGACAAAAAATGGAACACACCAGCAGTGTGTGAGGAGACCTGAAAGTGGCACATGGCAGAGTGTGGCGATGGAGACAGCAGCAATGGGAGGCCGTACAGGGACCCATGAGAGACTGTGGACCTGGCAGCAGCATGAGGAGGCGGTATAGGGGCCCATGGCAGATTAGGGGCCTGGCAGCAGCTATAGGAGGCCCGTAATCTGCCAGCACCCTATGACAAAAAATTGAACACACCAGCAGTGTGTGAGGAGACCTGAAAGTGGCACATGGCATGAGACACTCTGGACCTGGCAGCAGCATGAGGAGGCGGTATATAGGGGCCCATGGCAGATTAGGGGCCTGGCAGCAGCTATGGGAGGCCCGTAATCTGCCAGCACCCTATGTCAAAAAATTGAAAACACAAGCAGTGTGTGAGGAGACCTGAAAGTGGCACATGTTTGGGGCATGATTCATGGCGGATTTAGTCAGTTGTGTCAGGAACTAGTGGTTTGAAATCCAGACTAATCCACGCCTGATTCATTTTCACAAACGTGAGTCTCTCCACACTTTGGGTGGACAGTCGTGTCCTCCGCAGAGTTGCAATACCTCCTGCCGCACTAAACACGCGCTCCGATGCCACGCTACTGGCCGGGCATGACAGCCTTTCAAGGGCAAATTCAGCTAGTTGGGGTCAAAGGTCAAGTTTCGTTGCCCAGTAGTCAAGGGGATTGTCTACCTCGGTTGGCAGGGTGCTGTCCAAGTAGGCCTAAGCCTGTTGTTTGAGGTCCTGCTCCAGGTCCACCTGATGCTGCTGCTGCGGCTGGTTAGTAGTTTCCTCACTGCGCTGGTGAAGAAAGCTACTCATCATCGACTGCAGACTGAGGCAGCCGCTGCTGGTGGAGCTGCCACTGCTCCTACCACCCCACCCCTCCCCTGCTGCCATGGCAGCGGAACGCGAGCGCACAGGGCCCACAGTGTCTGAGGATGGACGTTGGCGCAGAAAGGCAGAGACCAGCTGACTACATAGGTGGTTTTTATAGTACGTTATTTTGGCCTCCCTCTCAGCAGGTGTGAAAAAGGCCACCATTTTTGAACGGTAGCGAGGGTCCAACAAGGTGGACAGCCAAAAGTCATCCCTCTGTCTGATGGTTATTATTCGGCTGTCGCTACGCAAGCAAGCGAGCATGCTATGGGCCATTTGTGCCAAGGAATGCGAGGGACTCCCTACCTCCATCTCCACAGCATACTGCCACGGTGCGTCTGGGTCCTCTGTCTCCTCCTCCTCCTCCTCTACCAGATGCTCCTGCTCCTCCACTCCTGTCCGCTGAGTGGAAAAACCACCCATTTCACTCAATAATTCCTGAGCACCAATGTCCTCCTCTACCTCCTCCTCTTCTTCCTGTCCTGCCCCCACAGGGGTCATGTGGCGTTGAGATCTGTGCGCCACGTCTACCGCACCCTGACCAGCCATTGTTAACAGCATTTGTTCCAGGACGTGCAACAGAGGAATGACGTCGTTCATCCCATAGTCCTGCCGACTCACGAATAGCGTGGCCTCCTCAAAGGGCCTGAGCAAGCGCAGGTGTCACGCATGAGCTGCCAATGGCTGACATCTAAGTTACACAGGGAGTACCTTTATCCGCTTTTAACATCAGGAAATCTGTGATGGCCTTTCGCTGTTCGTAAAGGCGGTCTAACATATGTAGGGTTGAATTCCACCTTGTTGCAACGTCACAGCATGAGGAGTCGGTACGGGGGCCCATGGCAGATTACGTGCCTGGCAGCAGCAATGGGAGGCCCGTAATCTGCCAGCACCCTATGTCAAAAAATTGAACACACCAGCAGTGTGAGGAGACCTGAAAGTGGCACATGGCAGAGTGTGGCGATGGAGACAGCAGCAATGGGAGGCCGTAAAGGGACCCATGAGAGACTCTGGACCTGGCAGCAGCATGAGGAGGCGGTATATAGGGGCCTATGGCAGATTAGGGGCCTGGCAGCAGCTATGGGAGGCCCGTAATCTGCCAGCACCCTATGTCAAAAAATTCTACACACCAGCAGTGTGAGGAGACCTGAAAGTGGCACATGGCAGAGTGTGGCGATGGAGACAGCAGCAATGGGAGGCCGTACAGGGACCCATGAGAGACTCTGGACCTGGCAGCAGCATGAGGAGGCGGTATATAGGGGCCTATGGCAGATTAGGGGCCTGGCAGCAGCAATGGGAGGCCCGTAATCTGCCAGCACCCTATGTCAAAAAATTCTACACACCAGCAGTGTGTGAGGAGACCTGAAAGTGGCACATGGCAGAGTGTGGCGATGGAGACAGCAGCAATGGGAGGCCGTACAGGGACCCATGAGAGACTCTGGACCTGGCAGCAGCATGAGGAGGCGGTATATAGGGGCCTATGGCAGATTAGGGGCCTGGCAGCAGCTATGGGAGGCCCGTAATCTGCCAGCACCCTATGTCAAAAAATTCTACACACCAGCAGTGTGTGAGGAGACCTGAAACTGGCACATGGCAGAGTGTGGCGATGGAGACAGCAGCAATGGGAGGCCGTACAGGGACCCATGAGAGACTCTGGACCTGGCAGCAGCATGAGGAGGCGGTATATAGGGGCCTATGGCAGATTAGGGGCCTGGCAGCAGCTATGGGAGGCCCGTAATCTGCCAGCACCCTATGTCAAAAAATTCTACACACCAGCAGTGTGTGAGGAGACCTGAAACTGGCACATGGCAGAGTGTGGCGATGGAGACAGCAGCAATGGGAGGCCGTACAGGGACCCATGAGAGACTCTGGACTTGGCAGCAGCATGAGGAGGCGGTATAGGGGCCCATGGCAGATTAGGGGCCTGGCAGCAGCAATGGGAGGCCCGTAATCTGCCAGCACCCTATGTCAAAAAATTCTACACACCAGCAGTGTGTGAGGAGACCTGAAAGTGGCACATGGCAGAGTGTGGCGATGGAGACAGCAGCAATGGGAGGCCGTACAGGGACCCATGAGAGACTCTGGACTTGGCAGCAGCATGAGGAGGCGGTATAGGGGCCCATGGCAGATTAGGGGCCTGGCAGCAGCAATGGGAGGCCCGTAATCTGCCAGCACCCTATGTCAAAAAATTCTACACACCAGCAGTGTGTGAGGAGACCTGAAAGTGGCACATGGCAGAGTGTGGCGATGGAGACAGCAGCAATGGGAGGCCGTACAGGGACCCATGAGAGACTGTGGACTTGGCAGCAGCATGAGGAGGCGGTATAGGGTCCCATGGCAGATTAGGGGCCTGGCAGCAGCAATGGGAGGCCCGTAATCTGCCAGCACCCTATGTCAAAAAATTCTACACACCAGCAGTGTGTGAGGAGACCTGAAAGTGGCACATGGCAGAGTGTGGCGATGGAGACAGCAGCAATGGGAGGCAGTACAGGGACCCATGAGAGACTCTGGACTTGGCAGCAGCATGAGGAGGCGGTATAGGGGCCCATGGCAGATTAGGGGCCTGGCAGCAGCAATGGGAGGCCCGTAATCTGCCAGCACCCTATGTCAAAAAATTCTACACACCAGCAGTGTGTGAGGAGACCTGAAAGTGGCACATGGCAGAGTGTGGCGATGGAGACAGCAGCAATGGGAGGCAGTACAGGGACCCATGAGAGACTCTGGACTTGGCAGCAGCATGAGGAGGCGGTATAGGGGCCCATGGCAGATTAGGGGCCTGGCAGCAGCTATAGGAGGCCCGTAATCTGCCAGCACCCTATGTCAAAAAATTCTACACACCAGCAGTGTGTGAGGAGACCTGAAAGTGGCACATGGCAGAGTGTGGCGATGGAGACAGCAGCAATGGGAGGCCGTACAGGGACCCATGAGAGACTCTGGACTTGGCAGCAGCATGAGGAGGCGGTATAGGGGCCCATGGCAGATTAGGGGCCTGGCAGCAGCTATAGGAGGCCCGTAATCTGCCAGCACCCTATGTCAAAAAATTCTACACACCAGCAGTGTGTGAGGAGACCTGAAAGTGGCACATGGCAGAGTGTGGCGATGGAGACAGCAGCAATGGGAGGCCGTACAGGGACCCATGAGAGACTCTGGACCTGGCAGCAGCATGAGGAGGCGGTATAGGGGCCCATGGCAGATTAGGGGCCTGGCAGCAGCTATAGGAGGCCCGTAATCTGCCAGCACCCTATGTCAAAAAATTCTACACACCAGCAGTGTGTGAGGAGACCTGAAAGTGGCACATGGCAGAGTGTGGCGATGGAGACAGCAGCAATGGGAGGCCGTAGAGGGACCCATGAGAGACTCTGGACCTGGCAGCAGCATGAGGAGGCGGTATATAGGGGCCTATGGCAGATTAGGGGCCTGGCAGCAGCTATAGGAGGCCCGTAATCTGCCAGCACCCTATGTCAAAAAATTGAACACACCAGCAGTGTGAGGAGACCTGAAAGTGGCACATGGCAGAGTGTGGCGATGGAGACAGCAGCAATGGGAGGCCGTACAGGGACCCATGAGAGACTCTGGACCTGGCAGCAGCATGAGGAGGCGGTATATAGGGGCCTATGGCAGATTAGGGGCCTGGCAGCAGCTATAGGAGGCCCGTAATCTGCCAGCACCCTATGTCAAAAAATTCTACACACCAGCAGTGTGTGAGGAGACCTGAAAGTGGCACATGGCAGAGTGTGGCGATGGAGACAGCAGCAATGGGAGGCCGTACAGGGACCCATGAGAGACTCTGGACCTGGCAGCAGCATGAGGAGGCGGTATATAGGGGCCTATGGCAGATTAGGGGCCTGGCAGCAGCTATAGGAGGCCCGTAATCTGCCAGCACCCTATGTCAAAAAATTCTACACACCAGCAGTGTGTGAGGAGACCTGAAAGTGGCACATGGCAGAGTGTGGCGATGGAGACAGCAGCAATGGGAGGCCGTACAGGGACCCATGAGAGACTCTGGACCTGGCAGCAGCATGAGGAGGCGGTATATAGGGGCCTATGGCAGATTAGGGGCCTGGCAGCAGCTATAGGAGGCCCGTAATCTGCCAGCACCCTATGTCAAAAAATTCTACACACCAGCAGTGTGTGAGGAGACCTGAAAGTGGCACATGGCAGAGTGTGGCGATGGAGACAGCAGCAATGGGAGGCCGTACAGGGACCCATGAGAGACTCTGGACCTGGCAGCAGCATGAGGAGGCGGTATATAGGGGCCTATGGCAGATTAGGGGCCTGGCAGCAGCTATGGGAGGCCCGTAATCTGCCAGCACCCTATGTCAAAAAATTCTACACACCAGCAGTGTGTCAGGAGACCTGAAAGTGGCACATGGCAGAGTGTGGCGATGGAGACAGCAGCAATGGGAGGCCGTACAGGGACCCATGAGAGACTCTGGACCTGGCAGCAGCATGAGGAGGCGGTATATAGGGGCCTATGGCAGATTAGGGGCCTGGCAGCAGCTATAGGAGGCCCGTAATCTGCCAGCACCCTATGTCAAAAAATTCTACACACCAGCAGTGTGTGAGGAGACCTGAAAGTGGCACATGGCAGAGTGTGGCGATGGAGACAGCAGCAATGGGAGGCCGTACAGGGACCCATGAGAGACTCTGGACCTGGCAGCAGCATGAGGAGGCGGTATATAGGGGCCTATGGCAGATTAGGGGCCTGGCAGCAGCTATAGGAGGCCCGTAATCTGCCAGCACCCTATGTCAAAAAATTCTACACACCAGCAGTGTGTGAGGAGACCTGAAAGTGGCACATGGCAGAGTGTGGCGATGGAGACAGCAGCAATGGGAGGCCGTACAGGGACCCATGAGAGACTCTGGACCTGGCAGCAGCATGAGGAGGCGGTATATAGGGGCCTATGGCAGATTAGGGGCCTGGCAGCAGCTATGGGAGGCCCGTAATCTGCCAGCACCCTATGTCAAAAAATTCTACACACCAGCAGTGTGTGAGGAGACCTGAAAGTGGCACATGGCAGAGTGTGGCGATGGAGACAGCAGCAATGGGAGGCCGTACAGGGACCCATGAGAGACTCTGGACCTGGCAGCAGCATGAGGAGGCGGTATATAGGGGCCTATGGCAGATTAGGGGCCTGGCAGCAGCTATAGGAGGCCCGTAATCTGCCAGCACCCTATGTCAAAAAATTGAACACACCAGCAGTGTGAGGAGACCTGAAAGTGGCACATGGCAGAGTGTGGCGATGGAGACAGCAGCAATGGGAGGCCGTACAGGGACCCATGAGAGACTCTGGACCTGGCAGCAGCATGAGGAGGCGGTATATAGGGGCCTATGGCAGATTAGGGGCCTGGCAGCAGCTATAGGAGGCCTGTAATCTGCCAGCACCCTATGTCAAAAAATTCTACACACCAGCAGTGTGTGAGGAGACCTGAAAGTGGCACATGGCAGAGTGTGGCGATGGAGACAGCAGCAATGGGAGGCCGTACAGGGACCCATGAGAGACTCTGGACCTGGCAGCAGCATGAGGAGGCGGTATATAGGGGCCTATGGCAGATTAGGGGCCTGGCAGCAGCTATAGGAGGCCCGTAATCTGCCAGCACCCTATGTCAAAAAATTCTACACACCAGCAGTGTGTGAGGAGACCTGAAAGTGGCACATGGCAGAGTGTGGCGATGGAGACAGCAGCAATGGGAGGCCGTACAGGGACCCATGAGAGACTCTGGACCTGGCAGCAGCATGAGGAGGCGGTATATAGGGGCCTATGGCAGATTAGGGGCCTGGCAGCAGCTATGGGAGGCCCGTAATCTGCCAGCACCCTATGTCAAAAAATTCTACACACCAGCAGTGTGTGAGGAGACCTGAAAGTGGCACATGGCAGAGTGTGGCGATGGAGACAGCAGCAATGGGAGGCCGTATAGGGACCCATGAGAGACTCTGGACCTGGCAGCAGCATGAGGAGGCGGTATATAGGGGCCCATGGCAGATTAGGGGCCTGGCAGCAGCTATAGGAGGCCCGTAATCTGCCAGCACCCTATGTCAAAAAATTTAACACACCAGCAGTGTGTGAGGAGACCTGAAAGTGGCACATGGCAGAGTGTGGCGATGGAGACAGCAGCAATGGGAGGCCGTATAGGGACCCATGAGAGACTCTGGACTTGGCAGCAGCATGAGGAGGCGGTATATAGGGGCCCATGGCAGATTAGGGGCCTGGCAGCAGCTATAGGAGGCCCGTAATCTGCCAGCACCCTATGTCAAAAAATTCAACACACCAGCAGTGTGTGAGGAGACCTGAAAGTGGCACATGGCAGAGTGTGGCGATGGAGACAGCAGCAATGGGAGGCCGTACAGGGACCCATGAGAGACTCTGGACCTGGCAGCAGCATGAGGAGGCGGTATATAGGGGCCCATGGCAGATTAGGGGCCTGGCAGCAGCTATAGGAGGCCCGTAATCTGCCAGCACCCTATGTCAAAAAATTCAACACACCAGCAGTGTGTGAGGAGACCTGAAAGTGGCACATGGCAGAGTGTGGCGATGGAGACAGCAGCAATGGGAGGCCGTACAGGGACCCATGAGAGACTCTGGACCTGGCAGCAGCATGAGGAGGCGGTATATAGGGGCCCATGGCAGATTAGGGGCCTGGCAGCAGCTATGGGAGGCCCGTAATCTGCCAGCACCCTATGACAAAAAATGGAACACACCAGCAGTGTGTGAGGAGACCTAAAAGTGGCACATGTTTGAGGCATGATTCATGGCGGATTTAGTCAGTTGTGTCAGGAACTGGTGGTTTGAAATCCTGACTAATCCACGCCTGATTCATTTTCACAAACGTGAGTCTCTCCACACTTTGGGTGGACAGTCGTGTCCTCCGCGGAGTTACAATACCTCCTGCCGCACTAAACACGCGCTCCGATGCCACGCTACTGGCCGGGCATGACAGCCTTTCAAGGGCAAATTCAGCTAGTTGGGGCCAAAGGTCAAGTTTCGTTGCCCAGTAGTCAAGGGGATTGTCTACCTCGGTTGGCAGGGTGCTGTCCAAGTAGGCCCAAGCCTGTTGTTTGAGGTCCTGCTCCAGGTCCACCTGATGCTGCTGCTGCTGCTGCTGCGGCTGGTTAGTAGTTTCCTCACTGCGCTGGTGAAGAAAGCTACTCATCATCGACTGCAGACTGAGGCAGCCGCTGCTGGTGGAGCTGCCACTGCTCCTACCACCCCACCCCTCCCCTGCTGCCATGGCAGCGGAACGCGAGCGCACAGGGCCCACAGTGTCTGAGGATGGACGTTGGCGCACAAAGGCAGAGACCAACTGACTACATAGGTGGTTTTTATAGTACGTTATTTTGGCCTCCCTCTCAGCAGGTGTGAAAAAGGCCACCATTTTTGAACGGTAGCGAGGGTCCAACAAGGTGGACAGCCAAAAGTCATCCCTCTGTCTGATGGTTATTATTCGGCTGTCGCTACGCAAGCAACCGAGCATGCTATGGGCCATTTGTGCCAAGGAATGCGAGGGACTCCCTGCCTCCATCTCCACAGCATACTGCCACGGTGCGTCTGGGTCCTCTGTCTCCTCCTCCTCCTCCTCTACCAGATGCTCCTGCTCCTCCACTCCTGTCCGCTGAGTGGAAAAACCACCCATTTCACTCAATAATTCCTGAGCACAAATGTCCTCCTCTACCTCCTCCTCTTCTTCCTGTCCTGCCCCCACAGGGGTCATGTGGCGTTGAGATCTGTGCGCCACGTCTACCGCACCCTGACCAGCCATTGTTAACAGCATTTGTTCAAGGACGTGCAACAGAGGAATGACGTCGTTCATCCCATAGTCCTGGCGACTCACGAATAGCGTGGCCTCCTCAAAGGGCCTGAGCAAGCGGCAGGTGTCACGCATGAGCTGCCAATGGCTGACATCGAAGTTACACAGGGGAGTACCTTTATCCGCTTGTAACATCAGGAAATCGGTGATGGCCTTTCGCTGCTCGTAAAGGCGGTCTAACATGTGTAGGGTTGAATTCCACCTTGTTGCAACGTCGCAGATCAGGCGATGATGTGGAATTCCGTTCTGCCGCTGCAGCTCAAGGAGGGTGTGCTTTGCGGTGTAGGAATGGCTGAAATGCATGCAAAGTTTACGTGACATTTTAAGGATGTCTTGCAGTGGGATGGTGAATTTTAGGAACCGCTTGACAACCAGATTGAACACGTGAGCCATGCATGGCGCATGGCACAACCTTCCTTGACGCAGAGCAGACACCATGTTCTTTCCGTTGTCGGTCAACATGGTTCCCATTTTCAGTTTGCGCGGAGACAGCCATCTGTCGATTTCTCTGTTCATTACACTCAGAAATTCCTCCCCTGTGTGACTACGTTCGCCAAGGCATACCAGGTGCAGAACAGCGTGACACCGTTGCGCCCTGCACATGTGATATGCCGGTCGGGTAATGGGACTTGGCACGGGGGTGGCGGCTGAGGACACGGCGGAAGAAGAGGTGGTAGAGGCGGACATCTTTGCCGGACCAAGGACGTGCAAACGTAAAGGCAAAAGCGGCGTGACCTGTCCAAGTTGCTGGTGCGGCTGTGACGGCACCACGTTCACCCAGTGGGCCGTAAATGACATGTACTGTCCCTGACCGTAGTTACAGCTCCACACGTCGGCGCTGCCGTGCACTTTGGCAGAGACCGACATGCTCAAAGACTGGCCCACCATGTCTTCTACATGTGAATGCAGGGCTGGCACTGCCTTTTTGGCAAAGAAATGACGGCTTGGCACTCTCCACCGCGGCGCGGCACAAGCCATCATTTCTCTGAAAGGTGCTGAGTCCACCACTTGGAAAGGGAGGGACTGCAGCACCAGCAACTTGGACAGGAGGACGTTCAGCTTTTGCACCGTCGGGTGCGTGCTCGCAAACTGTTGTCTCTTGGAAACGGATTCCAAGAAAGACTGCTGACGGAATCCGTGAAGAGGAGTAGCAGGAGAAGGAGCATCTGAACGAGCGGAAGATGCCAACGAGCGACAACTCCCCTCAGCAGAGGTGTTGGAGCCTTGACTGGCTGATGGAGGGCGATTGACGTCGGGTGACGGAGCAAGTAACGGAGCGGGTGATGGAGCGGGGGCTGGGGCGGGCAGAACCGCCGTATCTTTATCACGGTTTTCCCAGGCCACCAAATGGCGACGCTGCATATGCTGCCGCAACGCTGTAGTCCCAACATGGGCCCCCTGGCCACGCTTGACTTTCTGGCCACATAGTCGACATAGGGCTACGTTTACTTCCTCGGGCGGCTTGACGAAAAATTGCCACACCGCCGAGTAGGAAACTTTGCCCCCGATACTCCTCACTGGCTGACTGCTGCTTCCTCCGTGCACACCGGCACCACTACTGGCCGTGGTGGTAGGCTGCAGTGGAGCTGGTGCTCTACTCCGTGGCCGTTTGGCTCCACTGACACTGCTTCCACTGACACTGCTGCGACCCTGCTGCTGTCTCCTGGGCAACCCACCGACTGTTTCGCTCACTGCCAAGCTGCCACCCTCTTCTCCTGATGATGCGGAAGAAATTGCCTGATGACGACGAGGCTGCCAAGTGCGATCAACCTCCTCATCATCAAGTAGGGTCTCCGCCTCACTACTAGCCCCCTCGGCTGCGTCTGGGTCAGGAGACAGACCTGTCTCTAGACCGGCTACCGGGCCACTCTCCTCGCCACTACTTCTTCGCCTGGCTGCTGAAAAGGCGGATGTCTCCCCCCGTTCCTGACCGCCCTCTGTTAGCTCTTCCTCACTGTACAGTGGGGCTGAGCCCACAGCATGCGATACTTCGCTTGGTGAGGGAACACCAAAGGACAGGGGCAGGTAGAGGACACGTGATTTCAGTGGGCTTGGTCCCGGGCCATGCCAACTAACGGTTGTGTCTGACGTACCCACCGACCATTGGCTGTAGGTGTCAGAGGTGACCTGGGAAGAGGAAGACGACCGAGCCAACCAATCGATGACGGCAGGGTTGTCGGTGGAGACACGACCGCTGGATGACACCGGGAGCACTGGCCTCTGGCTGCGAATAGTGCTGCCTCGACCCCTTCCTCTGCTGCCACGTCTGCTCGCTCCTAAAACGTTGCCTCCTCTGCCACTCCTCTGCATGTTGTCTGACATACTCTTTAATTAAACGATTATGTGTCCCTGAGTAACAATTCTGTGTCCCTGAGTAACAATTCTGTGTCTGTGCGAGTAACAATTCTGTGGCCCTAAGTAACAGTTCTGTGGCCCTCAGTAACAATTCTGTGTCCCTGATTAACGTTTCTGTGGCCCCAAGTAACAGTTCTGTGGCCCTCAGTAACAATTCTGTGTCTGTGCGAGTAACAATTCTGTGTCTGTGCGAGTAACAATTCTGTGGCCCTAAGTAACAGTTCTGTGGCCCTCAGTAACAGTTCTGTGTCCCTGAGTAACAATTCTGTGTCTGTGCGAGTAAGAATTCTGTGTCTGTGTGAGTAACAATTCTGTGGCCCTAAGTAACAGTTCTGTGGCCCTCAGTAACAGTTCTGTGTCCCTGAGTAACAATTCTGTGTCTGTGCGAGTAACAATTCTGTGTCTGTGCGAGTAACAATTCTGTGTCTGTGCGAGTAACAATTCTGTGGCCCTAAGTAACGGTTCTGTGGCCCTCAGTAACAGTTCTGTGTCCCTGTGTAACAATTCTGTGTCTGTGCGAGTAACAATTCTGTGTCTGTGCGAGTAACAATTCTGTGGCCCTAAGTAACAGTTCTGTGGCCCTCAGTAACAATTCTGTGTCCCTGATTAACGTTTCTGTGGCCCCAAGTAACAGTTCTGTGGCCCTCAGTAACAATTCTGTGTCTGTGCGAGTAACAATTCTGTGTCTGTGCGAGTAACAATTCTGTGGCCCTAAGTAACAGTTCTGTGGCCCTCAGTAACAATTCTGTGTCCCTGATTAATGTTTCTGTGGCCCCAAGTAACAGTTCTGTGGCCCTCAGTAACAATTCTGTGTCTGTGCGAGTAAGAATTCTGTGTCTGTGCGAGTAACAATTCTGTGGCCCTAAGTAACAGTTCTGTGGCCCTCAGTAACAGTTCTGTGTCCCTGAGTAACAATTCTGTGTCTGTGCGAGTAACAATTCTGTGGCCCTAAGTAACAGTTCTGTGGCCCTCAGTAACAATTCTGTGTCCCTGATTAACGTTTCTGTGGCCCCAAGTAACAGTTCTGTGGCCCTCAGTAACAATTCTGTGTCTGTGCGAGTAACAATTCTGTGGCCCTAAGTAACAGTTCTGTGGCCCTCAGTAACAATTCTGTGTCCCTGATTAACGTTTCTGTGGCCCCAAGTAACAGTTCTGTGGCCCTCAGTAACAATTCTGTGTCTGTGCGAGTAACAATTCTGTGGCCCTAACTAACAGTTCTGTGGCCCTAAGTAACAGTTCTGTGTCCCTGAGTAACAATTCTGTGTCTGTGCGAGTAAGAATTCTGTGTCTGTGCGAGCAACAATTCTGTGGCCCTAAGTAACAGTTCTGTGGCCCTCAGTAACAGTTCTGTGTCCCTGAGTAACAATTCTGTGTCTGTGCGAGTAACAATTCTGTGTCTGTGCGAGTAACAATTCTGTGTCTGTGCGAGTAACAATTCTGTGGCCCTAAGTAACGGTTCTGTGGCCCTCAGTAACAGTTCTGTGTCCCTGTGTAACAATTCTGTGTCTGTGCGAGTAACAATTCTGTGGCCCTAAGTAACAGTTTTGTGGCCCTCAGTAACAATTCTGTGTCTGTGCGAGTAACAATTCTGTGTCTGTGCGAGTAACAATTCTGTGGCCCTAAGTAACAGTTCTGTGGCCCTCAGTAACAATTCTGTGTCCCTGATTAACGTTTCTGTGGCCCCAAGTAACAGTTCTGTGGCCCTCAGTAACAATTCTGTGTCTGTGCGAGTAACAATTCTGTGTCTGTGCGAGTAACAATTCTTTGGCCCTAACTAACAGTTCTGTGGCCCTCAGTAACAATTCTGTGTCTGTGCGAGTAACAATTCTGTGACTGTGCGAGTAACAATTCTGTGTCTGTGCGAGTAACAATTCTGTGGCCCTAAGTAACGGTTCTGTGGCCCTCAGTAACAGTTCTGTGTCCCTGTGTAACAATTCTGTGTCTGTGCGAGTAACAATTCTGTGGCCCTAAGTAACAGTTCTGTGGCCCTCAGTAACAATTCTGTGTCTGTGCGAGTAACAATTCTGTGTCTGTGCGAGTAACAATTCTGTGGCCCTAAGTAACAGTTCTGTGGCCCTCAGTAACAATTCTGTGTCTGTCCCTGAGTAACAATTCTGTGGCCCTAACTAAAGTTTCTGTGGCCCTAAGTAACAATTCTCTGGCACTCAGTAACAATTCTGTCTGTCCCTGAGTAACAATTCTGTGGCCCTAATAACGTTTCTGTGGCCCTAAGTAACAATTATCTGGCACTCAGGAACAATTCTGTCTGTCCCTGAGTAACAATTCTGTGGCCCTAATAACGTTTCTGTGGCCCTAAGTAACAATTCTCTGGCACTCAGTAACAATTCTGTCTGTCCCTGAGTAACAATTCTGTGGCCCTAATAACGTTTCTGTGGCCCTAAGTAACAATTCTCTCGCACTCAGTAACAATTCTGTCTGTCCCTGAGTATGAATTCTGTGGCCCTAACTAGCGTTTCTTTGTCCCTAAGTAACGATTCTGTGGCCCTAATTAACAATTCTGTGTCCCTGAGTAATAGTTCTCTGTCCCTAAGTATCGTTTCTCTGTCCCCAAGTATCGTTTCTGTGGCCCTAACTCTGTCCCTGTCCCTAATACAGAGCGGTCTGCCTCTGTTCAATGACTGCAGGCAAATGAAGAATTCCAAAATGGCCGCTATTTATAGCTCGACCATTACACAGTGCTAGCTGGCTGGCTGCTGATTGGCTGATGCGATCACATGTCGTTGAGGAATGCATTATGGGTCAGCGCGCCTTGTCTGCGCGCCTTCCCAGACATCCCCGCTCCGTCGCCGCACATGTCAGCCGCCATTTTCGGAAAAATTTCGATTCGCGCGTCCGAATTAGGCTATTTTTCGGATTCGGCGCGAATCGAAATTTTTCCGATATTCGACTCGAATTCCACTTCGGCTACTTCGATTCGCTCATCTCTACTTCCCATGTGTGATTTCCCAAATGATGTTTAATGAATGGCACTCCAAAGATACTTGTACATCATCCCACCATTTTTTTTAGAAACACAGTGGTGTTCTCAGTTTCCCATGCACATTGCTTATCCAAGTAATGCTGTTTTGTGTCTGTTTTTCAAATAAAGTGCACCAAGGCATACTTGTTCTAACATTTTAAATAAAAAAATAAATAAATAAATAATATGACCAGCTTGCTAGACAGTGAAATGTGCATGAGCCAACCAAAGGAGCAGTAAAAAAAATAAACTATATGCTTACAGCAAAAAGGTAGTGTATGGTATGTACTGGTATTTATCATTGGATCTCCATTTCTAGTACCAGCATATGGAATCTTAAGCACCATCTGCTTTGTGAACTTTTGATTATGTCCACAAAGATACTTGCATGCACATTACAATATCCACTGCGTACAGTTTACTAAGATTTGTTATAATTAAGTTTTTTTTAATAATCTCCTTTAAAGATAGTAGTGTGTACTTGATTCAGTTTTATGCCTAAGAGGCATGTGCGTTTAAAAATGTTAATAGGAATTAGGTCTCTTTTACATGGGGCAGATTCCATTCCAAGAGATCAGCTCACAGGTCCACTGCTGACTGGAGTAGATCACACATCCATGTCTGCTCAGTTTCTGCAGAGCTCTCATTGCTCTATGAACGGACAGAAATAAACGGACTCCACTGTCCATTTACACCCAACTACCCAGATCTCATTGCAGCGCAGCCCCATGGGCGCGTGCGAGGTGGGGATATATGATGTCCACCCAGATCGATGAAAGCCCAACCAGCCATCATTTTACTATAGGCCAGGTGGGAAAGGGTTAAATCCTGTATTGCTATAATAATAATAATAATAATATTACAAAGTAGGTGTTATCACAAATTGGCTGAAAAAGTGGAAATACACATTAAGCTGTCCATACACTAGTAAACTCGCACCAAAATGCAGTCCATTTGATAATGCCAACAGAGACTTGAAGAATTGTATTCAAAAGCACTTCAAAATTTTGTTTGCTTTGATTTAGAATTTTCTGAAAGAAATCCACATACACCGTTAGAAATATGTTAGGTTTATCCTGGTTCTTTGAATTTTCTCATCACTGTGGCCAAAAACGAATGTCAATTTGATCCCACTAACCATTGAATGAACGCTCCAAAAAAACAAAACTTTTCACCAAAAATGTTTCACAAAACTATTTAAATACAAGCCATAAAACATTTTTTTCTTTGTTTCCAAAAATGTGTAAATCAAACTTTCTCAAAATGAAAAAATGAATGATCATATCCATGCTCTCCTCTTCACATTTAAAACATATTCCCCACTCTCCACCTTTAATAGCTTGTGTTTATCATATTGAAAAGATATTCACCATTTTTATTTACTTATTTATTTACTAAATAAAGGTAATTAAGCTATACAGTGCTGTGAAAAAGTATGTTTGCCCCCTTCCTGAATTTTTATTTTGCATATTTGTCACACTTAAAGTGTTACTAAACTCACAACAGTAAAATCAGTCTATATATGCAGTAAAGCATGCTTGTTATACTCAATGTGGAACCTAGGCGGTTTATCCTCCACATTGTGTAAAAAGGCTGTTTGATCCTGTCTTTTCTGATCCTCCCCTTCTTCTACTGTTCCCAATCCATCTGCTGATAGAACAAAGCCTTTGGGGGCAAGGTGCACATAATCAGTTTGGTGTGTATTAATAGAGAGTTTTTTTTTTTTTGGAAGGGAGCATGTGATCAGCAAAGGGTCAATCAGCACTGTCTAGACAGATGATCAGGGGTTATACAGCCTGGTAGGACAATC
This sequence comes from Staurois parvus, assembly GCF_062004578.1. Taxonomy (NCBI): domain Eukaryota; kingdom Metazoa; phylum Chordata; class Amphibia; order Anura; family Ranidae; genus Staurois; species Staurois parvus. The sequence continues at coordinate 31,109,450 of NW_028318083.1, read as the reverse complement.
AGGGGAGAATGAAAACCTCCTACAAGCTTTAACCAGTGCTCTGCTGGACACTGATAGAAGTCACAAGACTGCTCTAACCGCTGATAAGAAAAGGTATTTGGCAGTTTATATTTACTAAAATAATTGCATTTCCATGTCGTGTGTACTGTGGGAGACCAGATATAGTGAATGTAGGATCCTGGGTTCAGTATCACTTTAAATGATTGACTTCATCAAACAAATTTTAATATTACACAAAGATAAACTGAGTAAATACAAAATGCAGTTTTTAAATGATGATTTAATTTATTAACAACGTCAGTACCAAGCATTTTTACCCCCTTCCTGCCCAAGCCAAATTTCAGCTTTCAGCACTGTCGCACTTTGACTGACAATTGCATGGTCATGCAACACTGTACCCAAACTAAATTTGCATAATTTTGTTCCCACAAATAGAGCTTTTTTAATTTGGTGGTATGTAATCACCACCGGTTTTTTATTTTTTGCTACATAAATGGGGAAAAAAATTTAAACATTTTTGAAAATAATTAATATTTCTTCAAAAATGTAGACCAACTGTGAAAGAGATCTAGCTAGATCCTTCTCTCAGGAGGACTGTGAACAAATAAACCCACAAAGGCTCGGTGAACGTCTCTACACAAGTAAATGGATGCAAAATCCTAGTGTGTTGGTACCGAACCCCCACTTTACTAAACAAATTCAGACCAGACTATCCAGAAACTCACTGGCGATGCGACACCGACCACGGGACACTATTACACATTTGGTGGTCATGCCCACGCCTCCAAACTTACTGGCTCGAAGTACACTGCATCATCCTACATGTGACTACCTACAACTTAGACTGCTCAATTCTTACTACACCATTCCTCCTTACCTCACAAAACCTATTTCAAATCCTTAGCCATGAACATGGTTAACACTGTGAAACAGTGTATCTGACCCACTGGGGCTTCTCTCCCACCCCCTCAATTAAGGAATGGCTCAACAGAATCTAAATATTAGCGGAGATTGAAGAACTCATCTGTATAATCTGAGACTCCCCCAAAAAATTCTTAACCAAATGGGCCTGCTGGATACACTTCCAAACAACCACTGAATTCTCTCGTCTGACCAACCCCTCAACCCAATCACCTACTGTAGCACCCAACGACCTCCGGTAACTTCCTAAAACCATTCTGCTGTGCCTCACATCAAGCTGGAGGAGCTACTCTAACTTTTAGCTGATACCCTCACATAATTCCCTTTTCCCTAACCACTACAAACCACCAGAGGGATGGCCAGATTACAGCTCTCTACATCACGAGGAAGAGTAAGAATCATTTCCCCCCTCTACACCTCCCCTTATACACCACCCTCCCCCTCTAATAACCCCCCTCTTCCCCCCTCCCTCCCTTTTTTGCCTTCTTTTTCTCCTCTCCTCCCTGACTCCCACCCACTTTCTTCTGTAGAACACGTACTCCCCGATAACTCTGACCAAAAGGCACTCCCTTCCCACTCACACATCCCACATAGACCCACTACAACCATAGGCAGATCTCCCTCTGTCTTCTATCTGTGAGGATTCAACCTCCCTTTTTTACAGCATGCAGATATCAAATTACATCTCCATAGCCCAATGTGGCTGATCTAAACGTGGATTTGGCTTTTTTGAAACTGCCCAAGACCCACCCCCAAAGCCACTCAGACCTGAAAGCGACATGGTGAGACTTAGGCACTTTCTTCACTCGCTGCTCTATGAGCAAACAGTTCCCTCATTCTTTGACTGCTTTCCCCCAGGAAACGTATCTCTCTACTCTGCAGTTAGAACTCCCCCCAGCAGGGATGAGATCCCATACATAACTTTATAATTATGGATATAATGAAAATATATGCAAGCGCAAAATCAGAAAAGCAGCTGGCTTGAAAGGTAAACCTCTAGACCTCCAAATAATACAATATAATATAAATGCAGCACAAAAAAATGATGAATAACAATAATAATAAATGATAGGAAGTGAGCGCTTATAAAGCACTTATAAAGTGGTATCATGGTGAATCGTCTCTTAGTGACGTATCAAACAAAAAGAGTCAAAAATAAAGTGACTGTAGTGCATCATAGGAGGAAAATGCAAATCAAGTCCAAATAAAATGGTGATCCATGCTCCATGTTTGTGATCTCTATGGCGAGGGCCAGTAATATGAATGCACTCACCAGAAGCGCAAAAGATATGCGCATGTGTATATATATCCACCAGTGCTCATCTGGGTCTGGGCAGGGGCTGCAGGGTCATCAGGCACAACATAAGCACACAGGGTAACACCATTATATAATGAAAGAAAATGAAAGTGAGCGCTAGATAAGAAGCTGCTAAGCGCCAATAGGTACCAAAGGACTCTACAAAGAACAAATGAAAAATGGGGCGCAGCGCTAAAATATACCTGATACACATATATATATAACAAACAGAATTAATGAAAAGATAAGTGATATAGTGTGCCAAGAAATTGTGCAAAAAAGCATTCAAAAGTCCTTAAATAACAGATGGTGATTCAAAATATGTGCGTCTTCCGGTGATCAAATTAATGAATCATGCACTCACCAGATGCATAATTCAAATATGCATATAGATGGTATCCCGATATCCAAGCGGAGTTATCCCAAAATCGGATATGGCATCATAGGATCATCATCTGGGCACATCTGTCCGTCCAGGTTCTCCTTGTGGATCGTGCGTTTACACACTAAAACACCTCTCAGCTGTCTCCCCAGGTGGCTCTGCGGGTATAGGACTCAGCAGGGTCCCAAGAAAGAAAGCCAGGATGGTGTGATATCGTTTTAAATGGAAAATTTATTGATCCAAAACAAAGACAAGGACTGAATAAACAAAACTGACCAAAAGGTGTACAAAGATGGCCGCCGCTCCATGCGGTGGCGTGATGTCTGGGGTATGCTGCTCTTACCCTGACGCGTTTCGTGCCAAATGCACGTATTCATAGGGAGTGTGTCAGCTAACCAGACATCTGCTCAAAGCCCTGTATATATAGTGTATGGCGTTCGCTTAAGCGCGCCCGCCATTTTCCGGGCGCACTCGCGCATGCACAGAACAGACATCGCTCCGACGTCTGCATAATAGTCCTGCGCCATTTTGCTGTAGTCTTAACTATAACCACCGGCGGCTATGTTATCAGCCGCAAACACAGCTGTGTGATGAACATAATGTTATTACACCATAGTCCTTAACAGCTGTTTAGCCATAATAATACAAACAGAGCAAGAATAAAACACAAAAGATACAGTGAAGACACCCAATAGATCCATATAAAGAATAAAAGAACTATAACAGCAATAAACATACATATACGGATAAATTAACATCCATATATGTTGTATGCACGAATGTTGGTATAAATATACTCAATAAAAATGGACCAAGCATACGTTAAAAATAGAAGAGTTAAAAATAACCTTAACATAATCATATGGTGTCTCCATTGTAGATAAACAATAAAATACAGTATAAAACTGCGACAAAAGATATATATTAAAGTATCTAAACACATGATATATAAAATTAAAAAAACATTAATATATTCTAAATATACAACAAAAATGCAAATGAATGGAGTACATAATATCCATACAAGTAAACATAAATAAAAGATCACGATGGCCAAGAACCACACCTAGGTAAACCACATAAATAGGTAATATGTGCAATTAATAAAAAGTCAATAAAGGATAGGGTTGCACTAAATTTACAATAGATGATAAATATAAAAATACATAAAAAATTACTAAAATGTCAAGCATTAAATGGCATAAACCAACTGAGCAATAAAGAGTGTGTGGTAAAAATTGATATAAACCACAACACAAATAAGTATGAATCTATAGAGAATAAGATAGCACAGATTCAATAAATAATCACTAAAAAATATTAAATAAGCATGTGGAACAATACTGAATCCACAAAAAATCAGGATGTGAATATTAATAGTGATATTAAATAATAAAAGACTAACCCATTAATCATTCTTAAAATCAAATAAAAATTAATATAGAATAGAATAGCAAAGAATGAGTACTGATATGGGTAAATGAAAATTCTAAATGGCAACATATATAAATGAATGGCCAAAATTAGCTGTTATCAATAAAACTATTAATATCAAACTCAATGTTATGCCCTTTGGGATAAAAAGTGTCTAATTCATAAATCCACTTCGATTCTTTCTGCGAGACTGATCTCTTTTTATTAGTGCCCCTCCAGTGTGTCTTGATAATATCAATTCCAGCAAACATCAGTGAAGTGGGGTCCTTATTATGAAATAACCGATAATGTTTAGACAAGGAATGTTCCTTGTACCCCTTTCTAATATTACTGACGTGTTCTCTTAAACGGTCTTTTAGTTTCCTCGTAGTTCTTACAATATATTGTTTTTTACACGGGCACTGCAATAAATAGACCACAAATCTACTATTACATGTAATGAAACAGTCAATATCATAACTTTTTCCTGTTACTGTTGAGTTGAAATTATCAATACTCCTTTTTCTGATTCCATTACATCTACAAATAATACATTTATTACAAGGAAAAAATCCTTTAAGCCCTGAAAAAAAGGAAAAGCTACTGGGGGGATTAACAACATTGGGGGCTATCTTATCTCGCAATGTTGATGCCTTTCTAAACGCTATTTCTGGCTTATCAGGCAAGAAATCAGTTAAGACAGGATCGGCTTTCAATATTTTCCAATTTGCCTTAATTATTTTGGAAACAGCCTTATGTTGAATTGAAAAGCCAGTTACAAACGGGCATATTTTCTGTTGTCTCTGCGTATTAACTCCATATAAGATTGAATCTCTCTCCAAATTGGTTACCTCTTTAATAGTACTATCCAGTTTATTCTCATCATAACCCTTTTCTAAGAAACGGTCTTTAAGGATAGAAGCCTGAAGAAGAAACGTATTCTTATTAGTAAAGTTTCTTCTAATCCTTAAAAATTGGCTTTTAGGTATATTACTCAACCATGTCGGATGGTGACAACTATCGAGGGGGATGTAGCTATTTCTATCTGTAACCTTAAAAAAGGTTTCAGTAACAATACTCCCCTCATGGTTATACAAAGTCAAATCCAGAAAATGAACACTAACTGTACTATATTCAAATGTGAGTTTGATATTAAGTGTATTGTAATTCAAAGTATTAAAAAAGTTTAATAACGCTTGTTCTTCACCATTCCAGATTAAAAATATATCGTCAATATATCGTCTGTAAAATAAAAGCTCTGGCCAATCTCTTCCATAGATGATATCTTCCTCCCACCTAGCCATGAAGAGATTGGCCAGGCTGGGAGCGAACTTAGCTCCCATTGCAACAACCTTGGTCTGCAAGTAAAAATGGTTGTTAAACCAGAAATAGTTCTTGGTCATCGTAAACTCCAACAATTCAAGAATAAAATCTTTCTGTAAAATCGGCATCTCTTTAAAATCATCAAGGTAAAACCTCACTGCCTCCATACCATCTAAATGGTTAATATTAGTATATAACGATGTGACATCAGCAGTCACCAAAAAGGTGTCATGCTGAATACTAATATTGTTAATATCCTGTAAAACTTGTTTCGTATCACGTAAATAAGAGGGGGTACTCCTGACTAGGGGTTGCAGAAAATGATCGATGTATTCACCCGTTTAGGGAACATTCCTTGTCTAAACATTATCGGTTATTTCATAATAAGGACCCCACTTCACTGATGTTTGCTGGAATTGATATTATCAAGACACACTGGAGGGGCACTAATAAAAAGAGATCAGTCTCGCAGAAAGAATCGAAGTGGATTTATGAATTAGACACTTTTTATCCCAAAGGGCATAACATTGAGTTTGATATTAATAGTTTTATTGATAACAGCTAATTTTGGCCATTCATTTATATATGTTGCCATTTAGAATTTTCATTTACCCATATCAGTACTCATTCTTTGCTATTCTATTCTATATTAATTTTTATTTGATTTTAAGAATGATTATTGGGTTAGCCTTTTATTATTTAATATCACTATTAATATTCACATCCTGATTTTTTGTGGATTCAGTATTGTTCCACATGCTTATTTAATATTTTTTAGTGATTATTTATTGAATCTGTGCTATCTTATTCTCTATAGATTCATACTTATTTGTGTTGTGGTTTATATCAATTTTTACCACACACTCTTTATTGCTCAGTTGGTTTATGCCATTTAATGCTTGACATTTTAGTAATTTTTTATGTATTTTTATATTTATCATCTATTGTAAATTTAGTGCAACCCTATCCTTTATTGACTTTTTATTAATTGCACATATTACCTATTTATGTGGTTTACCTAGGTGTGGTTCTTGGCCATCGTGATCTTTTATTTATGTTTACTTGTATGGATATTATGTACTCCATTCATTTGCATTTTTGTTGTATATTTAGAATATATTAATGTTTTTTTAATTTTATATATCATGTGTTTAGATACTTTAATATATATCTTTTGTCGCAGTTTTATACTGTATTTTATTGTTTATCTACAATGGAGACACCATATGATTATGTTAAGGTTATTTTTAACTCTTCTATTTTTAACACGTATGCTTGGTCCATTTTTATTGAGTATATTTATACCAACATTCGTGCATACAACATATATGGATGTTAATTTATCCGTATATGTATGTTTATTGCTGTTATAGTTCTTTTATTCTTTATATGGATCTATTGGGTGTCTTCACTGTATCTTTTGTGTTTTATTCTTGCTCTGTTTGTATTATTATGGCTAAACAGCTGTTAAGGACTATGGTGTAATAACATTATGTTCATCACACAGCTGTGTTTGCGGCTGATAACATAGCCGCCGGTGGTTATAGTTAAGACTACAGCAAAATGGCGCAGGACTATTATGCAGACGTCGGAGCAATGTCTGTTCTGTGCATGCGCGAGGGCGCCCGGAAAATGGCGGGCGCGCTTAAGCGAACGCCATACACTATATATACAGGGCTTTGAGCAGATGTCTGGTTAGCTGACACACTCCCTATGAATACGTGCATTTGGCACGAAACGCGTCAGGGTAAGAGCAGCATACCCCAGACATCACGCCACCGCATGGAGCGGCGGCCATCTTTGTACACCTTTTGGTCAGTTTTGTTTATTCAGTCCTTGTCTTTGTTTTGGATCAATATATTTTCCATTTAAAATGATATCACACCATCCTGGCTTTCTTTCTTGGGACCCTGCTGAGTCCTATACCCGCAGAGCCACCTGGGGAGACAGCTGAGAGGTGTTTTAGTGTGTAAACGCACGATCCACAAGGAGAACCTGGACGGACAGATGTGCCCAGATGATGATCCTATGATGCCATATCCGATTTTGGGATAACTCCGCTTGGATATCGGGATACCATCTATATGCATATTTGAATTATGCATCTGGTGAGTGCATGATTCATTAATTTGATCACCGGAAGACGCACATATTTTGAATCACCATCTGTTATTTAAGGACTTTTGAATGCTTTTTTGCACAATTTCTTGGCACACTATATCACTTATCTTTTCATTAATTCTGTTTGTTATATATATATGTGTATCAGGTATATTTTAGCGCTGCGCCCCATTTTTCATTTGTTCAGGGTAACACCATTCCCTCACAGGACACTCTCTGCTCCCAGGGACAGCTCCAAGTTAACGTCAGACCACCAGATCAGAAGCATCAGAAGTTGGGGGAAACCTCCATCTTAGGGGCTCACATATAACAAGATAGGTACTGATAGTGTAGTATTTTATTAGGACTCCAGCAGAGTATGAAAGTGAAAGGCACTCACATGTATCAAAGCACAAGTAAAATGGCCGCCGGCCTTCCTTGCGGCCGTCTGCGGTGTGACATCACTCTGGTAGGCTCCTCTCTGGCGCGTTTCGTGCACCAGCACGTTATCAAAGGAGTCCTAATAAAATACTACACTATCAGTACCTACCTGTCTCTGGCTTGTTATATTTCTTTTTTTTACATACTGTGACCAGAGCAATATAATGTAACCATAATAACATTGTACTACTCTGGGGAAGTGGTCAGGATTTTTGTTTTTTTACACATTATGATTGCTTATAGCAGTGAGTTTCACTGCTATTAGCAAGCATTATTACAGAATGAAGTAGATCCATTCAGTATTAATCACAGCTAATCACATGGTACAGATGGGCTGTGGTTGGCCTTGTCTGTACCATGTGATAATTGTGATCAATCACAGCTAGCAATACAATTGTGCACAATGAATGGCATGAATCAAAGCCATTCATGTCTGGCAGACACAGCCAGTGACAGATCCCCCCAGCACGTTATGGGGGGATGTCCTATGATGTCCACCCGGAATGACATTGTGAAAGGAAAAAAGCTGTCCAAATCTGCCTGGCACTATGCCTGGCACTATGTGAAAAAGTAATTGCCCCTCAAACCTCCTGCTGCATAACCCAAGTGCGCTGGAGCTTGAAGTTGATGGCCAGACATTCTCCTTCAGGATTTTCTGGTAGAGTGCAGAATTAATTGTTCCTTCAATTATGGCAAGTTGTCCAGGTCCTGAAGCTGCAAAGAAGCCCCAGACCATCACACTACCACCACATGTTTGACTGTTGGTATGATGTTCTTCTTATGTCCACAAAATATTTGCCCAAAGTCCACAAAATATTTGTCCAAAAGTCTTGGGGATAATCAAGATGTTTGTCTGGCAAATCTGAGGTGAGCCTTTGTGTTCTTATTAGTCAGCAGTGGCTTTCTCCTTGGAACTCTCCCATAGATGCCAATGTTTGCCCAGTCTCTTTCTTATTGTTGAACCATGAACACTGAACTTAACTAAGGCAAGTGAGGCCTGCAGTTCTTTAGATGTTCTGGGTTCTTTTATGACTTTTTGGATAAGTCATTGTTGTACTCTAGGAGTAATTTGGGTAGGCTGGCCACTCCTGGGAAGGTTCACTACTATTCCAAGTTTTCTCCATTTGTGGATAATGGCTCTCCGTAGTTCACTGGAGTCCCAAAGTCTTAGAAATGGCTTTGTAACCCTTTCCAGACTGATACATTTCAACTACTTTGTTTCCCATCTGTTCTTAAATTTCTTTAGATTGTGGTGTGGTGTTGCTTTTTGAGATTTTTTAGCATGCTTCACTTTATCAGACAGCTCCCATTTAAGTGATTTCTTGATTCAACATGTCTGGCAGTAATGAGGCCTGGGTGTGGCAAGTGAAATTTAACTCTTCTTTCTAAAAATTGTGGTTAATCACAATTCATTCATGATTTAGCAAGGGGGGGGGGAGATTCCTTTTTCACATAAGGCAAGGCAGTTTTGAACAGTTTTTTTCCCTTAATAAATGAAATCATCATTTAAAAACTGCATGTTGTATTTACTTAGGTTATCTTTGTGTAATATTAAAACCTGTTTGATGATCTGAATCATTTAAGTGTGAAAGATATGCAAAAAATCAGGAAGGGGCAAATACTTTTTCACAGCACTGTATATAAGAATTCATCCAATTATCACTCCATATGCAAGATTCATCATTTACTCTTATTTTTCTTTTCCCATCACAGAAAGATAATAACAATCTTCCTATAATAATTTCCTCCAAAACAGAATATTCCAGTAAAAGATGCAAGATGAAAAGTGATTTAGTGTAAATCCGTTTATTTAGATTTATAGAACAAAACAAAATAGATCTATCTCTAGCTAATGCGTTTCATTCTGAATATTGACTTTATGAAAGGCAGCAAAGGCATTTTTGGAAGTGAAGAAAGGAGCACTGAACATTTTATGAACTGTATTTAATAGTTTTGTATCATAATATAATATTTCAGTCTGTAATATGAATTTGATGTGAAATACTAAAGGTACAAACTTTGGGAAGAATTTTGAGGACTGCAGGTATTTGTTGATATTTCATAGTAAATCACACTTGTCTGAAAATTCTACTTGTACACACTGTAGTCTGTGCATGTGTGTGAGCGCTCCTTGTAGGTGCATAGTAAATGCCATGTGCTGACATTCACACATATCCTTTAGTAAATCAGCCCCATGTGTTCATCTAGGACATCAGCACATGGAAAGGGTACAATGTTTTAAGGTAAACTAGTTCCATCTCACTGTCCCTGAAACTGCGGAAAACTGTGACTATAAGTCTTGCAGGATTTTAATAAAAACATTGGTAATTCCTATATAAAGAATGGAGTGTTAGGCAAGTACATACCTCATTATGATACATTGATATGATGCCTCATTATGAACATTTATAGTTGATTAGATTAACCCCTCCTGCCGCCGCCTCCAGACCTTTAAGAGGTTCTGAATGCTGGGAGGCGAGCATTCTGATCACGTGACCGCAGTTATTGGTGTTCACAGTAGTCATATGATCAAGTATGTATTGGGAGCTTTCCTGTACCCGCCGGTAACTGTGCTGGGAGCGCAGGGGGTGCACTATCAGTACAGAAATGTTTACATTTTGGAACCATATACACTATATTGCCAAAAGTATTGGGACACCCCTCCAAATCATTGTATTCAGTTGTTCCAATCACCTCCTTGGCCACAGGTGTATAAAATCAAACACCTAGGCATGCAGACTGCTTCTACAAACATTTGTGAAAGAATGGGTCACTCTCAGGAGCTCAATGAATTCAAGCATGGTTCTGTCATAGGTTGCCACCTGTGCAATAAGTCCATCCATGAAATTTCCTTGCTACCAAAATATTTCACGGTCAACTGTTAGTGGTATTATAACAAAGTGGAAGCAACTGGGAAAAACAGCAACTCAGCCATGAATTCTATGCCACATATAATCACAGAGCGGGGTCAGCGCATGCTGAAAAGCACAGTGCGCAGAAGTCGCAAACTGTCTACAGAGTCAATAGCTAAAGACCTCCAAACCTTGTGTGGCCTTCAGATTAGCACAACAACAGTGTGTAGAGAGCTTCATGGAATGGATTTCCATGACCGAGTAGCTGCTTCCAAGCCTTACATCACAGTTTGCAATGCAAAGTTTCAGATGTAGTGGTATAAAACAAGCCGCCAATGGACTCTAGAGCAGTGGAGACATGTTCTCTGGGGTGACCAATTATGCTTTTCTTTCTGGTAATCTGATGGACGTGTCTGGGTTTTACAGTTGCCAGGAGAATGGTACTTACCTGACTGCATTGTACCAAGTGTAAAGTTTGGTGGAGGGGGGATTATGGTGTCGAGCTGTTTTTCAGGCTTGGGCTTGGCCCCTTAGTTCCAGTGAAGGGAACACTTAAGGCGTCAGCATGCCAAGACATTTTGGACAATTTCATGCTCCCAACTTTGTGGGAACAGTTTGAGTATGGCCCCTTCCTGTTCCAACATGATTGTGCAGCGGTGCACAAAGCAAGGTCCATAAAGACATGGATAAGCAAGTTTGGGGTGGAGGAACTTGACTGGCCTGCACAGAGTCCTAACCTCAACCCAACAGAACATCTTTGGGATGAATTAGGGAGGAGACTGCAAGCCAAGCCTTCTTATCCGACATCAGTGTCTGACCTCACAAAGGCGCTTCTGGAAGAATGGTCAAACCTTCCCATAGATACACTCCTAAACCTTGTGGACAGCCTTCCCAGAAGAGTTAACCACTTCCTGTCCGGACACTTTTACCCCCTTCCTGTCCAGGCCAATTTTCAGCTTTCGGCGCTCTCACATTGTGAATGACAATTACTCAGGCATACAACACTGTATCTAAATGAAATTATTATCATTTTTTTCAAACAAATAGAGCTTTAATTTGGTGGTATTTAATCATCACTGGGGTTTTTATTTTTTGCTAGAAAAATGAAAAAAGACTGAAAATTTTGAAAAAAAACATGTTTTTCTTAGTATTTGATACTAAATTTTGCAAATAAATATACTTTCTTCATAAATTTAGGCCAAAATCCATTCTGCTACATTTTGTTGGTAGACATAACCCAAATCAGTGTGTATTATTTAGTCTTTGTGAAAGTTATAGAGTCCACAGACCACGGTATATATATTTGATATATTTGAAAATGTATCAATCCTGATGCACGGACTACCTATATAATTTCTTGGGGCCCTAAAATGCCAGGACAGTACAAATACCCCCCAAACGACCCCTTTTAGGAAAGTAGACAGTCTGAGGTATTTAATGAGAGGCATGGGGAGTTTTTTGAAGTTGTCATTTTTTGTCAATTTTTTAAGGAAATGATGAAAGTAAAAAAAATTCTTTTTTTGTTTCCCACAAAGTTGTCATTTAACAAGTTCTTTCTCTCACACGGCATAGGCATACTTGCAATTACACTCCAAAACACATTCTGCTACTCATCCTGAGTATGGCGATACCACATGTGTAAAACTTTTTCACAGCCTAACCACATAGAAGGGCCCCACATCCAATAAGCACCCTTAGGCGTTCTAGGGGCAAAAATTACACATCTAATTTCTTGACTGTCTATCACAGTTTTGGAGGTCCTGGAGCACCAGGACAATTGAATTACCCACAAAATGACCCCATTTTCGAAAGAAAACACCTCAAGGTATGTTTTAAGAGGCATGGGGAGTCCTCTGAAGACTTCATTTTTTGCCACATGTTTTTGGAAAATGTGAAAAGAAAATGAAAATGTATTTTTTTTTACGCAAAGTTGTCAATCTATGAGATATTTCTATTACACAGCATAGGCATACTTAAAATGATACCTCAAAACGCATTCTTTAACTCCTGCTGAATATGGCGATACCAAATGTGTGAGACTTTTTCACAGTCTGGCCACATAGAGGGGTTCCACATCCAATAAGCACCTGTTAGCGTTCTAAGGGCAAAAATTACACATCTAATTTCTTGACTACCTATTGCCGTTTTGGAGGTCCTGGAGCATCAGGGCAATGGAATTATCCACAAAATGACCCCATTTTGGAAAGCAAACACCCCAAGGTATGTTTTAAGAGGCATGCAGAGTCTTCTGAAGACTTCATTTTTTGCCACAAGTTTTTGGAAAATGCGAAAAGAAAATGAAAATGTATTTTTTTCTACACAAAGTTGTCAATCTATGAGATATTTCTAATACACTGCATAGGCATACTTAAAATTACACCGCAAAACACATTCTCTAACTCTTCCTGAATATGGTGATACCAAATGTGTGAGACTTTTTCACAGTCTGGCCACATAGAGGGGTTCCACATCCAATAAGCACCTGTTAGCGTTCTAAGGGCAAAGATCGCACATCTAATTTCTTAACTACCTATTGCTGTTTTGGAGGTCCTGGAGTATCAGGACAATGGAATTATCCACAAAAAGACCCCATTTTGGAAAGCAAACACCCCAAGGTATGTTTTAAGTTCTCCGTCACTCTCATCTGTCATACTCAGAATTTGAAATGCCTCCTCGCTTGTATATGATCTTTTGGCCATATTTTTGACACTGATCAGGACCCACTGGTATGGCAGTGATCAGGATGGTGTTGCAGTGAGGGACAGATATCTGGCTGCAGTTGGTTCACACTAGTCACTGTTGGGCAAAAATCAGAGATACAGTGAGGTGGCTGGCAATGTTTTGTGAGTGTGTGTAAACTCTGTGCAAAGGCTGAAAATTACTCACAGTTAGCTGTACTGGATCTCTCTCCTCACAGACGATGGCAGTGAACAGGATCCACTGGTGTGGCCGAGATCAGGGACACTTTATGAACAGGCACACTGTAAGGTGATCAGGGACACTGATTGGGCCACTGTATGGTGATCAGGGACACTGCTGGGCCACTGCGGTGATCAGGGACACTGCTGGGCCACTTGTGTGGCGATCAGGGACACTGTGGCAATCAGGGACACTGTGGCGATCAGGGACACTGCTGGACCACTTGTGCGGCGACCATGGACACTGCTGGGCCACTGCGATGATCAGGACACTGCTGGGCCACTTGTGTGGTGATCAGAAACACTGCTGGGCAACTGCGGTGATCAGGGACACTGCGGTGATCAGGGGCACTGCTGGACCACTTGTCCGGCAATCAGGGACACTGCTGGCCACTTGTGTGGTGATCAGGGACACTGCTGGGCCACTTGTGTGGTGATCTGGGCCACTGCGGCAATCAGGGACACTGCGGTGATCAGGGACACTGCTGGACCACTTATGCAGCAATCGGGGACACTGCGGCGATCAGGGACACTGCTGGACCACTTCTGCGGCGATCAGGTACACTGCTGGGCCACTGCGATGATCAGGACACTGCTGGGCCACTTGTGTGGCAATCAGAAACACTGCTGGACTACTGCGGTGATCAGGGACACTTCGGTGCTCAGGGGCACTGCTGGACCACTTATCCGGCGATCAGGGACACTGCTGGGCCACTTGTGTGGTGATCAGGAACACTGCTGGGCCAATGTGGGGATCAGGGACACTGCTGGGCCAATTGTGTGGTGATCAGGAACACTGCTGGGCCAATGCGGTGATAAGGGACACTGCTGGGCCACTTGTGTGGTGATCAGGAACACTGCTGGGCCAATGCGGTGATCAGGGACACTGCTGGGCCACTTGTGTGGTGGTCAGGGACACTGCTGGGCCACTGCGGCAATCAGGGCCACTGCGGCGATCAGGGACACTGCTGGACCACTTGTGCGGCAATCAGGGACACTGCGGTGATCAGGGACACTGCTGGACCACTTGTGCGGCAATCAGGGACAATGCTGGGTTACTTGTGTGGCGATCAGGGACACTGCTGGGCCACTTGTGTGGCGATCAGGGACACTGCTGGGCCACTGCGGCAATCAGGGACACTGCGGCAATCAGGGACACTGCTGGACCACTTGTGCGGCAATCAGGGACACTGTGGCGATCAGGAACACTGCTGGACCACTTGTGCGGCAATCAGGGACACTGCGGTGATCAGGGACACTGCTGGGCCACTGCGGCGATCAGGGACACTGCTGGACCACTTGTGCGGCAATCAGGGACACTGCGGTGATCAGGGACACTGCTGGGCCACTGCGGCAATCAGGGACACTTCTGGGCCACTTGTGTGGCAATCAGGGACACTGCTTGGCCACTGCGGCGATACTGCTGGGCCACTTGTGTGACGATCAGGGACACTGCTTGGCCACTGCGGCGATCAGGGACACTGTGACGATCAGGGACACTGTGGCGATCAGGAACACTGCTGGGCCACTATGTGGTGATCAGGGACACTGACAATCAGGGACACTGCTGGGCCACTTGTTGGGCGATCAGGGCCACTTGTGGGCAATCAGGGCCACTTGTGGGCGATCAGGGCCACTTGGGGCAATCAGGGCCACTTGGGGCAATCAGGGACACTTGTGGGGGCAATCAGGGACACTTGTGGGGGCGATCAGGGCCACTTGTTGGGGCAATCAGGGCCACTTATTGGGGTGATCAGGGACACGTGGGGCAATCAGGGCCACTTTAGGGGCGATCAGGGCCACTTTAGGGGCGATCAGGGACACTTTAGGGGCGATCAGGTGTCACTGAGGTGGAGGGCAGTTAGCTACAGCCCTTTTCTTCGCTGTTTCTCCTCTCACAGACAACTCCGTGAAAGGAGAAGGAGGCGGAAGCCGCACCATGCGGCTTTTGTTTACACTTAAGCTGTGTCCTTATTGGACACAGCTGATCACATGGTATGGGACCGATTTCATTGGTCCCATACCATGTCACGTAATCCACCGTGTCCGTCGGACTCGGCGATCATCGGGCTCGCGGGTGCGCGCTCTAGGAGCCGCGCACGAGCCTCAGATGCAAGGTGCCGTTTAGAGACGGCAACCCGCTCCTGTAGGTGTCCCGTCCTGCCGTTTATAAACAGCGGCCGGACGGGAAGTGGTTAAAGCTGTTATAGCTGCAAAGGGTGGGCCAACTCAATATTGAACCCTACGGACTAAGACTGGGATGCCACTAAAGTTCATTTGTGTGTAAAGACAGGCGTCCCAATACTTTTTGTAATATAGTCTATGTGGCCTCTCTGTGTTAAAGCCCACCTGCCGAGAGGCCACATATATATATATATATAATCTGGCCAGTAACACTCTTCCTGTATTAGAGTGCTCCCACTCTGAATGGAGTACAGGGGCACCTTTAGACAGCAGCATTGTCAGTCTGGAGGGAGGGAAGTGTTAGATATAATAGCAGATTTAGATCCAATATTAAATTGAAGCTAAACCCCAGCTCACACTGCAGTTAACCAAGCAGTTACCATTATTTCTTATGGGATAAAGGTTCTACATGAACAAATAAAAGCTGATCATTGTAAGCACCCCTGTCAGTTGTAAATTGTTTGTCTCAACAATCTAACAGCTACACTTGCAGGAGTGATTGTTCCGTTGAAAAACAACAGACTTACTGGCCACATCACCAGATGAAAATAGAAGAAAGAAAGCCTAAAAAGGAAACGAATACACCCATCACATCTGGTAAGCTGCAATATAATAAATGTTTGCTTTTGGGTTCAATACAGCTTTAAGGCTATTTGGCCAGCTTTTAAGATGGGCTTATATATACTTTCCATAAAATATCTGTGATATAAAGATGATGAATACACTTATAGGGGTTATTTACTAAAACTGGAGAGTGCAAAATCTGGTGCAACTCTGTATAGAAACCAATCAGCTTCCAGGTTTTATTGCCAAAACTTAATTGAACAAGCTGAAGTTAAAAGCTGATTGGTTACCATGCACAGCTGCAGGATTTATCAGTACTTATCTGAAGTACTGCACTTATTCCTGGGGGGGGGGGGGGGGGAGAGAGACTAAAAACTCAAAGCTATAGTATCACCAGCAACAAAACCATGAACTCTGACACAGGTCACGTAAATCCAGTTATGTCATAGTAAGTATAGCTTGAAATATTTAGAAGCTACATTGTAGAATCTCCACCCTGTTATGATTTACCTTCCAAAATGAAGCACAGCTGCAGCCTACGGTTTCTAAAAATGGATTGAAAGGGAAACTGGCCAAACCAAACTCTCAACCACTGACATGTGTTACACTTTACCCGTCATCTACTGGGAGGCAAACCTGTATCCACACAAAGCTTTTAGAAAACCAGCATGTTATATCTACACCTTTAGTATTAAATGGAGCACTACACACTTTCACACTTCAAGCAGACATGAATTGTAACAGATCAGTAGGTTTATTTAAAAATAACCTATAGTAATGTAATGGTTTGAATAGCAGGCTTGTAAACTTTATATTTTTCTGCAAAAAGCTAAGTTTGTGACCCCTCTGCTAGAGTAGAGGGTCCCCGTGCAAGCAGCGTCATATACTGCTGGGCTCTGGCAATCCAAGAGACTAGCTGATTAATATCTCAATACTGACCATATGAATGGGCGCTGGAAGGATGCGCTTCATTTTTTAAGTCTGTTATTCAAATCTCATTATATTTTGGATGTGCTTTGGTTACACAGTTTAGGCCCACTTTAAAAATTAGCATTAAATACAATGAAATAACTCAGTCAAGCAATTAATAAAAAATGTTTAAATTATGATGTAAAAAAATTTAAAATATAACCCGTAAAAAGAAAAATAAATGTAAAATATAAATTATATGACCTAATAATTGGAATATTAGGTGTAGTACCCTCCTAGTGTAGAGTAGACTGCTAGATAAAGTTAGTTAGCTCCACTGTAATCAAAGAAGCAGGGGTTGATTAATGAAGACTGTTCAGTGTTTCACAGGCTGCTCTTTTACATCCCCCTGTCTTCTAGAGCATTCTAGAACCACAGTGAGAGGAAGAACAGGACATACAGACTCAATATTTATGGTCCAGCCAATCCCTGGTGAGGTGTGCCTAGTAGGTGGTGGGGAAGTCCATAAATAATCTTGCCTTTGCAGCAGGGTGCAGTGTTCCTGGGTCCAGCCCTGTAGGAGGAGACCCCTGTGCAGGGGCTCTACCCCTAGTGCAGGACCTTAGAAGAAACTTAAGGAAGACACAGAGGTCCCATCTAGGCTTAGCTGGGGGGTCTATTCGCAAGTTCAAGTCTGGGGATCAAGTTGGGTCCAGGGAAGGTCACTGGAGAGAGCCTGGAGGACGTTAAAGGGAAAGAGTCCTATGGTGGTGTGAGTCTGCATCTTCCTCACTAGGTAGAGCCTGATGGATATCTGCAGGAGGCAACCTATGATCTTTGGCTATGTGAGTAAAAGACTCCAGCACTGAAAAATAGTGACTGCGTGTAGCTTTTAAATCTAGAATAAGTAACAGCCACCATCAGATCACGTGGGACATTCCTTGTTTTGTACAGTGCAGGGTCTAAAAGGTCTAAACAAGAATTCTTCATGACGGGATCACAAGGTATTATTAAAAGCTGTAGATTTCATGTTGATTTATAAATGCCCAAAGGATCCAGCCCTATGTGCCCCATACAGGCCTATAGCCCTATTGAATTTGGATTTTTAGATCCTTACTAAACTTCCTATGGGTAGACTTCACCAGATCCTTGCTTCTGTCATAGACTTGGATTAAATGGCCTTCATGTCATATAAATCTACAGACATCAATGTCTGTAGGTTATTTAACCTCTTCACACTAACTGTACGCAAATATGCGGCCTCTCAGCAACTGGGACTTGACGCTGAGCGGCCGCATATTTGTGTACCATTTGTAAAGCAGCACATGTGTTGGCGTACATGGAAAGGTCCCATTCTCTCCTTGAGATCCCAAACCTTTCTGATCATTTGTCACATGACCCCGTCCCGCCTCCCGGCATCAGAAACCCCTTAAGGTGCCGGCATGAAGGGGTTAAGAATATACACGACTCTCACATTAATCAGGAAACTAGAGTCATGGCCTCCCTAAATATCCAAAAAGCTTTTGATACTGTAGAATGGGTGTACCTTTGGGAGGTTTTCAGGCATATGGGTTTCCCACTTTGCTTCATACAATGGTTACATTTGTATTTACAAATACCCCACTGCTTCCATTTAATTGGGTGGTTGTTTGTCTGGGTCCTTTTCACTTTATAGAGGCACAAAGCAGGGCTGCTCTCTCTCTCTCTCTGGCTCTTTTCACCACTGCTGTGGAACCAAGAGCTGACGCCCTCCGTGTCTCTACATGGATCTGAGATCAATGGCCTCTGGATTGGCTGGCCAGAGGAGAGGGTGGCCCTGTGTGTGAATGATCTGCTTCTTTTTTTAAATGATCCTGGCCCATCTTTACAAGGTACCCTCCGGTTCTTAATACCTATGCATTGGTCACAGGCCTCCATGTGAACTGGACCAAGTCGCAACGTATATCCTGATAGACCTTGGGGCGTGAGCCCTTGGCTCCTCTGATGTTCTGCCGCAGTGGGTAGATAGGTTTAAATATTTAGGTATTATCATTTCTCATTCTGGCTCTGATTTTTGTTTTTAAACTTAATGCCAATTCTTTATGATGTAAGGGCGAAACTCAAAGCATGGGAGAATCTGCCATTGTCGTTGTTAGGTCTTATAAAGCTTACAAAAATTAAAGTTTTACCCAATTCACATATCTGCTTCCAGTGGATACCTAAAATGTTTTTTGTCCAGGTTAGTCGGGTATTTTCTTCCTTTTTGTGGGTCCCCATTCCAACCCGTTACAAGCTCGCCACGCTAATGACACCGTCTTCGCAAGGGGGGTTGGCCGTGTCAGACTGCTTCAAATATTAACTAGCCTCACAATTAGTTACCGCCTACTGGTGGCTTTGCCCTGACACATCCAACACTGCCACTTTCCTGGAGGCAGTGGTGTTGTCCTCTTTGGAAGCCCTCCAGTCTCTTTTTTTCTGGGAAGCCAAGGCCCCTTACCCCCTGACACCTTCTATGCTCTGCACTCTTAAGGCCTGGAGCATAGGATTAAGTCTTGAAACCTGCACTTCACAGCAGTTCTCCCCGAACACCCCACTTTGGCGAAATCCCACCTTGTCTCATTTAGTTTCTCGATTGCCTCATTTAGATTCTCTTCTGGACCCTCAGGCCTGGACAAAATATAAAATTAAATTACTGTCTCATCTGGTTTACCAAGGAAATTACTTTCCTTTTCTGATATTCACATGAAATACAATGCCCCAGCTACTTATTTATACTGTTACTGGCAGTTCATCCCATGCTTTTAGTAGTCAATTTTCCCATTCACTTATTCACTTTCCATGTCAGATCTTGAGGGAATTCTACATATGGAATGCTCAGCAAAACCAATGTCTGTGTCAGAGGAAAAGACGAGGAAGCCCGGGCAAATGCGCCAATGTGCAATATGGCCACGCCAATTTGCGCAAAGAAGTGCGCATGCGCATAGGTGGGCGACACGTAATAAAGCATTCCTGTGCACGAAAACACACCAGCATACGCAGGGTGCACTAATTGCTGACACTCAGTAGCCTTTATAAGGACTGTAGCTCTGCTCAGTGATTTCTGGATTATCGTCAGCCCCTCCCGTTCCTTTGTTCCTGAGTTTCCTGCTGATTTCCTGTTACCGACCCGGCTTGATCCTGACCTTGTTCCTGTCTGCTGCTCTGTGTATGATCCCGGCTTGATCCTGACCTTGCTCCTGTCTGCTGCTACTCTGTGTATGACCCTGGCTTGAACCTGACATTGCTCTTGTCTGCTGCTACTCTGTGTATGACCCCGGCTGGATCCTGACGTTGCTCTTGTCTGCTGTTCCATATTGATCCTGGCTCTGGCTACTGACTACACTACTCATCCTCCGGGATCCACGTGTTCTCTGGAGAAACTCCTCCTGCAACTGGAGCACCCACGGGTTCCATCTCATCAGACATTTCCAAGCAGCAACACCACTGGCAACCCGTGCTTCTTTGGGCACTGCACCTCCTGTTTCACCTCCAGGGGCGCACTGCACTTAGCCGTAAGGGGAGCTCTCTCTCTACTGCAGCCCCGGTCAGGTACATGACAGTCTGTTTTATATGAGCACCTATGTATAGTTAGTCTCACGTATTTGTCCTCCCTTTGGCGTAAATGGTTGGCCGACATACCCGACCTTGATGGGGAGATTTCCCTTTAACCACTTAAGGATGTACAGCAGAAATACTGCTACAGGGTGGCACCTGTGCGCAAAATCAAGTATATATACGTGATTTTGCATTTTCCGGGTAAGGGTCGCGCGCGCGCCCTACCTGCGCCGCCATTCACGGCCATGGATGTCAATCATTGGGTCCTGGACAGTAATTACCTGCCAGCACTCGGTGATTACCGAGTATCTCCAATGGAGAGGAAGATTGTTTCGTTTACAAACAATATTCCTCCCTGTCAGCTTGAGCACACTGCTCAGGATGGCTGTGCACAGTACAGCCATCCCGATCAGTGTGCTTACAGTGAAGCACACACCGCCTAGTAATACACTCTCAGCACACAGTTAACCCTTTGATCGCTCCTCACATTAACCCCTTCCTGCCCAGTGCCATTAGTACAGTGTCAGTGCTTTTTTTTAGCACTGATCACTGTATTGGTGTAACTATTTTCCCCCCAGTGTCAGAATGTCTGCCGCGGTCCTGCTAAAAGTCGCTGATCGCCGCCATTACTAGTAGAAAAAGACAAATTCCATTATCTATACCGCCATTTGTAAACGGTATATCCTTGATGTAAACTAATTCACTTACACGTATTGGGATTTTTTTTAGCAAAGACATGTAGCAGAATACATGTTGGCCTAAATTTATGACAAAATTTGATTTTTAAAATTTTTTTACTGGACATGTTTAATAGCAAAAAGTCCAAAATATAAATTTTTTCCCAAAATTTTCGGTCTTTTTATGCTTACAGCACAAAAAATAAAAAATGCACAGGCAATCGAATACCACTGAAGGAAAGCTCAATCCATTAGAAAAAAAGGTCGTAAATATCATTTGGGTGCAGCATTGCATGACCGCGCAATTGTCAGTTAAAGTAACGCAGTGCCGTAACGCAAAAAATGACCTGGTTATGAAGGAGGGCAAGTGGTTAAACAACTCACCTCTCTCAGGGACAGACTCGTCCAACTCGAGATGTACAGAGCCTACTTCACCCCCTGCAGGGTTCATAAAATGGATCTGACCACACGTCAAAGCTGTTGGAGATACCCTCACCAGTTGGGGGATTTTACTCACATCTTTTGGACTTCTCCTGCTATTGCTCAATACTGGGAGGTAGTAGCCTATATTACCCATCAGGTTTCAGGATTGCATTTTCCCCCTCCCCACATGTCTGCCTATAGGGCTTAGTTGAGGATTTGGCCACCACAGTAGCCAAACAGACATTATTGGGGCTACTCTGATATTATGCTAGAAAGGCCATAACCCTTACTTGGAAGAAGCCTAATCCTTCAATTTCTGGAAACAGCTGGTCAGTGCAGCCTTGCCTTTGTATAAGGACACCTACAGCAATAGGGGTTGCCTAAAATGTTTTACAAGGTGTGGTCCAGATGGTTCTACAGCTCAGTTACCATATACTTCTATGTAACTGATGAAGTTCCTGTTTTATGCCTGCTGTACGTGGGGGTGGGGAGTTTTTTGAAGCTTGTCCTCTGCTGAGGGGCGATTTCTCAATGTTTCTGTTATTAGGGTAATAGCGTGGGCCAAACAAAAAACGTTTGATACTTTTTACTGTTTTGTTTTTGGAAGGGCACATTGTATGGCGGATGCCCACAGTTGGCCTTGGTTTGGTCCCTGTGTGGGCTTTTCTATGTACCACTGTTTGAACATTCAATAAACAGAAATAAAAAGCAAAAAAGCAAAAAAAAAAGCTGTAGATTTCAACATTTTGCAAATGACTTGAAATTATGTATGAGGTTTTAGTGAATGGTTTACATACAGTCATGGCCAAAAATATTGGCACCCCTGCATTTCTGTCAGATAATGCATCACTTCAACCAGGAAATTGTTGTAATTACAAATGTTTAGGCATTCGCATGTTTATTTATTTTGTTTGCATTGGTATGACACAAAAAATGGAGAAACAAAAAGCCAAATCTGTCACATCACATTCCACCGAAAATTGGACTGGACACAATTATGGTACCTTCTCAAACTTGTAAGAAATAATTGCATTCCAAGTTTGTGATGCTCCTGTAATTTGTAATTGAACTCACCTGTATCAATTAATAGGTGCTGACAATATAGAAATCACAATAGTAATCAGTTAAAATGGTGAAAAACTGACTCAACCTTTCTGTTGTGTGTCTCTGTGTGCCACATGGTGCATGGAGAAGAGAAAGAGCAGCAAAAAATTGTCTGAGAATTTCAGAAGAAAAATTATGGAAAAGCATGGACAATCTCAAAATTACAAGTCCATCTCCAGAGATCTTATCTTTTCTGTGTCCACTCTGCACAACGTTGTCAAGAAGTTTACAGCCCATGGCACTGTAGCTAATCTCCCTGGATGTGGACGAAAGAGAAAAATTGATCAAAGACTGCAATAAAGGATTGTTCAAATGGTGGCTAAAGAACCTCGATCAACTTCCAGACAAATTCAAGCTGACCTTCAGGCACAGGGTACAACTGTGTCAGCTCCAGGGGCGGACTGACAACTCATGGGGCCTCCGGGCTATAGGGGATCTTGGGGCCCCTGTGTCCTTGCCCAAACTCAAAAAAGCCTATGAAAAAGGTACCAGGGGCATCTCATGGGGCTCCCTACTGACCCACAGGCAGTGCCCGAGTTTCCAAATGGTCAGTCCGCCCCTGGTCAGCTTGCACTATACATCACCATCGGAATGAAAAGGGACATTATGGTAGGAGACCCAGGAGGACCCCACTGCTGACATAGAAACATAAAAAAGCCTCATTGGAGTTTGCCAAACTTACTTGAGGAAGCCAAAATCCTTTTGGGAAAATGGGCTGTGAACAGACGAAACAAAGTTACAGCTTTTTGGCCCATTGTGACGAACTAGGAGCGCAGAGAGTGAGCACACAGAGACAGATCACACGGAATCCAATGTGCAGGCATTTATTGATGAGTTTATTGGGATGCAGACAATAGGACAGCTAGTCCACAGAACAACACAAGACACAGCAATACAGTAGGATTCTCAGGATGGCAATATGGGACAACAGGGGGCCGATAGTCCATGGGGCCAATAGGACAGAGAGGCGGGAGCACTGCAAGGGTTGGAGTCCGCGGGCAAGGGTTTCAGGAAGTAAATCAGGTAGTTTCAGGTAGTAAATCAACCACTTAGTTGATGACATTTACTTTGGTAAAGCACGTTTGTCATGAATAATTCTTCTTATTATTTTTAATAAAATACTGTTTTTACTATTTCCATCCTCATTTATATCTAAGGCTGGGGATTGAATTTTGGCTGGTTCAGCAGGAACTACCTGAAATTCAATCTGCATGTGGCCCTTCCTGTTTGACAGAAGTCAATCGTTAGAAAACTTTTGTTGGTCAGGAGGCACTGTCAGAATACAAGTGGCAGCGCGGGAAATTGTCAGGGTCAGGAGGCTGTTAATTTTTTTCGTTCAGGCCACTGGCTGAACAAAAAAAAAAACAAACCTCCTTTGCCCAGCTTTAGCCCTCATGCACACTTGACGTTTTGATAACGGTGGTAACGTTAGCTGTATAAAGTCACGTGAGTTTTTCAGCTTTTTTTTAGCGTTCTTGCATTAGTGTTTAGCGGCGTTTTTCCACGATTAGTGACATTTTCCCGCGTTTTTCCACGTTTGCGTTTTTAGCATTTTTTTGTCAAAAAAAGACTAAAAACGCCAGTTTGCAGCATTTTACTGCGTTTTGCCGCATTTTTCAGCGTTAGAGCATTTTTACAGTTAACAAACTCCTCTAGAAACCCACTAGTTTTTGTTTTTTTTTCCTGCCAAACCTTGATTACAGTCTATGTGTGCTTGGACACATAGGATAACATGCTGGGGGTTTATTGACTGTAGAAAAAAATGCAAATGCCAAAAACAGCCGCTTTAAAAAGTCACGTGTTGTTTTCAGCCACTTTCTGCCTACATACACCCTTTTCTGCATCAGCTGCACATTATTACTTTGAATCATTCCTGATAATCACACAGGTGGACCATGTCTGTACAACATGTAGCATGGCCACCAAGGATGCAAGTGGCAACCCAGAAATGCAACTAGGAGAAAGTTGTCACCCCATGAGATAAAGTGCCTGAACAATGACCTTCATGGCATGATCACTAGATATACAGATTTAAAAATTGCAACTTTTGAGACTCCATTCAAATGTTAATGTTTATTCTAAATGTTAGTGGTTGAGTTTACTTATACATTTAAGTGTCATTATAGCTGAAACTTTTTTAGCTTTGGATTAAGGCCTTTACTGGAAATTTTGATTTTAAGAATCCACCCCCTTCCTCTAAAAATATTGGAGGTTCATTTTTTGGGGGGGAGTGGGTACCTAGTTTTGGAAGGTACCATCTTTTTTATCTACAGACTGAAGAACCTCTTTAATTTTTGTATTATTTGTTTCCCATTGAGCCTTCTTGCCACAAGAATGCAACAGAAAATGAGACATTGTCACTTGAACAGCAGTGTTCATTTTGTAGACAAAAATATTTTCATCATAGTTTTCGTCATCTGCATGTTTTCAGTGATGAAAACTGAACAAAATTAAAATTAGAATTAAGTCAATTGATGAAAACTATGACAAAAATCAATTCCAATTTTCATTTAGTCAACTAAAATCTCCAGTGCATTTTAGTTAACTAAACTTTGATGGGTTTAGTTAAATTGTAATGCGTTATTTAAGCATTTCTCTAGAATTTCCAAACTCATTATATAATCCTGGAGTAAAAAATCTAATAACATGTTATTATTTATGGTATTAATGTTTGAGCATGTACAACAGACACATATTTAGCCATTGTGGTATATAATGTCTTTACAAATAAAGTTTCATAAACAAAGAAAAATATTGCTTTTTGACAAAAAGAAGTGCAACTTTAAAATAAAAATACAAAACAAGACTGTAAACACTATTGGGTGTAATGCAAGGCTGCAAGTGAGGATAGGGAAGTAAATGGGAGTTAGGGAGTGCACAGGGCAGGCTGCATTATACTTTAAAGTGTTGCTAAACCCAGTAAAATCAGTCTGCATATGCAGTAAAGCATGCTTGTTATACTCACTGTGGAACCTAAGGGGTTAATCCTCTGCATTGTAAAAAGGCTGTTTGATCCTGACTTATCTGATCCTCCCCTTCCTCCAGTGTCCCTCTCTTATCTCCTGATACTACATATCATGTGGAGTCACTCTGCACATGTTCAGTTTGGTGTGTATTGCTACAGAGGTTTTTTTTGTTTTCTTGGGAGAGTGCATGTGATCAGCACAGGGCCAATCAGCACTGTCCAGACAGAGGGTGGGGGGTCCTGCAACCTCATAGGACAGTGAGAGAAGATTGAAAACTCCTCCTACAAGCTTTAACAAGTGCTCTGCTGGACACTGATAGAAGTCACAAGACTGCTCTAACTGCTGATGAGAAAAACTATTTAGCAGTTTATATTTACTAAAATAGATGCATTTCCATGTTCTGTGCACTGTGGGAGACCAGATATAGTGAATGCAGGGTTCTGGGTTTAGTAACACCTTAAGGATGGGAGGTGACCTACAAGTGGGGATGGGGAAGTAAATGGGAGTGAGGGAGTGTGCAGGTCAGAGAACTGAACAGTCTGAGGAGGCTGTTATTTTACACAGTTCTAAGCACCTTGCTGGGAGTGGAAACACTCACCATGTCACATCCAGACAGGCACAAGTCCGTCAGAGGAGGTCACCTGTGGTTTACAGGGCATTGTTACAGAGCTCCCAGGCAGCAGGCAGACAGAAGGAGCCTGCATCTCTCAGTCAATACAGCTTGCCAATAGAGTCAGGGGGCTTTAACAGACAGGCGGAGCTCCGAGGAAAGCTGAAGTTCAGGTGGGTACTGGAGATTTTGGTTGACTAACATACGACTAAAACGAAAACAATTAAGTTGACTAAAATATGACTAAAACTAAAACAACATTTTTGTCAAAAGAATATGACTAAAACTAAATTGAAATTTGACGTAGAAATTAACAGTGCTGAACAGGTGTCCCCATTGAAAGATTTACCTTCATCTCTTTCTGTCATGACAAATGTAAACTTTTTTGAATTTCCATTGCTTTGATGTGATCGAAAAATTAAAGTCCTGCTTTATTGGAGAGGGTGACTCTACCCAATGGGGACACAGGCAGCAATCAAAATTAGGCATTCCAATTAGACAGTACGTGAAAGTATCACAAAACTGTTCCACTGATGACACTTTTGAGCAGGAGGCAAGACTGCTCCATAATAGATTAAACAGCAAGGGGTAATAAGGATAGGGATCTGAGAAGAGCCTATCTCATAGCTAGAGGAATTTGATACAAGAAGGATCAGGATGTAGGATACAAAACAAAGATGGCTCAATGTAAAAATAATATTAGATTAATCACTCGATATAACAAACAATCAACATCAGTTAAGAAAATTCCTTAACAACAGTGGCACTGGCTTTTGGAAGATTAATGTATGTCCCAATTCATTTCACCATCACCTTTTGTTACACATGGGCATCCAAAGTCAATTGAAGATCATTTAGTTCACAGTTATTTTTGTACACAATGATCGATATGCTGTAAAACAAGGGACAGATATAACTGTGCCTCTTGTCCTATGTGCAAATATCTTTGGGTTGGCAATATAGTCAAATTACCTAATGGTAAGATTGTAAGCTCCCAGTATCAGGGCCCTCCTAACCCTCTTGTATTGAACTGTATTGTTGCTGTATTGTCTCCTGTTATATTGTAAAGTGCTGAGCAAACTGTTAGCGATATATAAATCCTGTATAATAATAATAATAATAATAATATTTCATTCTAGATATTTTACTAACTGGAACTCTGAAGGTGTAGTCTGTTTGCTATTTATTACAGGCACTACTAGTTCATAGATATTTCATCAGGAAATCTGCAATTCCCTATAGCACAATATGTCTTATACCACCATAATAGCCATATGGATAATATATGATTCTGGGCTCTAGATAGTACTCAAAAAATGAAAGACATGGTAACTTTAAGAAGAGATTGCTTCAGTTAGAAAGCAAATGAATATGTAGACTAGAGGCTAGTTCTTCACCTGAATGACTCTAGTAATTTTGCTTGTTTTTATGAATTATGGCATTTTTCCTTCTTTTTTTCTTTTCTTTTCAGTCCCCCCCTCCTTTGGAACTAGGTGAGTTGGACTTTGTCCCTCCTATTACAGGCCCTGGGGGGCAGTAGCATCATTTTTGGCATCCCATATGGGGATGAATTGACACCCTTTGCATGAGCAGAAATGATGTATGATACAAAAGGTGGAAGTGATGGCATGCCTGCCACTTAACCAAATTATGCAGTAGATATTGACAGTTCACCTCTTGGCTATGAGAAAGTCCCTCTTGCTAGCTTTGAAACATGTCACTCCTAGGGGTGCTTTACCTAGATACTATTGGGACAGCCACATGAGAAGCAATATCGTATTTATTACCCTTTTGTTGGCTATTTCCTACATGCTTCTGTCCTGATTGGTTGCATACTGAATGTGGTAAAATAAATAAGAAACCTCCTCTGCACTGTATGGATTACATGTGCAGAATTTTTATGCTGAAAGTGATATACTTGGTCTGTTTGCCACTGTGATATATTTATGCCTAAGTACTGTGAACTGTTTGCTTGGAACATCACTGTTTGGTCCTTAGAATTTCAAGACCACTTGTTGATCAACATTTATATGGTTGAACTGATGCATTTAAGTTTGTGGTCAATTCTGGATGGATGAAGTTATGATCTATAAGTTGGTCATGCTCGGGATTTTACCACTTATTTTATACATGGATTGTCAATTTTCATATCACACAGGTGGATGTACCAGATGCTGCATATATTCAGTTCATTGTTTGCATGATCTAGATCCCCCATATGACTGTGGCAGATGATGAGGGGTCTTCACTTTGTTGATCTTGAGTTTTGAGCTTCAGCTAGAATGTCCATTGGAGTAAAAATGTGTGGAATTACAATTATTCCTTCGTTGTGGCATATAAGTGCTTGCTGCTCGGGAATTAGTATTTATTATAACTTCACTTCGAACCTAAAAGGCATATATCTTTGATTTATGGAATCTAACATTTATGGTCTTCCAACAAGGAGCAACTCTTTTCACCTTCAGTGACCTACTTTGCACCGTAATAACTATGATCGTACCCTTTGTTGATTCATATATGCAGTACCATTTAGCATGATGTTGGTAAAGTAATTGTAAAGCTTTAAAATGTTTTTTATAAAAAAATAAACATGTCATACTTGCCTGCTCTCTGCAATGGTTTTGCACAGAGCGACCCTGATCCTCTTCTTCTGGGGTCCCCCAGTGGGTGCTCCTGGTTCCTCCCCCCATGGAGTTCCACACCATAGGAAGCCACATGCTATAAGGCACTTGTGCCTGCTCAATCCTGAGCCAAGCTGTTTGCATCTGTTTAGACACACAGCCCAGCTTGATCTCGTCCCCCGCTCTCTGCTCATAGATTTTGATTGACAGCAGAAAGAGCCTATGGCTCCCACTGCTCTCAGCCAAGACTGTGAGAGCTGGGGAAAAGGGAGAAAAGCTGCTGCAGATGTGCACAGCGCTGGCTTCAAGATCGGGCTCAGGTAAATATTTAGGGGGCTTGTGGGAGGAGCTACTATTAAAAGGTATTTTACCTTAATGCAGAGAATGAAATAAGGTAAAAAAAACCCTTTTACTTTTACAACCAATTTAAATTTAGGATGTTGCATGCATAATACAATAAACACTTTTCTGATGCTCTCATGTGAATTGATTTAGTGCTTATTTCAGAACAGAGCCACAGACCTTTCCTATTACGTTTTATAGCATTGTTGTGAAATTAAAGTGTTACTAAACCCAGGACTCTGCATTCACTATATCTGGTCTTCCACAATACACAGAACATAGGAAAGAAATTATTTTAGTATATATAAAAGGCTAAATACCTTTTCTCATCAGCAGTATATAGCAGTCTCGTGCCTTCTATCAGTGTCCAGCTGAGGTCTGGTTAATCCTGTAGGAGAAGTTTTAATTCTTCTCTGACTGTCCTATGATGCTACATGACCCCTGACCTGTCCAGAACCTGTCTGGACAGTGCCAATGGGCCCTGTGCTGATCACATGCACCCTCCCAAAAGAAAAAAAAAAGAAAACTCTTTAGCAATACACAGCAAACTGAGCATGTGAAGCTCTGCTGCTCTAACTATGGCAGATGGATTGGGGACAGTAAAAGAAGGGGAGGATCAGAGAAGACAGGACCAAACAGCCTTTTTACTCAATGCAGAGAATTAACCCCTTAGGTTCCACAGTGAGTATAATAGGCATGCTTTACTGCATATACTGATTTTACTGTTGTGGGTTTAGTAACACTTTAATGTATTTGCATATAATGCTGTCGATGTCAGCCTGCTGGGCAATTATTAATTTTTTCTAAGATTGTTTTAATTCATACCAACCTGTTTTTTTGGTCAAATTGATTCTGGTATTGCATTTATAGCACATATGTTCAGATTTTCTGGTTATTTAGTTTGCCCAGCACTATACTGGTAAAACTCGAAAAATTTGAATATCGTGCAAAAGTTAATTTATTTCAGTAATGCAACTTAAAAGGTGAAACTAATATATGAGATAGACTCATTACATGCAAAGCAAGATAGTTCAAGCTGTGATTTGTCATAATTGTGATGATTATGGCTTACAGCTCATGATATCCCCAAATCCACAATCTCAGAAAATTAGAATATTACATGCAATCAATAGAACAATTACATGCAAAATATGTACAAAGGATTGTACATAGAACAAAATCGGACCTCTGAAAAGTATAAGCATGCATATGTACTTAGTACTTGGTTTGGGCCCCTTTTGCAGCAATTACTGCCTCAATGCGGCGTGGCATGGAAGCTATCAGCCTGTGGCACTGCTGAGGTGTTATGGAAGACCAGGATGCTTCAATAGCGGCCTTCAGCTCTTCTGCATTGTTCGGTCTCATGTCTCTCATCTTTCTCTTGGCAATGCCCCATAGATTCTCTATGGGGTTCAGGTCAGGAGAGTTTGCTGGCCAATCAAGCACAGTAATCCCACGGTCATTGAACCAGGTTTTGGTGCTTTTGGCAGTGTGGGCAGGTGCCAAGTCCTGCTGGAAAATGAAGTCAGCATCCCCATAAAGCTCATCTGCGGAAGGAAGCATGAAGTGCTCCAAAATCTCATGGTAGACGGCTGCGTTGACCCTGGACTTAATGAAGCACAGTGGAGCAACACCAGCAGATGACATGGCTCCCCAAATCAACACAGACTGTGGAAACTTCACACTGGACTTCAAGCACCTTGCAGTGTGTGGTTCTCCATTCTTCCTCCATACTCTGGGCCCTTGTTTTCCAAATGAGATGCAAAAGTTGCTCTCATCAGAAAAGAGGACTTTGGACCACTGAGCAACAGACCAGGTCTGTTTTTCTTTAGCCCAGGTAAGATGCTTCTGACATTTGTTGTTCAGGAGCTGCTTGACAAGAGGAATACAACATTTGAAGCCTATGTCCAGGATCCGTCTGTGTGTGGTGGCTCTTGATGCACTGACTCCAGCCTCAGTCCACTACTTGTGAAAGTCCCCAACACTTTTGAATGGCCTTTTCCTGACAATTCTCTCCAGATTGCGGTCATCCCTGCTGCTTGCGCACCTTTTTCTTCCACACTTTTACCTTCCGCATAACTTTCTATTAATGTGCTTTGATACAGCACTTTGGGAACATCCAACTTCTTTTGCAATTACCTTTTGAGGCTTTCCCTCCTTATGGAGGGTGTCAATGATGGTTTTCTGCACAACTGTCAGGTCAGCAGTCTTTCCCATGATTGTGATTCCTACTGAACCAGACTGAGAGACCATTTAAAGTCTCAGGAACCCTTTGCAGGTGTTATGGCTTAATTAGCTGAATAGAATGGGACACTTTGAGCCGAGAATATTGCACCTTTTCACAATATTCTAATTTTCTGAGATTGTGGATTTGGGGTTCTCATGAGCTGTAAGCCATAATCATCACAATTATGACAAATCACAGCTTGAACTATCTTGCTTTGCATGTAATGAGTCTATCTCGTATATTAGTTTCATCTTTTAAGTTGCATTACTGAAATAAATTAACTTTTGCACGATATTCTAATTTTTCACTGCAGAGCAGAGCACAAGGGCAGTGTGTTTTAAATACTGTGTGGAAAACGCACACAAAAAGCGGGTTTCCTACACTGTGTTCTGGTTAAATCACCAGATGAAAATAAAGGAAAAAAAAACTAAAAAAAAAGGAGCCACCGCGGCTAAGGAATGCAATATATATCTATATGTATATATATCTATATATAGATAGATATAGATAGATTTATTTATTTTTTTATGTTTTGAGCTTAATACCACTTTAATCCAAAGGGAACATTTTGATAAAAATGATTGTAAACTGGATCAACTGAAAAAAAAAACATGCATGATACATCCAAAGCAAATGCTTACAAACACAACTAACAGGAGCCACCACAGCTAAGGATTGGTAAACTGCAATATATATCCTGGATCAACTGAAAAAAAAAAAGAGTTTATATTGGTAAACTGCAATAGATAGATAGATAGATAGATAGATAGATAGATAGATAGATAGATAGATAGATAGATAGATTGTTTTTGCTTTTGAGCTTAATACCACTTTAATCCAAAGCAAAAATTTGATAAAAATTATTGTAAACTGGATCAACTGAAACAAAAACATGCATGATACATTGAAAGCAAATGCTTACAAGCACAACTGACAAACCTTACTGAAACTAAAAAAAATAGATGTACAAGTGGTGCACGTGTGGGCGGCATTGAGGCACATCAGCAGTACCAGAGAACACAAAACAGACAGAAGATATAGAACTCTAATAGTAAACATAGAAGCATAGCTTTTAAAAGTGCTGTTTTGTGTTTAAAGACAAAACTGTCAAGAAAAAATCTGATACCAGCCATTTTGCATATTAATATAAGAAGCAGTGCTCTTTTTTAAGGTAAATTGCATGACAGCCATAGACAGCTGTTGCACATACAATAAAACATAGACAAAGTACAGGGTGGAAAAACCCAGAAGTAGCCACAGAAGGTTTATCATGAATCACTGCACAGCTGCAAGCACCCCAGCGTGTGTATAGCACAATGATCAGTGTGTTAGCCAGGCTGAGGTCAAAAACCGTACAAACACCAAGCAGATTGTAAAAGCGAAGGGATGTGGAATAGGTACATAACAATTAGTAAAAAGGGGAACTTGGAAAAGAAAGCAGATTCTGATAAGCTATTGTGAGCAGACGGTTTTTCTTTTGTCTGTAGCACATAGAAGATAATCACTTTACGTTCAGTGGCTTGGATATTTCATGACGTTGAAGTCAATCTGGCAAAGCCAGCCTACTCTATATCTGCTCCTTTCCAACAACCCCCACCTACCCTCATTTAGTAACCACAGATATACATACGGGGCTTATTTAATAAGGAGCAATCAGAGATTGTCAGCTTCCATTGGGTTCCAACACAACAATAAAAACTAGTGAATGGTCACTGTAACTATTTTTAGCTTTCCTTTGTCCCTTGTTAAATGACGGCGGTATATCAAACTCTTGAAAGGTGGTGTATTAAACAAATGGCATAACTCTCTGCTATAAATAATCAGTGCCCATAAGTTCATTCCTCTCCTTCTTCCAAAATGGCAGCTGTTTATTGCTGGTATTAATGAAAGGTCATGCAGTTATCTATACATATGTGATTGTATATAGGCCTCATTTCCTTTAAGCGCAAGCGTGTAATTGCTAAAAATATTATCGATATCAATAGAGGAGATGCCTCGTTGTGCCGTGTTCCTTGAATAAAGGTTACAGCCTACTAAACATCAGCTCTATGTCATAAATTTACAGTATACTGGGCTGTTAAATAGGATGATATTGAGCCGCTGCTTCTCTGCTCACAAGCTGCCAGGTTTAAAGCTGCCCCCTCCTCCCTACAACAGATTTCTGAAGCTGCTATGTAAGCAGAAACATTCCTTCTTTCCCTCTGAGTTTGCTGTGTTACTAAGACAAAGTACATTCCCCCCTCACCTATGTATCCTCCAGTCTCCTCCCCGACTTCTACAGCTTCCCATTACTCCCCCACACACCTCACACAACATAAACACTAGTGCAAGACATGCAATGAAAAGACTTGCTGAGGCGGAAAACTCTGCTCAGCACATTAGCACTGCTCTGCTTTAGCTGGAGTACAGATCTTTCACCTCTATGAATTATACTTTGACTTCTACTAGTAATAGTCATATACAGCTGTATTCACAACATACGCAGAGCAATACATACTACTGATAATATACAGCTTTATTCACAACGTACACGGAGCAATACATACTACTGATAATATACAGCTTTATTCACAACGTACGCAGAGCAATACATACTACTGATAATATACAGCTTTATTCACAACGTACGCAGAGCAATACATACTACTGATAATATACAGCTTTATTCACAACGTACACGGAGCAATACATACTACTGATAATATACAGCTTTATTCACAACGTACGCAGAGCAATACATACTACTGATAATATACGGCTTTATTCACAACGTACGCAGAGCAATACATACTACTGATAATATACGGCTTTATTCACAACGTACACAGAGCAATACATACTACTGATAATATACGGCTTTATTCACAACGTACACAGAGCAATACATACTACTGATAATATACAGCTTTATTTACAATGTACACAGAGCAATACATACTACTGATAATATACAGCTTTATTCACAATGTACACAGAGCAATACATACTACTGATAATATACAGCTTTATTCAGAACCTACACAGCAATACATACTACTGATAATATACAGCTTTATTCACAACGTACACAGAGCAATACATACTACTGATAATATACGGCTTTATTCACAACGTACACAGAGCAATACATACTACTGATAATATACAGCTTTATTTACAATGTACACAGAGCAATACATACTACTGATAATATACAGCTTTATTCACAATGTACACAGAGCAATACATACTACTGATAATATACAGCTTTATTCAGAACCTACACAGCAATACATACTACTGATAATATACAGCTTTATTCACAACGTACACAGAGCAATACATACTACTGATAATATACAGCTTTATTCACAATGCACACAGAGCAATACATACTACTGATAATATACAGCTTTATTCAGAACCTACACAGCAATACATACTACTGATAATATACAGCTTTATTCACAACGTACACAGAGCAACACATACTACTCATAATATACAGCTTTATTCACAACCTACACAGAGCAATACATACTACTGATAATATACAGCTTTATTCACAATGTACACAGAGCAATACATACTACTGATAATATACAGCTTTATTCACAATATACACAGAGCAATACATACTACTGATAATATACAGCTTTATTCACAATGTACGCAGAGCAATACATACTACTGATAATATACAGCTTTATTCACAACGTACACAGAGCAATACATACTACTGATAATATACAGCTTTATTTACAATGTACACAGAGCAATACATACTACTGATAATATACAGCTTTATTCACAATGTACACAGAGCAATACATAC
This sequence comes from Staurois parvus, assembly GCF_062004578.1. Classification (NCBI taxonomy): domain Eukaryota; kingdom Metazoa; phylum Chordata; class Amphibia; order Anura; family Ranidae; genus Staurois; species Staurois parvus. The sequence continues at coordinate 31,073,789 of NW_028318083.1, read as the reverse complement.
TACTGATAATATACAGCTTTATTCAGAACCTACACAGCAATACATACTACTGATAATATACAGCTTTATTCACAACGTACACAGAGCAATACATACTACTGATAATATACAGCTTTATTCACAACGTACACAGAGCAATACATACTACTGATAATATACAGCTTTATTCACAACGTACACAGAGCAACACATACTACTCATAATATACAGCTTTATTCACAACCTACACAGAGCAATACATACTACTGATAATATACAGCTTTAGTCACAATGTACACAGAGCAATACATACTACTGATAATATACAGCTTTATTCACAATATACACAGAGCAATACATACTACTGATAATATACAGCTTTATTCACAATGTACGCAGAGCAATACATACTACTGATAATATACAGCTTTATTCACAACGTACACAGAGCAATACATACTAATGATAATATACAGCTTTATTCACAACGTACACAGAGCAATACATACTACTGATAATATACAGCTTTATTCACAACGTACACAGAGCAATACATACTAATGATAATATACAGCTTTATTCACAACGTACACAGAGCAATACATACTACTAACTAGAAAAGCTACAATTTCTGGGGAAATTGTGTGAAGTGTTCTTGCCTCCACCAGTAGTCTACAACTGGAGTGGGCGGAGTAACTGGGTGGAGTGGCTTGAGTAACTGTTGTGTGGTTGGAGTGGCTGGAGTAACTGTTGTGTGGTTGGAGTGGCTGGAGTAACTGTTGTGTGGTTGGAGTGGCTGGAGTAACTGTGAAAAGGTTGGAGTGGGCAGAGTAACTGTGTGGAGTGTTTGGAGTGAGTAAAGATAGTAAACATTATGGCGGTTGCCATCTTCAAATGGTTGCAGTTCAAAAATTATAAATCTTACAGTTAGGAGCTTTATATTGTGAGAATCACAGGACCCAGGCCTACATTTTGATGCATATTATGTCTCTGAAATATTAAAAATGAAGGCACAGTCGCAGTTTAGAAATTGCCCTTCAAATTTGAGGTGGCTAGAGTGGAGTTTCAATGAATGTTAATGGGCGACGTGGGTTGCAAACAAATGGTCATATTGTGACAACTATCAGGACTATGGCTTAGCCGTGGACATTTTTAGTGGCAGCAGGGATAGCTGAACGTTTTGATATACGATTTGTGTAGGTGGGCTTGAAAATGAGGGAGTGATGGCAGTTTAGAAATCATGTCCTGATTTTTCAGCTCACACTCTAGATTTTGTCAGCTCCCACTCTAGTTTTGAACATTCCGCCATTCATTCCTATGGGACCAATTTCACCACAAAAACACCGATATTTCGTGAACCATTCGGCGAAACGTTCCACAAAGTAATAGCACACCAATCGGGAACAATCTGCATGTTTCAGTATATTACTGTCTATGTATTGTAAAAACTGTGGGAGGAGTTAGGGTGGTAAATTTGGCTATAATAATAAGAATATATATGTGAGATAACAGTAAGTGGTCTTGCCATGCAAGAACACTTAGATATACGGCTTTATTCACAATGTACACAGAGCAATACATACTACTAATAATATACAGCTTTATTTACAATGTACACAGAGCAATACATACTACTACTAATATTAATAATAGTATACAGCTTTATTCCCAAAGTACTAAAAGCTTTATTCACAACGTATACTCAGCAATATTATTATTACACAGGATTTCTATAGCGCCAACAGTTTGCACAGCGCTTTACAAAATGAAGGTAGACATTACAGTTATAATACAATTTGGTACAAAGGAAACAGAGGGCCATTCTCGTTAGAGCTTACAATCTAGGACTGCATTCTAGTATTAATAATATACAGCTTTATTCACAAAGTACACAGAGCAATACATACATACTACTACTACTGATATTGATAATAACATTGTAAGCTCTACGGAGAAGGGCCCTCCTAACCCTCTTGTATTGAACTGCATTGTTGCTGTATTGTCTCTCTTTATGTTGTAAAGCGCTGAGCAAACTGTTGGCGCTATATAAATCCTGTATATTAATAATAATAATAATATACAGCTTTATTTACAAAGTACACAGATCAATACATACATATTACTACTACTACTACTACTACTAATAATAATATATAGCTTTATTCACAAAGTACCTAGAGCAATGCATACTACTACTATTACTAATAATAATATACAGCTTTATTCACAAAGTAAACAGATCAATACATACATACATACTACTGCTACTACTAACAATGATATACAGTTTTATTCACAAAGTACTCAGATCAATACATACTACTACTTCTAATAACAATGATATACAGATTTATTCACAAAGTACACAGAGCAATACATACATACATACTACTACTACTACTACACAACTTTATTCACAAATTACACAGAACAATACATACTACTACTACTAATAATAAGAATGATATACAGCTTTATTCACAAAGTACATAGAGCAATACATACTACTACTAATATTAATAATAGTATACAGCTTTATTCCCAAAGTACTAAAAGCAATACATACATACTACTACTGCTACTACTACTACTACTACTACTACTACAAAGAAATACATACTACTAATAATAATAAGAACAATATACAGTTTATTCACAAAGTACTCAGAGCAATACATATATACTACTACTACTGCTATTACTAATTATGATATACAGTTTTTTTCACAAAGTACACAGAGCAGTACATACTACTACTACTAAAGACAATGATACACAGCTTTATTCAATCAGTACACAGAGCAGTACATACTACTACTACTACTACTGCTACTACTAATGACAATCATATACAGCGTTATTCACAAAGTACACAGAGCAATACATACTAATAATAATAATAACAATGTTAAACAGCTTTATTCAAAAAGTACACAGAGCAATACAAACAGTATTACTACTACTACTACCACTACTACTACTACTACTACTACTACTAATAATAATAATAATAATATACAGCTTTATTCACAAATTACAGAGAACAATATCTACTACTACTAAAATAATAACATACAGCTTTATTCACAAAATACACACAGAAATAAATACTACTACTATTACTACTACTAATAATAATAATATGATTATAATATACATTATACTGTATGAAAGATATATCATAAATTTTATACCATTTTATACAAAGCTCATCACACAATATAACTGCAAACACAGCTTTATTATAAGTACAAATAGTAAAATAATATATCTACTAATAATAAGAATAAACAACAATATAAAAGATAAATAGCAATAAGCAGTACTACTGCTGCTAAGAAATTACACCTTTATACAAACCGCATTAAATATTACAGCTGCAAAAATAATATACAACTTTATACAAAATGAAAAATATTACTTCTACTAATAATAACAAAAAAACTGTGTTTATAAAGTACAAAGAGCATTAAGTAAAATGACTGCTAATATACAGCTTTATACAAATAGCATTAAAGTGATTCTAAAAGCAGAAGGTTTTTCTGCCCCCCCCCCCCCCATACTCGCCTGAACTCCCTCTCAATCCAGAGATGTGCACAAAAGCCCGGCTGTCCCTGGACTCACTCTCTTCATTGGCTGAAACACCACCGGGAGCTATTGGTTCCCACTGATGTCAATAAAAGCCAGTGAGCCAATGAGAATAGAGTGGGGGTGGGGCTGAGCCTCAGATGTCTAATGTGTCAGTGTCTTATGGATACATAAAGCCAGGTTTGAGAGCCAGCACGAACCAGTGCCCCATAGCAAGCAGTTTACTATTGGGGGCACTGGTCAAAGGGGAGGAGTCAGGGGCACAGCCGGGGATCCGAGAAGGAGAGGATTGGGACTGCTCTGTACAAAACCACTGCACAGAGCAGGTAAGTATGACATGTTTGTCTTTTTTTTTTTTTAAAGCTGATCCTTTAATACCACTTTAATACTACAACTTCAAAGATAATATATAACATATTCATAAGGTACAAAGTAACAAATGCTTCTTCTTTGCTAATAATAATAATCAATTTTATTTATAAAGTACAAAGCAATAATTACTTCTACAACTACTACTACTGCTGCTGCTACTAATTTATTCAGTTATTAAGAGCAAGTACAAAGAGCAATAAATAATACTACTACTGCTAATATTATACAACTTTATACAAAAGGATTAAATACTACAACTGCAAATATTAATATACAACTTTATTCATAAAGTACAAAAAGAGAAATTGTACTTCTTATAATAATAATAATAATAAAAAAATAATAATATTCAACTTTACTTCTCAAGAACAAATAGCAATACAGCTTCATTCATGAAGTCTAATGCGCACTAAATGCTGCTACTATTAATATTCATATTCAGAAGAACACAGCAAATAACTAGAAACCTTACAAATCATGTGTTCTATCATTTTAATACAGTGTGCTAACTTCTGGATGCTATGAGTTACATCCCATTGCAAAATCTTTTTGCTTTTTGCACTGTCTGAAACAGTATCATTGTCATTAGGACAACAAAGTTTCAATAACTACATACAGTATAAAGTGTTGGAAATGTTATTTTGTGGCATTGCAGTATTGATGACGGGATAATGCATGAACTCCCATTAGAACACTCTTGGCATCATGATAAAAATAGACATTTATTAGCACCAGATATAAAATCTCAAAGCACATTTTATTCAACTTAGTCTTATTAAACAGGATTTGTTGCCTTTCTTAGAAGCGAACATGGGCTGTGACATGCTAAATTTCATATAATTACTTTGTGTTTATGTAGTTGTTTTGTATTCATTTTGTAACATATGCCTTTATGATCATTCAGTAAGAGACAATGAAAACTATGGAGTGGGTGTAAGAAAGTGTTGGGTTTTGTAACCCTCTCTTTCTCTTTACAACATGCAGACATGTATGAGCTGGCCTAGGACACTTCACATGTCAGATTACCTTCACTCCACCACCTTAGCAGCTCGTCTGCAGTAGAAGAGCTATTCTCCTTACTAATAAAAAGTCAGAAGACATATCAGATGATTTAGTAACCTCCCTAGTGGTCTGATTATGTCAGTATTTCTGTGCTCAAAGTTGAACATTTATTTGCATGGAAATATGTATTTTTTTTATTGTAGGCATTTAATTTTTAGGAATAACTCACTGAAATCAGTGACTCTACGCTGAGTGTGAAAAATAAGGGGTGCACTTCCAGCACAAACGCAGGTGTTCACAGCAAAAGATCCTCCTCTGTGATAATTCATTTATGTGTGAAGATGCTGCAAAGGGGTTAAAATACGAAATTACTTCTACTTCCATATCAAATACAAACAATGGGTTTATTCCTTTTTTTTTTATTTGATCAAATTCCTGACATTATACCATATACACCAACAGTATAATTAAAATATAAATATACTGAGTTTCAAGCTGGTATCCATGACTAAGGCGAGATGATGTCACGAGTCTGCTGCAGGCAGGAGAAAGCATTTCCTAAGTCTCACTTTCCCTAGTGATCAGACTGCAATAGCAATCCCCAAGGTGAGAGGCTACTACAGCTGTGTCAGACATTTGTGAACCCAGCAAAGCATCAGCATATACATAATCCTGTGATCTCTAAGCCAACATCTCAGGCCAGGATGTTGATGCTGGTACTGGATAGTGACTTAATATAAATGGTGCCCATCCCTTTGTAGAGAAAAGAAAAGCATTGTTATAAGTACTCTGATCTCTGAGAGAGGAAATAAATACCTGTAGGAGTTCTAATTACACATCACATGACATGCATTTAACATGAGAAATATATCTGATGTTTAGTCCTACCTACTTTCAAATCAGATACTTTAAAAGCAGTTCCAGAAGATGCAAGTGGATGGTTTTTCCTTCTTTTGAAAGTTCTCCCTCCTCACTAATTCAGTGAGCACTTTGTGCGTGTCACTCAATTAATCCTGTGTCACGCAATTCATTTCTTCTTGTTTCTCTCTGGTCTGTCCACAAGTTCATGCACAATCTAGTGAAGTGACAATGTGATCTGGCATAGCTGAAGAAACAGTTGAAACACCCATAGAGTCAAATTGTACAGTGCTTCTCCTCTGCTTATTAATGTATGATCTTTCTGAAGCAATCCTGGTGCTTTTTAAAACTAGATTAAAATAGGCTGCCCTGCAAAAAAAGTGTTAATACGTCCCCACTCCATCTGCTTGTGGAACAGATCTCTACTATGCTTAAAATGTTACTAGACCCACAACAGTAAAATCAGTCTGAATATGCAGTAAAGCATACTTGTTATACTCACTGTGGAACCTAAGGGGTTAATCCCCTGCATTGTGTAACAATTCAGTTTGATCCTGACTTCTTTGATCCTCCCCTTCTTCCAGTGTCCCCCTCTTATCTCCTGATAAGACATATTGTGTGCAGTCACTCTGCACATGCTCATGTTGGTGTGTATTGCTAGAGAGGTTTTTTTTTCTTGGCAGAGTGCATGTGATCAGCACAAGGCCAATCAGCACTGTCCAGACAGAGATCAGGGATCCTGCATCCTCCTAGAGCAGAATTAAAACTCCACATACAAGATTTAACATGTGCTCTGCTGGACACTGATAGAAATCACGACTGCTCTAACTGCTGATGAGAAAAAGTATTTATCAGTTTTTATTTACTAAAATAATAGTGTGTACTGTGGAAGACAAGATAGAGTGAATGCAGGGTCCTGGGTTTAGTTGGAAGAATTGATTGTTGTGCCACTACTAAGTGGGACTTTTTTTTGCATTGCATCTAGGAACTAGAACATACCAAGGCTGATGAACCTGTGTATTGTGGATGAACAACTACATAGCAATGTTCAAAGTGTAGGCAAAACTACTGAAGATAGGGATTAATATAATATTGTGTTCTGAGGTTTTTGTACATTGCTCATACACTTAATAACCTAAACATACCTTATTAACAATACATTTTAACATTGAATATGTTGTTTAATGACACATGAAAGTATGTAGATTACTTTTGTAGCTGAGCTGTGATTTGGATTACACAGGCATGTTCAAACACTCAGAGCTACTTACAACTACCATTTACTGCTTGGGGAGCAAAGTCCCTTTACAATTGAAAAAGTTCCCAACAGGCACCCACCCCTTTCTGTCCTCTCCTTTATTGACACATTCTGTGAAAGGGGGAGAGGACCCTGTCATTCATCTGCCTCTAATTCCTTATAAAGTTTGTCCCACGTCCTGCAGGATGATGGTTTCTGTAGAAATCTTCTCTACAGCGATGCTTAGTCCTCTTCTGTAGAAATCTTCTCTACAGCAATGCTTAGTCCTCTTCACAGAGCTGAACTTTTGGTGCTGCAGGGGTTAGTAGTTTTGGGTGTAACATTGAAATACATTTAAGAGGACCCCATTTCAGTCCTCTCTTTCATCGATAAAGGTCTTTGCATCATTTTTACAGAATGCAACATGTTTCGGGAAGAGGCAAATGAATGTGAGGATCCCCCTCCCCTTTCACAAAGGCAGTTGAATGACAGGATCCTCTCCCCCTATCATAGAATGTGTTACATTGTATGGAAGCAATGCAAGGACTTTTGGCAATGAAGGAGAGGACAGAAAGGGGTAGGTGTCTGTTGGGATCTTCTTCAGTTTTTTTCAATGTCAGACTCGTGGCTATTAAACCCTGCAGCGCCAGAAGTGCAGCACCGCGAAGAGGACTGGACATCAATGGAGAGAAGATTTCTACAGGGGCCATCAGCCTGAAGAACATGGGTCATACTTCATTACAGATAAGTTATGTGAATGCAGCTGTAGCTAAAATAAATAAATAACTAAACTTCATTGCACACATAGCCAGAGTAATGTTTGCAAACAGCAGAGAAGTTAGGATCTGTACTGTTAGAAACACTATGGGGTTGATTTACTAAAACTGGAAAATTTGGTGCAGCTGTGCATGGTAGCCAATCAGCTTCTAGCGTCAGTTTGTTCAATTAAGCCTTGACAAAAAAAACCTGGAAGCTGATTGGTTTCTAGTCAGAGCTGCACCACTTTTTGTAAGTCAACCCCAATGGTTGCCACTGCTGACCTACTTATAACAATAGCAGTTTTCTGACCTGGAACAAGCATGCAGAATAAAAAGTCAGAATACAGACAGAAGTCTAATTCTGTATACTTGCTCCTGGTCAAAGCCTACAAAATATCAAAGCTGCTGGATTCAAATGATGGGTGGCCAGGCAAATAGTATTTTTAGAAGGAGAGGTAATCACAAAAGGAGTGGTCAGTAATTATCTGAGAATATGCTGCGCCCCTGTATTTTCATGTGCTCATAGAGGTTTACATGACCAGAAAAAAAATTTGGTTCAGGTCAAGACAAGTGATTCAAATTGACTATGAAAATCTGGGCAAAGTTAGAGTTAAAATGTCCTTAACATTGGAACTGATGTGGAATTGAATTAGAATTGCTTTTAAAATACTATCATGGGAAATAGGCTTTAGTTTTAGAATTATGTCATTTTATTGCATTACAGTCAGGTAATATGACCATCAAGATTTATGTGACAGCATAAAATACAGCTTTGCTCAGCACAAATATAGGTTCATAGAAAAAAGATATATACATTTATGTGTGTATTATATTACAAGAAAGAAGGTGACATCACAGCAGACTTTTTAGCTGTAAGATGTTCTCTCTTTCCAATCAGGCTCCTGGCTGTGTCAATTAATTAGGGCAGCACATTGGCTAAATGGTTAGCACTTCCGCCTGGCAGTACTAGGGTTGTTGGTTCATATCCCAGCCACAGCACCACCTGCCTAGAGTTTGCATGTTCTCCCTGTGCCTGCGTGGGTTTCCTCCGGGTACTCCGGTTTCCTCCTACACTCCAAAGACATGCTGGTAGATTAATTGGATCCTGTCTAAATTGGCCCTAATATGTGTATGTATGAATGTAAGTTAAGGACCTTAGATTGTACACCCCTTCAGGGTTAGGGACTGATGTGAATGTACAATATATATGTAAATTGACAACGCTATATAAGTACCTGAAATAAATAATTAATGAAAAGTGTATTCATATGAATGTTAATAAATAAGAGCAATAACCATAATAATATTAATAATTATTATCATTATTACAGTAAGCTTCGGAAGATTTTACTTCATGACCAGGTCATTTTTTGCTTTTTAGCACTGCACTACTTTAACTGTTAATTGCTCATCATGCAAAACTGTACCCAAATAAAATTTATATAATTCTCACACAAATTCTTTTGGTGGTATTTAATCACCACTGAGATTCTTTTTTTATTATATAAACAAAAACAGACCGGAAATTTTGAAAAAAAAATCAATATTTCTTACTTTCTACTATAAAACATTCAATAAAAAATAAAATGTCTTCATAAAGTTAGGTCAAAAAGTATTCTGCTACATGTCTTTGGTAAAAAAAATCCCATTAAGTGTGTATTGATTGCTTTGTGTGAGCTAGTTATAGCATCTATGAACTACAGTATACAGTATATATACAGGAATTGTGATTCTGACTAACTGACACTGTGAGGGAACTGAGTAACTGACACTGACATCTCCAGTGGCACTAGTACAGCGATCAGTGGTAATACTATACACTGTAACTGTATTATGACACTGGCTGGGAAGAGGTTAACATTTAGGAGCAATCAAAGGGTTCACAACAATAGAGCAAAAACAGGCCACCAAAAATGACACAAATTACCGGTGTCATTAGCATATCTCCGACTCACTTGTATAAGTGTGGATACAAAAACCCAAAGACTACATACTAAACAATATGGTAGTGTGACAAGAACACCCCTACCTGAAAAAGAAGGTTACTAGATGATCCACGCGGAGTAATATGAATTCAAAAGAATTTTAACAATACTTTATTTGATCACATAGATCATAGGGAGGTTAAACATAAGCACGGTGTACATATGAAAAAAATAAAATCATGTTAAAAAACACTTAGCGTCTTCAATTTAGGGTCATCTTAGCAAATAGAGCACCATATAAGGCAGAGTTGTGTAATGATGCGATAGTTATCCTGGATTTCCGTGGGTTTCCCACTTAAATTCGAATAAATCATGTGTTCAACAGATGTGTTCCCAATATATGTCAGGGACCTCCTGGAATGTAAGAGCTGGAACACAAAAATACATACTGTATGTATAGGAATATGAAAACCAATTCACATCCAAAATTCACCAGGCCTCCCTCCACATTGGTCAATGGATACTACTATTACCTTCTCAGTAATGAGACTATCATGCCCGCTTCTCAAATGTAGGGACTTCCTGGATAGCCACCCCAAGTGAAACAAGGTCCACAGTACCAAATGATTCTGAGGATATATATAGAGAAAAATTGATAATAATGATAAATATATAAATCATAGGCATCAAGTGACCCCGAAAACAAAACACACACAAAATTTGGATATATTACCATCAATAAAGATCAAGAAGACTCCTGTCAACTTGAAATAGGATCAGGTCCTTGATGCTTTTTCAAAAATGCATATGGGGGTGAGGAGCCAGGTAGTCACAGTGCGTGGATTCCAAACACATATATAGTGTGTATGTAGCATATAGCAGGCTGTAGGATAATATATATATGAATTAAATATGGACCTCTGTGGACAAAATATGAATCTAACTATGCAATCTTCTCTATTCCTTCTGGGTGGTGAGCATGATAATAATAGGACTGATATTTGAGATCCTGGTGGCTGGACCTGGTCTTGATGTTTCCCTGTGTGAACAAGAAATATGTTAATAATAATCTCCTCTTTATTATCCTCTTAGAATATGATTTGATCTATAGCAATTAGGCTCCTCTTGTATACCCAGCAATCATTCTTTTAAAATTCAAGATATGTGTTTTAATTCACTTTGGATATTCTCAGTGTAGTGATACTCTTTCAACACAAGATGGCGAGGTGGAGACTACTTGGTATGCAATTAGTGCACCATATAAGGCGAAGGATTGAAGTCCCCTCCCAGTTCTGACGAAGTCTGCGGTGATTGGCGGACGAAACGCGTCAATGTATTGACGTCACTACGCTCGGCGTCTTCACTGGGTGCGGCGCCCATGAGGCGGGAAGGAACGGCGGTGTCACAGCTCCCTGCTAGGAAGGCCCAAGACCCTCTGAGAACTACCACTGGGCTACTATTACAGCGGTTCGCAAAACGGCAATCCCTCAGGGAAACATACCTTCCACCGGTGGCAAGTTACTTAAAGCTTACGGCTGTTGAGATTTATAGAGCCTATTTGGTGGCAATAGGGCATGTTTTATGGGCCTAATTTACCTTGTATACCCGGGGAATTTTTTGGAAACCCTCTTTGGAGGATAATCTACATGTATATATATATATATATACGCTATCCTATTCAGGCATTTTTTGCTGTGACATAGCCACATCCTTATAAAACCGCAATAACCTTCTCTAATTGAGCAATTTTTGGAAACCCTGTATTGGGTATATTAAACTCAGGTATCTACGGCCTGCTATATGCTACATACACACTATATATGTGTTTGGAATCCACGCACTGTGACTACCTGGCTCCTCACCACCATATGCATTTTTGAAAAAGCATCAAGGACCTGATCCTATTTCAAGTTGACAGGAGTCTTCTTGATCTTTATTGATGGTAATATATCCACATTTTGTGTGTGTTTTGTTTTCGGGGTCACTTGATGCCTATGATTTATATATTTATCATTATTATCAATTTTTCTCTATATATATCCTCAGAATCATTTGGTACTGTGGACCTTGTTTCACTTGGGGTGGCTATCCAGGAAGTCCCTACATTTGAGAAGCGGGCATGATAGTCTCATTACTGAGAAGGTAATAGTAGTATCCATTGACCAATGTGGAGGGAGGCCTGGTGAATTTTGGATGTGAATTGGTTTTCATATTCCTATACATACATTATGTATTTTTGTGTTCCAGCTCTTACATTCCAGGAGGTCCCTGACATATATTGGGAACACATCTGTTGAACACATGATTTATTCGAATTTAAGTGGGAAACCCACGGAAATCCAGGATAACTATCGCATCATTACACAACTCTGCCTTATATGGTGCTCTATTTGCTAAGATGACCCTAAATTGAAGACGCTAAGTGTTTTTTAACATGATTTTATTTTTTTCATATGTACACCGTGTTTATGTTTAACCTCCCTATGATCTATGTGATCAAATAAAGTATTGTTAAAATTCTTTTGAATTCATATTACTCCGCGTGGATCATCTAGTAACCTTCTTTTTCAGGTAGGGGTGTTCTTGTCATGCAATCAAAGGGTTAACTGTGTGCCTAACAATGTGTAATGTGAGTAATATGTGCTTCTTATACTAGTAAATGTGGCTGCGTTTCCTCCCTGCTTTGCAGGGAGAAAACACAGCCACATTGCTCCTCCGTATACACAGCCTTGTGTTGTCAGTAAACACAGAGCTCTGTACTGTCATTTAGCAAGCCAATCAGCAGGTCCCAGTCATAAATCACTACTAACTGACTTGTGCTGTAGCAAATGACAGCACAGGTGCAGGTGCGCGCATGCTCCCCTTACCTGGAAATGCTGGATCATGTACATGATCCAGCGCAGTGGGGCTGCCCTGCAAAGTAAAAAGGTGATGGCCTGTCCTCAAGTCGATATCTTAATAGTTCTGCCACCAGCAGGGAAATCAGCTTGCAATATTACATTTGGCCACTAGATGGAGCCCAGAATAGATTTTCTGTTTTGTAGAAACCAGAATCTATTTAGTTAATAAAAGCTCCCATCATTCCTCATTCTAAGAAAGGGAAAGAGTTGCATCCTGGGAGCTCAGACTCCATTTTAACAACTGAGGGAGAGAGGAACCCAACCATCAAATCTGCAGCACATGTTGTGGACTAAACTTACATCCCCTACCAGCAGCATCGCTGGTGAACATGGACTTATTGCTAATCATTTAATTGTGTTTTCTGTATGCTTTATATATTGATTGTATGTATTTCTCATCTGCTTTTTTTCAGTAGTTTCACCCACTTTGTTTTGTTAATAAAGCTTCAATATTACATTTAGTCTGGTTTATTGCAGAATAGGAAGGCTTAGCTGAATGTCGGGTTACACACAGGGAAACGTAGTGAGGATAGAACTATAGTAGTAATATCATCATGTAGTACAATATAGTAGTTACAGGAGGTGGTAACAATTTAAGATACAATTAGTGCAGGGATTAAAATGAATTTAGTCATCCTGTTAATCAATTTGCAAATTTGGTGAAGCTGACATGTCCATTAAATCATTATTTTCTTACATTTATTCATTGAAATAAAACCTAATTGCCTGGTGCTGACGAAATACCAAAAGCTGGGGTGCGACTCTCAAATAGAAAGATTAATAACAAAACAGAGAGGATATGAAGGATTAAACTGCTCTCACAATTTTACACACAAAAAAAAAAAAATCTTTATTAACAAAAGCCCCTAGGAATCTGAGATGCAATTGCAACATTTTAAAAAGGCTAATGGAAATGTTGACATTCTCATGCTATATTCTTTCTAAATGAGGAATCATTCTTACATATGTGATGTCCTGGTGTGCAAGTGCATACATAGAGGCCATTCTTGCATTTGGATTGCGTAGGATTATTTGAGTTCATAGTGACTCCATTTTTATCTCTGGACTGCCTAAGAGGTAATATAGCTTCCTTTTTCCTGGCGGTGGATATATACAGGGATTTTCAGTTTGTGAAGGGCTGTGTGTATATTTAGTGATGACATTTTGAACTTGCTTTTATCAGTAAATTATTTTTTTTATAAAATTATGTTTATTGAAATTTGCGTATGCATATAGCAAACACATACAGTTACAGTAAAACAAACATAACATAGCTTCAAAAGAAACCAGCGGCCTCATAGGGCCAGTTAACATAACTAAACCTGTACTAAATTTACCCCCCCTCCAAACCAGGCTACCCCAACTGGCAGTATATTAGCTGTACCAGATACCGGAACCACCATGAGCCACAGGTAGAAGAGATGGCAACAATAATCTCCCTGTACAGAAAGGATAAAACATTTTTTTCAAGAGGTTAGATACTCATATATAATGTCATCTCTGAATCAGGGGAAATATGATACACTATAGATTATGCCCGGGCAAAGACATTTAAAAAAGGAGGGCTTCCAAATACTTGCCAAGGAACAGACTGTAAAGCATAGGAAATCCTAGATAGGCTCAATTTAGGCAGAGGAGGAATGGCTATCCAACCAGACTTTCCACAGCTTATCAACTTTTTTTGGGCATCCTCTGGTCCTGTATGTGGCCCTATAAAATGGGACAATTTTGTTAACCAACCCTTCTTCCAGTACAAAATTAAAGGCATAGGACTCTTTTATACGGGACGGACCCGTTTTGGCAGATCCGCTTGCTCAGCAGGGGATCTCTCCGCTGAGCAAGCGGATTACAGCTCTGTGTCCCCTCTGCCCACACAGAGCTGCATGATCTTTTCAATGGGTGGTCGGATGAAAACGGACCGCCTGTCCATTTTCATCCCATCCGACAGACTGAAGTGGAATTGGATCCCCATCCATCCCTTTTTGGCAGATCGGATTGGATGTCGACACATGTCCGTTTACACCCACCGTTCCATAGAGGAGAATGGAGGTTCCAATCACGTCCACCTGTAAAACGGGCAGGCGGACCCGATCGGAATGTTCATGTGAAAGAGCCCTTTTACAAGCATAGAACAGCAGGAGGCTAAGCAGGGTGCGTTGGGCCCTAGTAGGACCAAGACCCTCCAGCAGACCAATGAGACAGACAGGCACAGTCATTGGCTTGCCAATAAGTTTTAAACTAGTAGATTGTACTCATGAGTTCACATGCATACATTAGGCCTCATGCACACTGCGCGTTTTTGCCATTTATTATTATTATTATACAGGATTTATATAGCGCCAACAGTTTGCGCAGCACTTTACAAAATGAAGGCAGACATTACAGTTACAATACAATTTGGTACAAGAGGAAACAGAGGGCCCTGCTCGTTAGAGCTTACACCCATCTCTCCTAGATGCCTTTTCTCCTGGCAGTGGTGTTTGACAGAAAAAATGCTTGAGGTTTGCAAACGTATATAATGCCTTTAGGCGCATGTACAAGCGTCAAACACTTGGGCATTAATTTATTTAATTGGCTAGAATAATAATTTATTCTGACAATTGAAAATTAATTAATGCTGAACCCCTAAACGCGCCTAGCGTTAACATGCATTTAGATGCATTAACGCATGTTTACGCACGACAAGCAAAATGCCACTGCTATTCAATGCACTGGCAGTGGGGTTTTTTATGTCTCTAAATGCCCCTACATCTGAACCCCTATGTGTACATGGACACATAGGCTAACATGCAGAGGCGTTTAGTGACTAAAGAAAAAAAAACCCACCAGATGCCCTTAGGAGCAGCATTAAAACAGTCCAGTGTGCACAAGCCCTTATAGTAAACTTGGTTTCATTAAATGTGCAGCACTTAGTTCAGGAAACTGTTTAACATGTGCCATAGTTAGGATACACTTTTACTGTCATTTTGAGCTGATGTCTGTAACCTTTATATTTGCCCGCATTCCTATATGTACCAAAATCTACACATATTTGGAAAATAAGAGGAAAATACTTGAAGTGATTCTAAAGTGGTCCTGGCTATCCCCCCGCCAAGTGCTCCCAATAGTCAGCCTCTTGCTATGAGGGCACTCAAGGAGGCTTGCTCCCAAGCCATTCTCCTGTAAATGGTGTCTATTTACACACCGAGCATGGCTTGGCCCCGCTCTCTCCTCATTGGCTCGCTGGCTGAGATGGACAGCAGCAGAAGCCAATGGGTCCCGCTGCTGTGTGAGCCAATGATGAGAGAGACCCCAGAGAGCCGCTGCTCTCATACACATCGCTGGATCACAATGGGGCTCACATGAGTATAAGGGGGGCTGAGAGGAGAGCTCCACCCAGGTGTTTTACCTTCATGCATATAATCCCCATATTATTTCCCCATTTTTGTCTGTTTGCTTGTAACAAAAACGTATTCAGGGTATTAAAGAAAACAAATTACCAAATTAAGGCATATCAGAACTTAAAGATTTGGTCTGGTCATGAAGGTTTTGATAACCCTGGGATTTGAAAGGGAAACTATAATGGTCTGGGGTCAGTTTTTTAAAGATTTTATTAGGCTGATGTTTTGACATGACAGTGAGATCTTCAAGAACTATGGGTTATCTAAAGAGACGGAACCAAAGGTGTACATTTTAATTTGTGCTATTGATCTCTGTAAAAAACAGACTTTTTTGGCAGATGGTAATCAAACAAAGGATGAGCTAGGAAAAGGTGTTGCGAGTTCCACCTTCTGGCTGAAGAAAACGCTAAATATTATTCATTGTCAATAATCTGTATGTACACGAATATATGTATGTACACAATATAAAGTTGGTAAAACTACAATAAATAAAAAATACATAAAATATTTACAAAACTGCTATACAATTTGTTTAAACCACCATAGTCATCCCCTGGTTTCTTTTTTAAGAGACAAAGAACATTACAATTTAATAGAAAGCTGAGTAGTTGTCAAGAATTGTATCCTTCAAATGCAGGTTTTCATGTTATAGTTGTACATTTAGTCTACAGCAGCACTCCCTTGCTGATTGGTTGTTTTCCATAATTCAAGATACATGCATGTATGTACGTGTATTAAATTGGTGCTTAAAGTAATTGAGATTAAAGCGGAGTTCCAGCCTTTTTTTCCCCATAAAAAAATGACCCTGCGCTGGTTGCAGCTTATATAATACATTCCGACATATGTATTAAATGTAGTCTTTTTTTGTTATATTATTATGCAATGTACTCATTGTCGCCTCTGTAGCAAGTGGGCTCCCATTTTCAGTGTGGGCATCTGAAGCACGATCGTAGATCCTTCTGGGATATGGTGCTGCTGGCTACCCAGCATGCACCTCCCAATCTCACACAGACACAGTGCATGCAAAGTGCGGCGCAGTCATCTTATCTCCACCTGGCATCTCATCATTTCCGGTCTGGAAATACCACAATGCTAGAAGTGGAGGCTGCCCATTGACTCCTGAGATTGATAACACATACCCCAGGAGCCAACGGGTGGTCAGATATGACGTATCTCACCACGGCGAGGTAAGGCAGAAATGGACCCGTTTAATGGACAAAAAAGGTAATATGCTTTGAAAAAAAAAACCCATTCCGAACATTACTGAAACTGTGATCGGCAATGCGGGGGGCACAACTTCAAAAATTGGGTGGAACTCTGTGTTAGGTTCTAATTCTTGGGTGACACCTTTTCCTGTACATTATAGATTTTCTGTTAGGAATTCCCCCATCAGCCTCACATGACTTCTATCATGGAACAAAAGGCTACTCTAAGCTTTACAGGCACATTTTTACAAGTGCACATTTAATACGTCAAAGGATTCTCAGAATTCTATGGGTTAACTACTGAGATATCACTGCAAAAGTATCTCCCTTTCAGATATACTCTGACTCACTGAAAATCTTAGGTAAGCCATGCAATTAGGCAGGAGTTGCAAATCTCACTATTTTACTTTTATGTAAGTTTCACATTGAGCTATTGAGCTCTGTAAGCAATAGACCTTTTACAACAGTTGGTAAAATGAAAATGTAAACTGTATGAAAAGACTCAAAGAGCTCCCTTTCCTGAGAGAACAAAATGCTTCACAATATTAAGATGCAGCATTTCATTAACAGGGCCTAAAAAAAGAAGCATGTTACCATTTATAGACTTTTACGCATTTAATTTTAAAAAAAGAAGGGGGTCTCATAGCGAAAATAAGACAACACCACATCCTCAAAAAATATATCAAACAAATCAAAATACGTGGTGGGACTTTTAAGGTGTATCCGAGCAACACATCACACAATTAAATAGATTAAAATAACTTCTTTATCAATATCAATGAATACATTTTTATAAAAAAACACACAATGGTATAAAGCATGAAATATAGACCATTTGTGCAACTTTTAAGAGATCAAACGGTTTCAAATACCAATTTATTCAAATTACATCTCACGTTCATATATCCCAGAGTGACAGAAGAATTTTTTTTGATCAGAAGATACTTAGTATGGCTTCATTCAGCATGTTTGGCATTAGTAATGAGCCGAACACCCCCCTGTTCGGTTCGGGGTTGAACATTCAAATCTAACAAAATTTTGGCCGCGTACTTCGAACAGGGACAATTCACTAAAAGGTATCTTACTGCATCTGAGTATTCGGTAAGATAGCACACAGCTACTAAAACGTATATTATTAAGTTATGCTGTATTTTAGTGAAAACATTCTTTAATGTTTCAGCTGTCAGCGGGATTCCCCGTTGACAGCTGAATGCAAAAAGAATTTCCATCCATACCAAGCCCTTTGGGTCTGGAATGGATTTTTAGGGGAACCCCCACGCTATAATTTTTTAAAACATGGTGTGGAGGTACCCACCAAAATTCTTACCAGGCCCCTATCCAAGCATTCAGCCTGGCAGGTCAGGAAAAGGGGGGGGGGCGAGCAAGTGCCTACCCTCCTGAATGAACCATACCAGGCCACATCCCCATAACATAGGGGGGGTGCTTTAAAGCAGGAGCACCTCCAAAGCACCTTGTCCCCATGTTGATGGAGACAAGGGTCTCTTCCCCACAACCTTGGCCGGTGGTTGTGGGGGTCTGCAGGTGGGGGGGGAGTATCGGAATCTGGAAGCCCCCTTTAACAAGGGGGCCCCAGATCTTGCCCCCCCCCATGTGAATGAGTATGGGGTACATGGTACTGCTACTCATTAACAAAAAAAAAAAAGTGTAGTTTAAAAAATGACAGAAGAAAGTCTTTGGCAAGTCCTTTATTAAAAACAAAAATAGAAAAAAGTTCCCTGGAAGTAGATCCAACATCAATCATGATGTCCACCTCCACTGCCGTCCTGAAAAAAGAAAAAAAAAACCACTCCATTCTCAACGCTGGCTCCCGCTGTCTGACAGCTGGCCCGGCCTGACAATTCTTAAATACTGTGATGGCCCCAACCCCTTGCAACATCATCTTGTGCTGTGATTGGCCAAAGCAATGCACCTGACCACAGTCATTGCTCAGTGCATTGTGGGGCACAGCGGCCGAACAACCCGCCAAACGCCCTTACTGTTCATGTGTTCGGCAAACACATGTACAACCGATGTTCAAGTAGAACTTATGTTAGACTCGAACGAACATGAAGCGCAACCCTATTTGGCATATTGCTTCATCAGGAAAAGGGTGAAAAACAATAATGCTACTATAATGCTTATCAAAAAGTAAAGGACGCCATGTATATCTGTAGGAAAACCTAGAGGAACACCAGTGCTCCAGAAGCCTTGGGCAGACTATGGAAAAGACAGCCAGATATTGCTGGACTTGTTGTCCCGGAAAGATGATAATCCTCAAAATGAGGGGTATAAGTGGTGCAATATTCCACACACTTCAAAACAGAGGAAAAAGGGGGAAGGACAGTTTTATTCCCTCTACATCAGGGGTGGCAAACTGGTGGTCCTCCAGCTGTTGCGAAACTAGTCCCATCATGCCTCTGCTTTTGGGAGTCATGCTTATAACTATCAATCTTGTAATGCCTCATGGGACTTGTAGTTTGACAACAGCTGGAGGGCCGCCAGTTTGACACCCGTGCTCTACATCATCACACAGAATAAAAGTCTCACCCTGTACTGTGCTGATACATGTGTGTCCCCCACCAACCACCTTATAAGTCTTGTCATATATTTTGTTTTATTTATAGTATGTTAGTTATGACCAAGAAGTAGTTATGACTAAATAAAACAAGAAAATATGTTCAATATATGCTGCCACTAAACCTACTGTAAAGTTGCCCATACATGTGGGGATTTCTCTTGTTCACCCATGTGGGTAGAACAAGGGGCATTCACTTAATTTTCTGGCCCATACTGAACAAATCTGCAGTGCTGGGTATTCTGGGTATCTTCTTCCAGCACATGCAGCTGTCAGAATACCCAAACAATGCCCGCATCTGATTAGGTTTGGTTGTGATTTTTTTCATTCAGCTCCTTTGGCAAAAATTGATTGAAAAACTGACTTTTGTCTAGCCGGGTGGTTGCTGACAATGCCACCCACTAAAGGAAGTTCGGCTGATTCAACAAGAATTTGTTAAAATTTGATCCAGGCACGGCCAGATTAAAGTGGTTGTAAACCCTTACATATACCCAGGAAGTGACTGGCCCCAAGTGATACACAGAGAATCTCCTACATAAGTTGTTTCTGTTTATCTGCAGCCATCTCTCCTCTACAGCCTTCTAAAACACACAGATCAATGCTATTTCTCAGCTCCAGCAGGCAGGAGGCAGGGATTGTACATCACACCTCAACTGTATAAGAGGAGAGCTCAGTATAATCTGACACCTGAGTGGAGGGAATGGACATTCCCTCTCTACACTCAATCACAGGGAAACACTCAAGAGCTGAAGCTGTGTGCTGGAGGGGGGAGAGGCCATCTTCTGGGATTGCACATGTCGAGTTAGACTGTCAGAAGTGATTCATGCAGATAGCAGAGGGAGAGGAACCACACTAGGTGCTTCTGATTGAGGCTAATGCACACTATAGAGGAATATGCTTTTTCATTTCAGAGGCTTCAAACTACCTTAGGATTGAACATGGAGACAGATGCAGAGATGCAAATTGTACTTGTTTTGGAAGATAACCTAAATGATAGCAAAATAAATGTATAGCTGGGTAGCACTACTAACATTTAGTCATTATTTTTACTAGCCTAAAGTGGTTGTAAACCCTTACATATACCCAGTGAAGTGACTGGCCTCGGGTGATATACAGAGATGAAACAAATCCTCCTACATACAATGTACCTGTATATTTTCAGTCTTCTCTTGTCTTTTCTACATCCATTCAAAGTCCATAATTTATAAAACTTGTCTGAGATTTCAGAAAAAGGGGGTGGGGAGCTGAAGTTCTCTACAGACCTCAGTGAAGAGAGTCCTGAGAGCTGATTGGAGGGAAGAGACACCCCCCCTTTATACAGCTCACAGTAACAGAGCTGAGACTGTTAATCTGCTGGAGGGCCCTTCCATGTCACCATTTTTGTTCTTGGTGTCAGGAAAAGTTGGCAGAAGTGATTCATGCTGATAGCAGAGGAATGAAGCAGCAGACAGAAATTACATTTAGGGGCTTACTTACTAAAGCTGGTTCACTCAGAATATTGTGCACTTCTGCAAAGAAACCAATCAGCTTACAGGTTTTATTGCTAAAGTGTAATGAACAAGCTGAGGTTGGAAGCTGATTGGCTACCATGCACAGGTGCACAAGATTCTGAGTGAACCAGCTTTAGTAAAGAAACCCCTTAGTGCTCTGAACAAGAGACAAGTGAACACTATAAAGGGATATGCTTTGTTCGCATTTCATGTGTGAAGTTTACAACCACCTTATGCCCCCATTCACACCAATGCGATTTATCATGCGATTTGACTGTTCAAATCGCATGACAAGTCGCATCCAATAATCAGCAATGGAACTGCTTTAATTGGTACGACCGATTTGAAAACTAATTCCTGTACTACTTTTGGCGATTTGGGGTGTGACTTGCATAGACATCTGTGCATGAAGTTGCACAGATGTCTTACACGCCACACCTGAAGTCGCACTAACATCCAGCTTTGAAATCGTGTGACTTCAAGTGAAGTTGCACAATTTCAAAGTTGTATTCATTGTGAACCCAGGCTTAAAGAAGATATTTAAACAAAATAGTTGCTTATACTTGTAGCTTGCACCTTGGCAGACATATAAAAACAAAAATCAGGCTTTTGCCGAGCTACAAGAACAAAGAAGTATACAGGCTTGTCTGTAATAGGCCAAATCTGATGTTAACATCAGCAAGTGGTACCCTGTCTTTGTTTGTTCAACATTCCCTAATTTATCCAGAAATGTCAGAGAACAGAATCCACAATGACAAAAAGGTAAAACACACCACTTTTAGTGTAACCTGAGCATCTTTTCTTCTATCAAAGTAGGACAGAGAGCACACAATAAAGAGCATTCTGTGGACGTTATGTTGGAGAGCTTTAACCACTTGCCCTCCAGAGGATTTACCCCCCTTCCTGACCAGGCCATTTTTGCGATACGGTGCTGTATTGTTTTAACTGACAATTGCACAGTCATGCAACACTGCACCCAAATGAAATTTATGTCCTTTTTTTCCCACAAACTGAGCTTTCTTTCGGTGGTATTTGATTGCCTCTATGTTTTTTATTTTTTGTTTTAGAAACAAAAAAAGACTGACAATTTTGAAAAAAAAACAAAACAATATTTTTGACTTTATGCTATAAAACATATCTAATAAAAAAAAATCTAATTTCTTCATAAATTTAGGCCAAAATGTATTCTGCTACATGTCTTTTTCTAAAAATCCCAATACATGTAAATTAATTGGTTTACCTGAAAGTTATAGCATCTACACATGGCGGTATATATACTGAATTTTTTTTTTTAATACTAGCAATGGTGGTGATCAGTGGTTTATAGCAGGACTGCAGCTAGTATTCTGACACTGGGGGGAGAACTGACTAACTGCTACTGACATCCCCAGTGACACTAATACAGTGATCAGTGCTAATAAAAAGCACTGACACTGTACTAATGACTCTTGGCAGGAAGGGGTTAACATCTGGGGCAATCAAAGGGTTAGTTGTGTGCTGTTTTACTGTGTGTGCTGTGCGTGTTTTACTGTGTAAGCATGCTGCTTTGTATTGCTCTGTTATGCAGAGCAATACAAATCAGCATGCTGTTGCTGACAGGGAAGAGATCTGTATTGTTTACATACAGACCTCTCCCCTGTCAGTGTTCCTTGGCAATTGCCGGGTGCCAGCGAGGAATCTCCCTCCGGGACCCAGTGATCGACAGCTGTAGCCACCAATGGTACACGCCCCCTACCCGGAAATGCAAAATCAAGTGTGTGTATAGACCTGCTTTTGCGCAGCCCTGCCGCCCTGTAGCAGTAGTTGTGTTATAGGGTGGTAGGGAAGCGGTTAACTCTTGTAAGCATTACTTGCAAGATATAACATAACCTGGTGCAGGTTACATAAAAACAACAGCAACCCCTTCTGTAAAAAATGCTCATGCCCCTATCTCATCATCCATCTCATAAGTAAGCTAAAAGTAAAGGCAGCATTCTTCCCACTGATATAGTGATCTTAACCTTTTGACTACTGTGAGCAATCTCTAACTTTTCACTTTTCACATGGCTGAGCAAAGCTTTTAATTTTTTCTATACACCAATTTAAATAAATTCACATAAAGCAGTGTTAAACCCAAAAACAAAAACTCATTACATTTTATCTCACCAATTAGATTCGGTGCCTGTATTATTTTTCTTTTTTTTGCTTTTTTCACCTGGTGATCTAGCCAGTAAGTCTGTTATTTTTCAACTTACCTTAAAAAACTAAGCTATCCTGCAAAAGCGGCAGTTAGAGGGATGAGGAAAGCCGTTTAAACAATGGCAGCCAAATGAAGTACTGGTACGTTGTTGCAGTTTGAGTGGTTATATCTGGGTCTTCCAAGCTGAAAATTGGCTTGGGCAGGAAGGGGATGAAAGTGCCCAGTATTGAAGTAGTTAATGGACCTGTCTAGAAATTGTATATAAATTTGGCTCATGTTGCGCCACTTTTAGAATGCACGTGAGACACGTTTGCAAAATCTGTCTGAAAAAAAATGTTACAGGAGCTTTATTGAATTCCACCCCCCCCCCTCCCCCCGTTCCCCAGTGCTTTAGATAGAGACAAGTACACAGCATAGAAGGATGTTCTTTGTTCATATTTCATGTGTGAAGTTTACAACCACTTTCAGGTCCTCATGGGATGTTCATCCAGTTCAAAGGGACAAGTGCATGTTTGAGTTTATATCATTCACTCTTGTCCTTCAAATCCCCTCTCACTTTAGCAGCATTGCAGGTACTCCCACTGGGGGCCTTATTTGAAATTTCAGTTGTTTTCAGTTTTTTTCTTGTACTCTACATGGTAACATGTGGAATAGACTCCCTCAAGAGTTGGTTCTGGCCAGCTCATTGGATTGCTTTAAAAAAGTCCCGGATTGTTTCTTAGATACACAGAATATAACTGGATAATATCATTTATAGGTAAAGTTGATCCAGGGAATAACTGATTGCCTCTCGGGGGATCAGGAAGGAATTTTTTTCCCCTGCAGGAGCAAATTGGATCATGCTTTGCTAGGTTTTTTTGCCTTCCTCTGGATCAACTGTGGGTGTAGGATTATAACTGCTAGCCGTGACGTCAAGCCACCGAATCAAGGAGGTCCGGCGGCCACCCATTTATACTAGCTGGTCAGTGTGTATCCCATTCCATTTTATTACATCCTTTGTGCACAAGGATTGGTTTTACTACAATACTTAAGAAAAGTGTGTTTTTTTTTGTTTTTGTTTTTTTTTTGTTTTAATCCTCAATAAATTCATTCTCGTTTTGACCTAAATACTACACTATGGGTACTTTTTTCTGCTCCACATCGAGCATTTAACTCCCCAGGACCACAAGGTGATCATCCCAGGGCCCAGAGGAGAGTTGTATTCAGCAGATCCCGCCTATAGCCAGGTCTATCAAGGGGACCCCCAGATGCGGTACCTCCCATCGTGGAGTCATCCATTCCAGGTTTCATTCCATCTACAACTAAAGGGACCTCTGGTGTATATGACACAAATGCGCATTTAAATTGCGCCTCTGGTGAGTTTGCAATTTACTCATTATTCCTGCATGACACTGGATTATAACTGTCACTGGGATCTAATCATCCGTGGTTCCTTCACCACCAGATATTTACTGGACTATAATTTATACTGTGCATTATACAAATAGTGAAGGTGTGTGATACATATGGTACCACTGAATCTTTGTTGAAAACTGTATTCACACACTATGCGGTTTATATTATTTGGTATTATGTAAGCAACTTTGCACCATTTTATATATATCATTACTGGTGCACCTATATACATCATTTCTAGCACTGCACTTTTTATGTTTATATCATTTTTAAGGTTTTATGGTTTCCCTTTTTTAGTGTATCGGCTGCTACATTTGTTAGCGCTCACTGAACCCCTTGTTATTTTGTTAAGTTTTGATTGAATCACAATTAATCAATTTCAGGTTACTGGAATATTTGCTGGCATATCTATGTGATCTGTGAAATTTATGTGATTTTACAAGCCAGGAAATTGCTATTCATAAATTGTTTGGATCTCTGCATAATCATCTGCAAATCTGCATCCATACAGTATATTCAGAGAACCAAAATATTTGCAATTCACCAGTCCCCCTAGTTTTCAAACTGATTATGTATGCTATACTTTATATTCATTCCTTGAATTCATTCTTTTGCAAAAGTTTACTATTGTAGCTATGTTTATCCTTATTTATTGATATTGGAGGATTTAAAATGTCAGTCCCAGGCTTTTTTATGTCTTGGATGTTTTAGCAGCTTCAACTCCCTGTTGTGATCTTTGCTTCTGTGTACCTGGGAGTTTTGAGTGTTTCAGCCAGTTTTTGCATGTTCCAGCATCCATGTCATATTCTCAAGAAATTAAAGCAAACTCAAAATCCAGCAGGAAGAGTGGGACCTTATAATGGCCACAGTGCACACAGAGATCTCATTCATCAACTTTTGTAATGTACAGCGCTGAGCGAACTGTTGGCGGTTTATAAATACTGTAAAATAATAATAATAATAATAATCAAGTACCCAAAAAATAAAACTGTCAAGTAATTTAATTCTTCAGCATACAGTTGTGTCCAAAATTATTCAACCCCCACTGAAATTGAGTGTTTTGGCCAGTTTGACATTGCTTTTGATCATTCAGTCATCTTGCTTACATTTACATTAAAGAGGCACTTGTAGGTCAGACAAATATAACATAACAGTTATAATGAAATAACCACAAATGTCTTTTCTGTGCTCACAGCATTATCAGTTTTATTCAACCCCCAAGTGACATTCAATCTTAGTACTTAGTACAGCATCCTTTTACAGTTATAACAGCTTTTAAACGTGAAGCATAGCTTGACACAAGTGTCTTGCAGCGATCTACGGGTATCTTCGCCCATTCTTCATGGGCAAAGGCCTCCAGTTCAGTCACATTCTTAGGCTTGCGCACTGCAACTGCTTTCTTTAAGTCCCACCAGAGGTTCTCAATCGGATTTAAGTCTGGTGACTGCGATGGCCACTCCAAAATGTTCCAGCCTTTCCTCTGCAACCATGCTCTAGTGGACTTGGAGGTATGCTTGGGATCATTGTCCTGTTGAAAGGTCCAACGTCTCCCAAGCCTCAGGTGTGTGACGGACTGCATCACGTTTCCATCCAATATCTCCTGGTACTGAAGAGAATTCATGGTACCTTGCACACGCTGAAGCTTCCCTGTACCTGCAGAAGCAAAACAGCCCCAAAGCATGATTGACCCTCCACCATGCTTCACAGTAGGCAAGGTGTTCTTTTCATCATAGGCCTTGTTCTTCCTCCTCCAAACATAGCGTTGATCCATGGGCCCAAACAGTTCTAATTTTGTTTCATCAGTCCACAGAACACTATCCCACAACTTTTGTGGTTTGTCCACATGGCTTTTGGCATACTGCAGTCGACTCTTCTTATTCTTTGGAGACAGCAAGGGGGTACGCCTGGGAGTTCTGGCACGGAGGCCTTCATTACGCAGTGTGCGTCTTATTGTCTGGGCTGAAACTTCTGTACCCACATCTGACAAATCTTTTCTCAGTTCCTCAGCAGTCACACGGGGACTTCTCTCCACTCTACGCTTCAGGTAGCGCACAGCAGTCGAAGTCAGCATCTTCTTTCTGCCACGACCAGGTAGCGTTTCAACAGTGCCCTTTGCCTTGAATTTGCGAATGATGCTTCCTAAGGTGTCTCTTGGTATGTTTAACATCTTTGCAATCTTCTTATAGCCATTGCCCTTCCTGTGAAGAGAAATCACCTCTTCTCTTGTCTTCCTGGACCATTCTCTTGCCTTCACCATGTTTGTAACCACACCAGTAAATGTCTAGAAGGAGCTGAGTATCACAGTCATTTTAAAGCTGCCTAATTGGTGCTTATTATGCTTGATTGCTGCTCGGTGACATCCACAGGTGTTTTCAATACCTGATGGAAAGCACCTGTATGAACCTCTGTTCTTCAGAGTGGTAGTCTTTAAGGGGTTGAATAATTGTGGCAATGAAGAAACCACATAAGAACCATTTACTACTGTATTACATAAACAATTGATGTCATTTTAGTTGCATTTGGGTAGTTACAACGTCCTTGTAGGATTTGATTCTGAATACAATTCCAAATGTACACTATAGTCCCTAAACCCCTTTACAGCATTGGGGGTTGAATAATTTTGGACACAACTGTATACCAAATATCAGTTTTGGGTGAACTGACCCTTTAAAAATATACACTTTATGATGGGTTATATTCAGACATCATGCTGCGATAGGAATGCTTGATGACAATGTCCTTCAGCAAATTTTGCCCCATGCAAGGGTTACGTTTAGTGGACAATATGAACAGGTAGTATTACCTTAACCTCCGCTCTGGCCAGCTCTGGTGCTCTTTTTCTTCTCCCTGGCTGTGGTAGTCCCACGGTGTCAACACGTGCAGTGCAGACCTATGAACCATGCATTGTACATGAATGAGGCAGGAGTGCGACCGCAACCTGGACCGCCCAGAGGAACAACCGAGGACAGATCAAGGAAACCTACTGGAGGAGAAATAAGGTAATTATTACTCCTAATTCCACAACCCCTAAACTTAACAAACAGTTAACTCTTGCAGTGCAGGAGGGGTCCCAACTGCAAGGAAGCATTTTGCCCAACTGCCGGACGTAAGAATTAAGAAACATCTAATACTAGAATACATTTCTGGAGGCAGCATATGATCTTCTTTGTATGAAGAAAAACTGCTTATATATTACATGGACCACCAAACAAGTGAAAGGTCAGTTTTAGGCTTCTGAGTCTTCCCTTAACCTCCCTAGCGGTCTGATTATGTCCATATTTCTGTGCTCAAAGCAGTACATTTTTTTGCATGGAAATATGTATTTTTTTTATTGTAGGCCTGTAATTTTTAGGAATAACTCACTGAAATCTGTCCGAACAAGAGTCTAGTAAACATCCCGGGTAGGATAAAACTTGAAACACGAAATCATAAATTATAATTTAATAAATAATCATAAAAAATAATAATATAATATTAATAAATTTAATTCAATAATATAATCAAACCAAAAACACTGAAATTTGAAATATAGCGCCAAGTTCGCACATCACTGAGCAAAGTCGCAAAATCGTTTTCAGTGTCTGATGACGAATTTCCCCACTAATCATTATCACTCAATTCTGCAAGTAGTTCTAATTTACTATCGCTGTTCTCTAGCTGGTCTAAAACCGCTTTTGACGTAAAGGGACGCTTTTTGGACGCCATGGACGTTTCTCAGTTTCCAGGCAGAAAGAACAGTAAATATGCAGGCAGGGCACAGGACAAAGCACTAGGGACAAAATGTATGTGAAATGCTTTGATACAGTAATGTTATACTATGTGATGTTAGTGATTTTAGTGAATGTCACTTTTTGTCATTTTAAAATTTCCCACCGTTCCGTCCCCCGTACGTCTCGACGCTCGCAGGGGACGGAACCCAGATGACAGATGCCGGCATCTGCCGGATTACATTGCCGGGGACACTGCAGGAGGGACATCGCGGGAGCGCAGGACAAGGTAAGTGATCGAGGGATCGCTGAGCAGCGCTGCATGGTAAGCCCGAGTGTAGCTCGGGGGTTACCGCTTGTGGTACTGAAACTTTACCCCGAGCTACACTCGGGAATACCGCCAGGGAGGTTAACATACCCAGCACAATGTTATCTCTACATTTGTCTTGCTAAGTGTAGCCGCAATAGAGTATGTAATCTTGGGGCAACAACATAAGGGAAGTGCTTTGCCCCTCTAAGTTACTGGTCCACAAGTACCCTACGATACTTACACACCTGACTTGACGGCAAAAATTATTTGAACACTCACCCTTTCAATATCATATCCAAAAACCAGGGGTATTAATATGACATTAGTTATAAAAATATATGTACAGTATATATATATATATATATATATATATATACACACAAACATGTATGTAGTATGTGAATCTACTTAAAGTTCTATTTTAAAGCAATCAAAATGTTATTACTATATAATGCGGCATGAGTTTATGTGCTATATACCTTTTGTGGCGTCTGCATTATACATACAAGAAAATATTTATGGATTGGTTTAGAAACGGCTGCACTGTATGCAGATGTCACTTAAGGGTAATAACTATCCATTGTAGGTTTGCACCATGGGTATACTGGTAATGGTGGTTTAAGCTGCACTAGTACATCATGTTGCATATGATAGGCCTTTAAAATTTAATTAGTTTGCCACTTTGAGTTCAGTAACACTTTAAATTATTGATTCAGAATCTGAAGCCACTGTAGTGGAAATAAAAAAACCCATCAATATCATCCAAAAACGCCTAAAGTAGCAGATGCTAAAATACATATGTTAATCATTTGGAGTTCTTAGTAATATTCAGCTTCAGTAAAGGCTCTTCCTGAAGAACACAATTTTAGTGTTAATGATAATTATAACAAAATATCAGAAACGTACAGTACATATACATTATAAATAGAGTTTATGTTTTGAAATCATCACAAAATATATATCAAGTATTCAAAAATGTGTTAGCAAGATATGTTTGTAAGATTCCTTTAACAAAAGCACAACTTATTAAAATAATGCAAAATTACATAATATATGCTTTGACATTTTATATGTATGTTTTAGAATTACCTGGACCTCAAGGAAACCTTTCCTTAGAGTAATGAGAGGTGATTGTAGATAGCTGCAGCCGGGGAGCCTGTACAAAACAATGACAGGCTGAGGAAGATGCACCTGTTTGCAGTATCGGCACATCAAGGAGTTACCTATGACTAGGGAAAGACGGTCGGTTCTGGAGCCATCTATCCAGGGTTGAACATCTGCCCCTAATCGCATATAACTGCTAGATGTGAAGATACATGAACAGCAGTGGCTCCTGTCAGCCTATCATTGCTTTATACAAGCTAAGCCGCTGCAGCTGTCCACACATACCTATCAGACCATCTACAGCAATAAACTATCTGTTGCAGTTGTCCTGCTGATGGCCTATTTTACATTGCTGCATGATCTACAGGCTCCTACTTCTAAAGCAGATTTAAACTCATTTTTTAAACAACTGACAAGCAGGGTGTTTATGACAGAAGAGACTCTGTTGGTCTCCCCTGTCATCAATGCTCTTCCCTGCCAGTCAATGGGATTGCACACTGGAGTCGCACATGTGCTGCTCAGAGTACATTTACAGAACCATAGTGGCCAAATGGAGCAAACCCAGAAGAAAGACCAGGAGAAGATGAAAGCACCCAAGTGCTGACAGAGCATTGCTGGAGGGTTCTGTTTAACAGGTAAACCTGTCATAAGGTGCTAATATGCTGTGAATACAAAAACATTATAGCATAAACCTCCTGGGAGTCCATGATTTAAAAAAAAAAACTATATGGTGTTTATATCTGTTTTAATGAGTGTTTAATAGACATTCCCTGGATCCCTTCAGTGATGTACCTAAACAGAGTAAAAATTAATAAATATAAAGTTTAATCCCAGAGCCAGATAACGTTTATAAAATAAAATGACAATACACATTTATTTAAAACATTAAAAAAAATACCATACAGCCATGAGAGGGTATTTTTTGTGCAGTTTAAAGGGCAACGTGTAGCTGTAAGGCATCCTCCAAGCAACTTGCCCTCCAGAGGATTTACCCCCCTTCCTGACCAGGCCATTTTTTGCGATACGGTGCTGTGTTATTTTAACTGACAATTGTGTGATCATGCAACACTGTACATAAATGAAATGTATGGCCTTTTTTTACCACAAATTAGAGTTTTCTTTTGGTGGTATTTGATCACCTCTGCATTATTTTTTTTTGTGCTATAAACAGAAAAACATTTAAAAAAAAAAAACATTATTTTTGACTTTTTGCTATTAAACATGTCCAATAAAAAAAATAAAAAAATCAAATTTCATCATAAATTTAGGCCAAAATGTATTCTGCTATTGTCTTTGCTAAAAAAAATCCCAATACGTGTAAATTAATTGGTTTACGTGAAAGTTATAGTGTCTACAAATGGCGGTATATATACTGGTATATATACTGGAATTTGTATTTATATTTTTAATACTAGTAATGGCGGCAATCAGAGACTGTGGCAGGACATTTTGATTGCTTTAAAATAGAACTTTAAGTAGATTCACTTACTACATAAATTTGTGTATATATACTGTATTGGAATTGTGCCCCATCATTGGTGTCAGTGGAAGGAAAAATGCCCCATAATTGGTGCCAGTGGAAGAAATGGTGCCTCCTTGTTGGAGTCAGTGGGAGGAATAGTACTCCGAGGGCCGGATAGAGGCAGGCAAAGAGCTGCATTTGGCCCACAGGCCGCAGTTAGGAGACCACTGCTTTAGATGGTATAAAACTGTATCTTCAGTCTATGGCAGCCCTCCTCTCAGTGAACATTTTACAGATTATCTAAATGAAACCCCCATTGACTAGTCCTCAAATGATGTGCATTACCTCCTTGCCTTGTGTGTGCGAATCAATCCATCGGTGGCTAATCTACAGTGCACGTGCATTCACATGGTAATTTTAGGTCTAGCAGCGAAGTAGATGAAAAGATGATCGCTCCTGGATTTAAATTGCATTTAGGGCTAGTCATCTGACCCTAACGTCTTATAACTGCTGGATGTGCAGATACACTATATTGCCAAAAGTATTGGGACGCCCCTCCAAATCATTAGATTCAGGTGCTCCAAACACCTCCATGTCCACAGGTGTATAAAATCAAGCACCTAGGCATGCAGACTGCTTCTACAAACATTTGTGAAAGAATGGGTCACTCTCAGGAGCTCAGTGAATTCAAGTGTGGTACCATGATAGGTTGCCACCTGTACAATAAGTCCATCCATGAAATTTCCTTGCTACTAAATATTCCATGATAAACTGTTAGTGGTATTATAACAAAGTGGAAGCAACTGGGAACAACAGAAACTCAGCCACCAAGTGGTAGGCCACATAAAATGACAGAGCAAGGTCAGCGCATGCTGAAGCACACAGTGCACAGAAGTCACCAACTGTCTGCAGACTCAATAGCTAAAGACCTCCAAACTTCGTGTGGCCTTCAGATTAGCACAACAGTGTGTAGAGCTTCATGGAATGGGTTTTAGCTGCATCCAAGCCTTACATCACCAAGTGCAATGCAAAGGGTCGGATGCAGTGGTGTAAAGCATGCCACCAGTGCACTCTAGAGCAGTGGAGATGTGTTCTCTGGAGTGACGAATCACGCTTTTCGGTATGGCAATCAGATGGACATGACTTGGTTTGACAATTGCCAGAAGAACGGTACTTGCCTGACTGCATTGTCCAAATGTAAAGTTTGGTGGAGGGGGGATTATGGTGCAGGGTTGTCTTTCAGGGGTTGGGCTTGGCTCCTTAGTCAGTGAAGGGAACTCTTAAGGCGTCAGACTACGATGACATTTTGGACAATTTCATGCTCCCAACTTTATGGGAACAGTTTGGGGATGACCCCTTCCTGTTCCAACATGACTGCACAAAGCAAGGTCTATAAAGACATGGATGAGTGAGTCTGGGGTGGAGGAACTTGACTGGCCTGAGTCCTGACCTCAACCCAATAGAACACCTTTGGGATGAATTAGAGACTGTGAGCCAGGCTTTTTCGTCCGACATCAGTGCTTGACATCACAAATGTGCTTCTGGAAGAATGGTCAAACTCATTTTGTAAATCGCTGCACAAACTGTTGGCGCTATATAAATCCTGTATAATAATAATATAATATTCTCATAGACACACTTCTAAACCTTGTGGACAGCCTTCCCAGAAGAGTTGAAGCTGTTATAGCTGCAAAGGGTGGGCCAACTCAATATTGAACCCTACGGACTAAGACTGAGATGCCATTACATTTCATGTGTGTATAAAGGCAGGCGTCCCAATACTGGCATGTGAACAGCGGTAGACAGCTATGGCTCCTGTCAACCTATCATTGTTTTTTACAGGCTGAGAAGCCCCCAGCTTTCTGAATTTACCTTTGATTCCAGCAATAAGAATCTGCAGGTTCTTGCCAGGATCTGCTGCCAGAGCTAAAATTATCATATGAATGAGGCCAAAGCAAAAACAGCCCAGTGGAAAGCTTATTTCTGATTTTTGTTCTCTGTTTTTTTTCACAATAGGGTCATTTAAGCCCAGGTACAATTCACAGTATTTAAACTGAGAGACTTTTTATTTATAACATCACACAATAAACTTTAATATTGACTGACCAATTACAATCTATTAAGAAACATTGTTTGAGGAGAATCATAAATAATTTTTTTTAAAAAAGGAATATTTTACATGAAAAGAACACCTGGACATTCAGTAGTTTACTAATCAGACAAAGTCACTTGTATGCACAAAGTTTGTCAAAGTCCTTTACATCCAATCAAAATTGAATGGCTGAAAGAAATGTAAGGAACTATAAGCAAGGAAGCGCTAAATTAGAACTATATAAGCAAACTAGATGATTATGGTAATGAACATAGCCATATCAATATAAAAACATACAAAATACTTATGATAAGTAGCTTTCCCTGTAGATTTAACTCTCATTTCTGGACATCATATTTCTTTTGAAATACAACCCAGAAGCTTGACAAAAAATAAAAAAAAAAATAAAGCAAATGAGAGTCATACATTATTCAAAAGAGTCTGTCACCAATAAAAGAGCATTTGGACATTCAGTAGTTCACTAATGAAATAAAGTAGCATGTTTTCACAAAGACTGTCTAAGCAATTATAATAGTAATTTACTCTACATCTTGCCATGATGAGCGCCCCCTGTAACTTTGGGAATTTCAGGGTAGCTAATTCTGCTTGACAAATTTCTTATTACCAGAACAGCGAAATCAATCAATTAATGTGGTTCTAAAGGCAGAAGGTTTATGCATGCAGGTAAAAAACCTTCTGTGTGCTGCTCCTCCCACAGCCACCCCGAATACTCTCCTGAGCCCCCTCTCAATCCAGCAATGTGCACAAGAGCCTCGGCTGGCCCGGTACCACCTCTCCTCATTGGCTGAGACAGCAGCAGGAGCCACTGGCTCCCATTGCTGTCAATCACAGTCAGTGAACCATTGAAAAGAGAGTGGGGGTGGGGCTGAGCTGCAAGTCTATGTATCTTATGAACGCGACTTGTTATCAGGGGCACTAATCAAGGGAAGGAGCCAGGAATGCCGGTGGGTGACCCGAGAAGAAGAGGATTGGGGCTGCTCTGTGCAAAACCATTGTTCCAACAAGGGTGACTATTAACACATGGTTAAAGAAAAGCCTCACTCCAACCCCCCCCCCATTTTTTCTTTACCCTTACATGTTATCCATGATTGTCCACAACGGATCCAGAATTGTCCTGCTGCGGTCCACTGCACTGCTGCCACATGCCTTGTCTAGCACTGCCAACTTTGTTCCTAATCATAGCTTGCTGGGTGCATTTTCCT
Source organism: Staurois parvus (assembly GCF_062004578.1). Lineage (NCBI taxonomy): Eukaryota > Metazoa > Chordata > Amphibia > Anura > Ranidae > Staurois > Staurois parvus. The sequence goes on along the minus strand of NW_028318083.1, from coordinate 31,039,048 downwards.
GGTTCAGGCAACCTGGTTCCCTAATGACACATCCCAGGCCCACCCTCCTCTGACTGCCGTGGATGGAAAGTGAAGCATCCAGACATATACCACATGTGATATACATATACCAGGAGCTTGAGTGCTGAGGAAATGTCATTTCTGTCTATGTGCTAGTGGCAGGCAGGGTGCACAAAAATAAAAAAATAAACAGTAAACAACCCAAGAAAAAAAAAAAACTGTTTGTGATTTCAGAAGATTGAAGAAGCGCATTAATACCAGGAGCATCCAAAAGTTGATTGTCCACTTTAAAGTGATTGTAAATCTCAAACATGAAATATGAAGCACACCCTTCTATGCTGTGCACGTGTCTCTATCCAAAGCACTTAGTGTGATTTCTCTCTGCTGCCTTGTTCGTCTGTTATCAGCATGACTCACTTCTGACAGCTTTTCCTGACTCCAAGAGATAATTGGTTATGGGGAGAAGAGTTGCAGCACACAGCCTGTAACTGACAGCCACAGCTGTGCATGCTCCCATGTACTGCGAGAAGGGGTGTGTGTCCCTTCCCTCCAATCAGGGCTCAGTACTCTCCTCACTGAGCTCTGCAGTGTGATACTTCAGAACCCCACCCCCTGCATTTCAGACTTGAGAGATACTGTGTAAAATGTGCTCTATAGAGGGCTGTAGAGGAGAGATGGCTACAGATATATGAGTACAACTTATAGAGGAGGATTTGTTTGTGTATCTGTGTATTTGCACTTCTGTGTATCGCCTGAGGCTAGTCATTTCATTGTGCATATGTAAGGGTTTTCAACCATTTTAAGATCATGCAACTGTTCAGATTAAATGGGCTTATTCTAGGACACAAAGTGCGATCACCACAGGTAATCGCTAGCATGAATAGCTGCCACCACCAGTTATCTGTCACTATAGCGAACAGGGCTGGTGGCCACACCTACCCACTGAGAGCCACAGCAGGAATCTCTGATTCCTGCCCCTACAATTCGCATCGGCACTAATCGCAGATGTGAATGTAGCCTTGGCCCAATAATGTGTGTTGTCTAGGGAAAGCTGACAGTCTTTGTAGGGAAAATTAGTTGCTATACAGGTTTAATGTTGATAATTGTAAAGTTATGCACTAGAGCTAAAAACATGCATGCATCATAAATTCTGTGAGGAGAACAGCTGGGGAAGTCAATGGTGGAGAAGGATCTGTATGTTCTGGCAGATCATAAACTTAATAATAGCATGCAAAGACAAGCTGCAGTTTCTAAAGAAAGTAGGAAACATTCTTGTGTTAAAAGACATAGAGTCCAGACAGAGAGCCATATTGTTGCCCCTGTACAAATCTTTAGTAAGACCTCATCTGGAATATGCAATTCAGTTTTGGGCACCAATTCACAAAAAGGATATCGGAGAACTGGATAAAGTACAGAAAAGGGCAACCAAACTGATAAGAGGCATGGAGGTCCTAAGCTATAAGAAAAAATTAGCTGAACTGTAATGTATTCTCTCTTGAAAAGAGGCAATTAAGGGGATATATGATCACCATGTACAAATACATAGGTGGTCTATATAGTGAACTTGGTGTTGAGTTATTCACTTTCAGGTCACTACAAAGGACAAGGAGGCACTCTTTAACTCTGAAGGAAAGAGATTTAACCTCCACATACAGTAAGAGCTGTGAAAACATGGAATATGCTCCCTCAACAATTAATTCTAGCCAGCTCAATAGATTGCTTTAATAAAGAGCTGGATGCACAAAATATAACTGGGCATTTAACATTTATAGGTATTAACACCAGGGGTAGGTGATCCAGGGAATATCTGATCGCCTCATGGGATATCGAGAAGGATTTTTTTCCCCTGCTGGAGCAAGCTGGAACATGCTTAATAAGGCTTTTTATGACCTTTTTTTTATTTCTTTTTTCCATTGGTTGGACAAGATGGACTTGTGTCTTTTTTCCTAACTGTGCAAGTATATACATTTATATACTGTATATGTATAGTGCTAAATTATTGTGGATTGCAGTGTAATGGGCTACACAGTCTTATGCAACCCACCAGATTCACAGAAATCAATCAGTCCTTAGTAGGACTACTGTGACATTGTAATATGTAAGGAGTGAATGTGATTAAGGACATCACATCCCAATATTAATTTATTAAAGTTTTACTAAACTCAGGACCCTGATTTCACTATATCTGGTCTCCCACAGTACACAGAACATGGAAATACAGTTATTTTAGTAAATATAAACTGCTGAATACCTTTGCTCATCAGTAATTAGAGCAGTCTTGTGACTTCTATCAGTGTCCAGCAGAGCACTGGTTAAAGCTTGTAGGAGGAATTTTCATTGTCCCCCGATTGTCCTATTAGGCTGCAGGACCCCTGACCCTCTGTCTGGTTAGCGCTGATTGGTCCTGTGCTGATTACATGCACTCTCCCAAGAAAAAAAAAAAAACTGTCTAGCAACACACCAAACTGAGCATGTGTGCCTTGCCCCCAAGGTTCAGTTCTATCAGTAGATGGGTTGGGGACTGTGAAAAAAGGGGAGAATCAGAGAAGATAGGATCAAACAGCTTTTTTACACAATGCAGAGGATTGACCCCTTGAGTTCCACCGTGAGTATAACAAACATGCTTTACTGCATAGACTGATATTACAGTTGTGGTTTTAGTAACACTTTAAGTACAGCAGAAACTGTGTTCTAGTAAGCAGTAAGGGTGTCAAATATAATGTTTAAAACATATTTAAAAATATTAAAAATAATGTTTATTAAATTAGTGTTAAAATCCTATAAAAATATTGCAATAATCAATAAAGAAGTTAGAAATTAATAACTGATCATACAAATAGACAAGTGCAACCCATATAACTACCTATTTACAATTCACTTGTAGGCAGGGCAAAAGAATGTGTGCAAAACATTTATCGGGTACCAATAACAGGCTTCTTGTGCTAATTTCAATGTCAGTGTGAGTCCCCAGATAACATGCAGTTACCATGCCCGACACCCCCCCCCCCCCGCCCCGCATTCGTCCAGTTGAGCCAGATTAGGTCAAGCAATGAGTGCAATAAACTTTCAATGCTTTACTTGAGAAATGGTACAAGGGTGTGTCCTCATAGCTCCAGCTGTAGCTGGCAGTACTTTCCCCAGGGTGGGAGAACTTTGTCCTGTCCCTACCAATACTGCCAAATAGGGTTCCAGGACCTTTTCAGGTATTCCTCAGCCAGGCAATACCTCACACTCTCTATGGCTTAAACTAGGGCCCCAACCAGCCCCATGCAGGGCAACTCAAGCAACTCCAGCAACTACTTCTTTTCTGCTCTACTTCTACTCTACAATTTAGAATTGTGCTAACACCCTCTTAGATTCCCTCCCTCTAGAACCTGGTACATCCTTGTGCCAGTTACCTGTGAAAGTACAGCCAACACATACCATAGACAGTAAAATACAAATGGAGAACATTATTTACATCAATGCTAATTACCATGGCATATACATGTGGCATAAAATTGCATTTCAATGTTAACATATTACAGCAAATACATATAGGCTCCATCTAAACACTTACAACAATATGATTAAATGTAGACGCACGGGTCCAGTATATGGACCAGTTTACCCATCTTTGGATGTCACCAAAGAACCGACAATGCCGCATCCTCAGCCTCAGGACACAGGGCCACTGATAAGGTAGTACAGCTGGCCCTCCTGTACAGGGGCTCCATCAGTTCAACAGGGGGGTCCAGGCACCTGACAAGCAGGAGGGCTTGCTGTACTGCTTTAGCACTAAAATGATTGCCCTGTGGCTTCCCCTGGAGTGCAGCCTTCTTATGCTCCTCTAACTCCTGTTGTCTGTGCTGCAGGGAGACACAAAGGGGAATTGGTTCCAGTATCTGCCTCCCCGCACACTCCCCCCTTCCACAGCCTTGATCCTCTTATGTGCCCCCCTCCCCCCCCCCCCCCAGCATCACTACCAGCTTCTCCTTCTCTCCCTTTAAACAAAGCTAATGTATCTGTCTAGAGGCTGTCCAAAAAAGTTCATAAAATTTGGGCTATATGGCTGGAGTCATCCTCCATGATCACTGGAGACCCCATGTGATTAGAGATATAGTATAGTATGGTAACTTAACTGCAGGGAGAAAAAGGAACTACACAGACCACTGCTTTGCCCATGTAGCTACATGTACTTGTTCTTAGAAATGTTTATGTTTATTGGATACCCATGAGACACTTTCCCCTATTCCTGGATTGTGTTTGGTTTCACAGAATTATCTTAATTCCCATGCCCCCTTTGATACTGTACTTATGGTGTCCTGCTCAAGCTGACTCAATCTTATACTCTCTCCTGACTTTGCCTGCTATTACCATACTGTAAGAGATATTGAGCAGGTGTTTTTTTAATGGTTTAAGTTTTCTATGTTGTTTTACCTCAAGCTGGGGAATGCCTAGAGGCTCTGTTTTGTAATCCTCTTTTACAATATTAATAAAGAGAAGTTTAAAAAAAGAAAAAAAAAGGTCATGCTCAGTGTATTTTAGGTAGGGTTTAAAAAAAAGCATTTTTAAATTTAGCATTGGTGTCAGTTTGTATCAGCATGTTCTAAGTGGGATGAAAAAAAGCAATATGTGCACTGTTGTTTCTGGGTCATGCTATGGTTACAGACTTCAAATAATATACACATTGTAATGTTTGGGGGTTGTTTAGCTCAGGGTAGAAGTAGAGTCCACACCGGAAATCGGCATTTAAGGGCTTGTTGGCCCACTTTTATTAAAGAAAACAAAAGTCCATACAATGTATGTTTTCCACGCAGGGGGTTTCCATCATCAACATAGAAATGGTCAATTCAGCCCCCTGGCTTACACATACAACAATTCTGCTAAGGCATTTCACTTCAGGCCCTCATCTGTCTCCCACAGACCACTTCCTCACCAACACTGTCCACACAGCTGGCAGCCCCTTGCTGTTCTGGTCCTCAAGCTTGGAACCTTGTCCTTTCCAGTGCACACATACACCCCTCTGGCTTCTCCCTTATGCACACCTGGACTCCTCAAGAGGGTGGAGCCCAGGACCCTGTCCATACAAAAAGCCCAGAACCCACCTGCATAATCAGTGTCCTGGTTATTCCAAAAACCTAGTCTCAGGATTGGAGATTTCCTCCCACCCAGATCACTACAAAATCTCCGGGCTCCAGATCCCAAACTGAGTTTTACCAAGCACCGAGGAAACTGAAAACACAGTTCCCTCCAAATTAAGCAAGCACCCTGGAGCCCCTCAACCTGCCTTGTTGAGATTCCTGGGTGACATATTATCCTTTTAATATCATGCCAGATCATCACACTGTCACAACATATGCAGTATCACTGTGATCTTCAGGAGTAGGAGAAATTGATTTAGGCTGTTCATTGGCGGTAGGTCATGATACTACCCAGATGTGTAGAGCTAAATTAAAACAGATATTATTTTTTAGTATTTTGTGCCAGTTTTCCTTTTATAATAAAAAAATTAAGATATTTATGACTATTTACAATAAACGAAAGCCCAATTTATCCTGAAAAAAAAACAAGGTGTAATTCACTTGTGGACACTTCAGCAAAACTGCTAATGTCTTTTTTGTTAAAAGTGAACAGTTTGTGTAAAACTCACTGTTTAAAAAAACGATGATGTCATTTCTTGCCCAACTTCTTTAATCTTCAGGATCTAGTAGGAGGGATCTCAGAAGTGGCAACGCTACTTCCTGTTGGCGTTTGTTGCCGCTCATTAAGACTAAAAATTATTATTATTATAATACAGGATTTATATAGCGCCAACAGTTTGCTCAGCGCTTTACAATATAACGAGAGACAATACAGTTCAATACAAGAGGGAAAGGAGGGCCCTGTTCCTCGGAGCTTACAATCTAAGAGGACTACAAATCCCATAATGCCCTGGGATTTAGAGTCTCGAGTGGACAGGACCATGGGTGTGTATCACAGATTGTTGTTCTACTCATAGGACACCGCTGGATAGTTTACTGGCTGTAGAAAAATTGCCAAAAGCCAGAAACAGCAACTGTAAAAATTTCCAGTGTGCATGAGGACTTAAAACTGCATACCTATTCTAGTTGGAAAGCTGTCACTCATTACAAATGTAAATCTGTCACAGATATGTATGCAAAACTGTGGTGTTCTGGTGTGCAGTATTGCAGGCACAGCGGTCAAAAGTGCACACATAGTCATGACAGGAGCATGATTTGCACAAGATATGCACCTGAATCTGTGGCAACTCACTTGATAAATCTCCCTTATGTGCAGTAAGTGGTCAGGGGCATGTTTTGCTATTCTTGTACAGTAGATAAGGTAGGGATAGATAGGGAATTTATGAATCAATGTGTAGTAAATCTGTTCCACTGCTGCTGATTTGCACTGCCTTACTATGTGCCAAAGCTGATATAGCTCCCCCTAAATATTTAGCTGTCAGACAAGCACCAGAACATTTGCAATCTAATACACAGTGTAGACGTACATTGTAGCAGAAATGTTTAGCCACTGACATGTTTCTTACATCCTATCTATAGCAATAACTGTTGTGATCACTATACAGTAACTTTCAAAACAGTGAGGGATTTTCGCTAAACAAAGGAACTGCATAAAAGTTGCCCATAGTAAATACCTGTTATAGGTTTGATGTTTAGACTCAGGATTTAAAGAGACTGTTACTTTAAGAATACTGAAAGTTGCTGACAGGTACGACGTGCAGATAACCAAAGGTGCATAGGCCTGCAATCAGGGGCGGACTGACCATTTGGAAACTCGAGCACTGCCCGAGGACCCAGGGTCAGTAGGGGGCCCCATGAGATGCCCCTGGTACCTTTTTCAGAGGTTTTTTTGAGTTTGGGCAAGGACACAGGGGCCCCATGATCCCCTATTGCCCAGGGGCCCCATGAGTTGTCAGTCCGCCCCTGCCTGCAATAGTTTTTCATGTTTACCCAAATGCTGAGTCATTCCTACTGGACAAAGCTTCATAATTTTCTGTACCCCATAAGAACTGACTGGGATTGGTCCTCTGTTCTTCTAAACCAGCAATATATAAAGATAGCTCCCTGCGCTTAGCACAAAAATGAATAAGGTCTGCTGCAACTTGGATATCCTGAATACTGGACACATATAATAAGTGTTTTAAAAAAGTGCACTGTCCCTTTAAATTATAAATGACAAAATCAATAAACAATCCGCCATCAGTGCAAAATGTGCTACATGTGAAATAATTCTAACACAATGCATATATAATAAATAACACCAATTAAAAACCTAAAATGAAAACAGTTCATAACCTCATTATTCCAAAAAAGTGACCGAAGTGCTCCATGCTTGCAAATTTCTTCACAAAAAGTTCTCCTGTGCTTATACGTGCTCTTTAACCTCCTGGCGCCTGCCGCACGCAAATGTGTGGCCTCCCGGCGTCTGGGCCTAGGCACCGAGCGGCCCCACATTTGCGTGCTATTAAGAAAAACATATGTGCTGAGAGCGTGCACCCTGCACACTCCCAGCACACGTTTGGTACTCACGGAAAGGTCCTGATTTCCTCTTTCGATCGGGATCTTTCCCGATCATGTGACCGTGATCCCATTTCAGTCTTTGCAGATGACACCAAGCTGTGCAGTGGAATAATGTCCTTACAGGATGTCTCCAACTTACAAGCCAACCTCAATGCACTGTTTAATTGGGCAACTATGTGGCAACTGAGGTTTAATGTTGATAAATGTAAGGTTATGCACTTGCAGGCTAAGAATACGCATGCATCCTACATACTAGGGGGGTACAACTGGGGGAATCAATGGTGGAGAAGTATCTGATAGTCCTGGTAGATCACAAGCTTAATAATAGCATGCAATGCCAAGCCGCTGTTTCTAAATCGAGCAAAATCCTCTCTTGTATTAAAAGAGGTATAGACTTCAGAGAGAGAGAGATATCTTTTTTTTTATATGGTTGAACTGGATGGACTTTTGTCTTTTTTCAGCCAGACTAACTATAACTATGTAAAGCGATGTATTTGACATCAGATTAAAAAATTACACATAAAAAAAAAAAAGATTAAAATAAAATGTATTTATATTTATACCCTTATTAACCCTTAGTTTACTCTAATAGACCCCTAATTAACCTCTCCCACTTTCCCTTAAACTTTTATTTTTCTGCTGATTTTTTTCTTCTTTTAGCATGAACATTTCTTCATTAATTTTGTTTGTATTTTTTTCAGTGGTGCATTAAAAAATGTATAGAATTGGAAAAAAAAGCATTTTTTTTGCAAATAACTTTCCATGCTTTGTACCAGAAGCATCATTTTTTTGTCATTATAAACAAGACAAATTATAGAAAATACATTTTATTTAAAGTAATACTCATTTTTTTTTTTAATGGAAACTGGTACACTTTTTTCTCTTTTTAAAGTCTTCTTTCTATAGCTTACATGAAAAATAAAGAGAATACTGTCAAAATAAATGTTAGTATCCCCAAAAAAGAAATGACAAATAAACAGACCCATAGTGGAAATATGTAAAAGTATGAGAGCTGAAGCTGATAAATAAGTTCTTCTCATCCAGCCTCCACTTAAAAAAGCTTATGAGACTTTATATATTGGAGATGTCAATAGAACCAAACATAATATAGCACAGTAGTTACTAAAATACGTATATGTTTTTCAGACCTTATAGAAGTATAGCCAATGCTATTTTGACTATACTTCTGGGGATCACAGGAGTGCAGTACGTTCTGCACTCCTGTAAATCGTTTTCAGCCAACAGGGGTCTGACATCACTCAGGCAGTCAAGGCTGGAAAGATCCCAACTTTAAAGTCAAGATCCACCCAGATACCTGCATCGGCAGTTGGCTCAGCCTCTCAGTGAGCTGCTGGGAGACTGAACCAGCCACCCAATTCCCCTCCCAAGCCTGACACTCCAGTGAGCACTGGAGGGGCAGAGCAGAGAGCCGGTGACTGACAGTGGACAAATGCAGCATCGGATTAATGCTGCATTCACCTGGGTGAGTATAACTGTTTATTTGTTTTTGAAACCCATACTTCTCTTTTAAAGGTTTAATTTAACAGCATCAGTTTAAATATCTATTCCTTACTTTTACTGCACAATGGCACATAGGGGTTGATTTACTAAAACTGGAGATTGCAAAATTTGGTGCACTGCTGCAGGAAACAAATCAGCTTCCAGTTTTTGTGATCAAAGCTTAAATGAACAAGCTGAAGTTAGAAGCTGATTGGCTACCATGCACAACTGCACCAGATTTTGCACTCTCCAGTTTTAGTAAATCAACCCCATAGTATGATCCTCAAAACTCCAAATTCAACTAATCAGTGGTGTGTTACATATGGCTGCGCACTATTTCAAATGTCATTTATTAGTATACACTGCAGGCCCTTTATAATCCTGGAGGCTACTCATCATGTGCAAATCGCAGGATCAGTATCACAATAGTCTTACTATAGGTCAATGCACAATGTCTTAATTCTGTCTGTAGGGTTCCGCTGTACAGTAGGGTCCCACTACACACTCCGTGGCTGCCAGATGTGAATGATTCTTTCAATAATTAGTTAAGATAATCAACCAAACTCAAATGAAAAAAATATAATTGTACATTGCTGTTACACAGCACAGCAGACCATTCAAGTACTCAGAGGCTGCCAAGTGTGCATCTGACTTTATAGTAGTTCTAACAATTTGTCATCACAGCCCAAACGGAAGCAGCCAACTCAAACTGTCACTTCTAGTGTGGACAGAGTTTATATTCCATTATGTACTAAAAATATCTAGCCCTTCTAAGACTTCATGCCCTCTATGGCTTTTATTGATACTTTTCTCCTGGAAAGAGAAAAGCAGCTTTGAAAACGTGACTAAGTAGCATTTTTGCAAGCCGTTTAGACACGTCAAGCTCTTGGACGTTTATTTATTTTATTGCCCAGGATATTAAGGTATTCTGGCCATTGAAGTGAAAAATTGCTCAAGTGCTAAATGCTCCTAGCGCTTAGGCATGTTTACATGCATTTACCAGCATTTAGCAGCCTTTTTTTCTACCTCTAAATGCCCCTGCATCTAAACTCTTGTAAAGGCCTATGTGTGCATGGACACATAGGCTAACATGGAGAGGCAGAAAAAACCATCAAATGCCTGTAAAACAGGCATTTTTGAGCTCAAGTGTACGTGAGGCCTGTGAACCTGAGCAGGTATAAAAAGTTCCCAAGGGGACAATAGTGTTAATGTACAGATACCTGGAGTTTACAGTTACTTGTGTTAGCCCAAATAATTTCTGTATGCCTGGAAGCTTCTTGAATACCAGATCCAGGCTGTGCATAGGGTCTCAGCTTCTGTCATAGATGATATCAAATCCCACTTCCTTTCACTAGAAAACCCCACTAACATTATCCAGAGCCAAATGCCAAGGGTTGGTATACAGTACAGCCTAGACAGTTATGACAGTTGAATGACAGAAGGAGAGGGGTAGTGCCATGAGGGATGGCAATTAATCTCACCTTGTACAATAGCCCCACAGAGACACTGGATTAGATTTGACCCAAGGTGGCTGCACTTCAGGATAGTGCCTTCTTACTTTAGCGCAGCTACAAATAGAAGATCTGAGCTAAGTGGTATCAAGTTAACATTGCCCAGACAGTGGCCAGATAGGTGTATGGGACATTGGAGGTGAACAACCCACACTACTCTCAATGCCCTTTGCTCACAACTGTGATCTTCCCAAGGACTGTGGCATAACCAGATGATGAGTATTACCCTGATTCATGACAGTGTGGTTCCATCAAGCATCAGTCACCACCTTAGCAAACATGTGCTCCAACAATAGAGTTGACAGAGTTATGGAGCACAAGTTTAATCGTAGAAACTGTGGTTGAAAATTACCAAAAGCAAAACAAGTTAAAATAAAACAAAATCTTTCCTGGAAGAGTACAAAATACAATAAAACATGTAGTCAAAGAATGGAAGAGGAGATTGAGGATCGAGCCAATAACAACCACATTTATAACCCTCCCCCTATATCTTCATATTTTAGGTGTTCATCGAGAGTCCTTGATGTAAGGGGGAACATGTTTTATATATTCAAATGCTGCAAAATACAAGCATAGCCAAGTGCATACTTGAAGTTGGGAAGCTCATTAGATACTGTATCAAATTAAATATCCACCAACGCTTAAATGGATGAACTTTATTCCAGTCACCCCTTTCTGGGTTTGTATGAATTCTATACAGTTTAATAAAGAATATTCTTCATACTGTTCATTACTAATGTAGATCCAAACCCTAACTAGATGACATTTGTAAAACACTGTAGTGTGAACTTATTAAGGCAAATAAACTGTTCACTTTGTAAGGGAAGTTGCTCTTTGCAAGGCAATTTGCCCCAGAGCTTAGTGAATGAGGTGAAGATGATGTCCATCATCCAATCATGAATCATGTGCAAGCAAAAATGCTGTTTTTTTACATTTTCCTTGTATGTGATTGGGTATTCTTTACAAAGTGAAACTTTATCACATTTATTAAGCTTTGGGTCAAATTCCCTTAAAATGTGCAACTTTTCTTGCAAAGTGAACAATATTTGCCTTTAGAAAATCAACCCCATGTGTATCATAAAATATTGCCACTTGCTGATCTCCTCCAGCTTTTTCATTCATTTCCTGTATACATTCACTCGCTCCATCATTGACTGCACATTATTGCCCTGGACCTGGAAGTTATTTCACAATAAATAAGCCTTCACACTGTAGATGCTGCTGCTGCCTTAAGATGGCAATGTGCCTCTGTTTAATACTGTAATTTTCAGATACAATTACATTATTAAAATACATTAATTTAAAAAAACGTTATATGTAGCACCCTCTGGTGTGCTACTAGAATAGTGTAGAATATTATAGGAAAAATCATTGTGTGTGACTCATGGTAGCTATTTGAGCCATGTAATTGAGGTCGAGTTATTGCAGACCAGCTGGATGACTCAACAGGTTGTGGATCTATAGCCTCCTCCTGACTCTGGAGGACAATAGAACCTTCCAGAAGTCAGTAAGAATGAAGAACTGGAGGCCTAATCTGCATATTCATGGTGGGGGGGGCCAATTCCAGGTTTGGAGGCTCTGGTAGAGTGGTGGACTGGCCTATAAATATGGGAGAGTCAGACTGACAGAGGAGTCGAGTGGAAGATGGAGTTCTGAGGAGACTGTCAGTGTATAGGAGGTGCCCCCTAGGTCTGGATGGGGGCCGGCCTCTAGGCTGGGCTCGGGCTGGCTCAAGAGGATACATTCTTGTGGGAGAGGCGCAGATGAGATCAAGGTCTGGAGCAGTAAGGAGCAAAGAGGACAGTGTGAGTACAGCAGCACACTTTGGGAATTACAAGGGGAAAGACTGCCAAACGTAGCAAGGTTTCTAAGGACAGCATTGGCTTGTCCTGGGAGATCTTCCGAGACGACAGGAGGGCTGGTAGTGCTTGCAGGTTGTGGAGCTGGGAGTAGCTTTGTAAGCTGGAGAGAAGACATCTCTACATGTAGCTACGAGACGTTGTGATTTTGTTTGAGGGTCTGCTAGTTCCTCGTCCGTAAGGGGCAGCTGCTACTGATCTGTAATGACTGACGGCTTTTAGGAAAAGAGCAGTCCAGGATCTGCTTTGTACATAGGAGGGAATTGTCCCCCTTCCATTGTTTCAAGTCAAATTGGGCAACCCATAATCCCTTTTTACCTATCCAAGTTAGATTCCCCTTATAAAAGAACAAAACCAAAGTTATGGACTGGTCACTGTTTTTGGATGCCAGTCTGTGTGGGAAAAAAAACCTGTTTGGCTGTGCGGAGGGAAGCTTAGGGATACCCACAACACAGCGGCCCTCATGGGGGTAGTGCTACATATATATATTTATTTATTATAATTTAGCATTTTTGTAAATATTTTTCAGCCTACCATAAAAAATTAACAGTGTACCAAATAACAGCCTTGTATGGCCATAAAATAAGCATGTAAGAATTATTTTAGCAAGCAAATTAGTCAGAATTATAGTCAAGTTAACCAACACATACCAATTCCACTAAACTTGGCCAAGCCTTAAAGGCTTCTATGTTTTCTGGTCCTGAATTGGTTAACAAATATAATAACAGACTGAATCTCAGTGTGACCAGTGAAAGAAACTATCAATGCCACTAAAATCGCGCTAGATGCAAAATTATAACTAAATAAAATTATGTGTAAATGATATAAATCCCTTGCTGCCACTATATAATCATCAAAATTAATTAATATAAAACCACAGTGAATTTGTGAAAAAGTGGTGCATACACTTCACAGTGCCAAAACTTATCATAAAAAATATTGAAATGATAAATAAAAAATATCAACATGCTATTCCAAATTTGTTATCATTTATACTCAAAATATAATAAATAATTAAATTATTACATTATAATAAATAAATAAATAAATAAATAAAATTGCAGTGACCAAAAAAATCAAGTGTTCAAATCAGCACAATATAGTGATAAAAACAAATCCAGTGATAAAAAAAAAAACAAAGTCCAGTGATATAAAAATAAAGTCCAGTATTAAAATGTCCCGTGATGAAACTCATACAGTGTTAAAAAACACACACAGTGGTCACAGTGCGCCCCCACATAACAGACTGATTTAGACGTTAATATTTACCAAAATAATATTCAACTGCAGTACTGCATAGATGTGGCCAAGAGGTGCACTTAAATCAGAAATATTGTGATACCTATTCTCCATGTAGAACTTCCCGATCAGAAGGTTTATAATTTGTATAGCAATTCTATAGATTTGAGTATTATGTGACTAATAATTTTGAGTATTATGTGATTTTAATGCTTTACCTACCCCTGCTTTTATTTATTTATTTCAGGTACTTATATAGTGCTGTCAACTTATGGAGCTGTAGATATATATTGTACATTTACATCAGTCCCTAACCCTCAAGGGGCGTACAATCGAAGGACCTTAACTTACATTCATACATACACATACTAGGGCCATTTTAGACAAGATCCAATTAACCTACCAGCATGCATTTGGAGTGTGGGAGGAAACTGGAGTACGTGGAGGAAACCCAAACAAGCACAGGAAGAACAAGCAAACTCCAGACATGTTGGGATTTGAACCAACAACCATAATGATGCCAGGCAGAAGTGCTAACCATTTAGCCACTGTGCTGCCAATGTTTTATCCATGACTTTGGCTTCCATCTACCCTCCTTGGGTATGGCTAAATGTCCTCTTCACAGAGTTCAAATGGTTTCTTTCTTATACTGCAGATTAAAAGTTGTCTTCTATATAAAGCTGGGCATAGAAGGCTCATAGTTTGGATGGTTAATGCTGAATTTAGAGAAAATTGGAGCTGTGGGTGGCTTTGCAAACACCACCTGGCTTTACCAAAATTGGAAATTGTCAGCAAAACAGTGACTGCATGAGATTGCCAGTTTAATTGTATTCACGCAGCTGCTGATGCCATGCCTACCTAAATGCAATGGAGATTACTCCGACTGTGCTGCTAGGACTCTTTCACACGGGCATTGCATTCTACAGCAACCTACACACACATCAATGCACCTACAGCATTATTGAACATTTTGGTTGTGTTGCGCAGGCATTCATGTTGTGTCAAACGCCCTGTGAGACTTTTTTTTTAAATTGTACAAGGCTAAAATGGGAGATGATCACTTTTAATACTTTGCAACCACACCTTAAATGCACTGTAAATACCATAGGTGTGTTTACAGTGCGTTTACTCTGTGGCTGTGGTGCAGTGAATGGACAAAGCATCAACACCTGCCAAACACTGCAGGCAGCATAATTTTGTCTTGACGCAACACGAGGCAATGCTAGCACTGCAGTGTGAACACCTCCATCCGCTACCTATTATACCTGTAACAATTCTAAGTGGCATTGATAGGCAGTCAGGAAGTGGTAAAAAATGGGACCCAACTGCTTATTTTCTTTTACAAAGGATTTTACTGTAGAATAAGCAGAGATAAATAAGCATTCGTGAAACATATACATTGACCAACAAGTATGAGACATACCGGGCATTTGAGAAATATTTCAGAACATACTGGTAGAAGCATAAACATAAACTGAATATTCAAGTGCCATGGAAGAGAAAACAGGGAAGGGAGGGGAGACAAAAAAAAAGGGGGAGTGAGGGGGAAATAGTGAGCCCAATTGCCTATTTTCAATGTCTGTGTGAAAGAGCCCTAAGGCTAGGTTCACATCTGTGCAAGTGGTGCCGCTGCGGATCCACACGAAAATCCGTGCAGCTGCATCACCCGCACAGAGAAATGCAGACCCGCGGGCGGGTGCCATTAGTTCTAAAGGCACGCCGCCCGCACTGGAAAATGCAACCGTACTGGGAACCGAGGTTCCTGTGCGGGCTGCGTTTTTGGAAGAAGTACAGGGACTTCTTCCCTGCATGTCACGGGGCATGAGAGTTCATTCACAAGAATGGGCTCTTGTGCCCACGCAAAACACGGCACGCATGGCTGCATGTATGTGAACCAGGGCTTAGTGTGGATGGGGGAATTTAATTATTTTTTTCTCAGTCATTTGTGGGCTGAAATATCAAAATTCAAGCTGTCTATGCCCTGTCTGGCTGGATAAAATATACAGATATACAATGGAGGTATTTTGCATTTTTTCAATTTCTTCTAATACTTTACACAGTGTCTCGCTGTGCAGTAAGTCACAGTGTAGGGTCTTGATTTTACATTATAATTTGAATTCAAGCACACTCAAATTAAGTTTCATGTCTAGCTTTAACAAGTCTGGAAAAAATCTGTTTCATTCATATGCTTCACATGGTAAATAATGATTATCTGATCTAGATTTTCACCAGGCGTCATGCATTTAGTGTGGTTCTCATTTTCCACATTACAGATGCACTGAGCACACGTCACATAAAATACTCTGCCTTCAGCTTCCTACAGATCCGGTTTTTATTTTTTGAATTTTTTTTTTCCTTTTACTGCGTTGTAGTTACAGCTGCAGTCTGTAGAGCGCCACTTGCTGGCAAGCCTGACACCTTGTTTTTATTAACAGTTTAATTTATTACCACAGCTTTCAGGAAGGAATGCACAAGTGGCATGTCTGCTAGACAATCTGCAGAACTCTGTATACAGGGCTGAGCAGCACAAGATGAGTGTGCAAACTGGCTAATCAATAATCGCAATGAAAATAATCCAAATTAACACATTGAAATAAGAAAGCAATGGTAGAGAACTGTGAACTACATGGTTGATTCTGTACATATACAATACTTATCACTTACTAACAGGTCATATTTTTTCCTCCACTCCTCACTGCCCCCACCACCCTTTGTCTGTCTCTTTCTTTTTCTATATGCATTCTTTCTTTATGTCTCTCTCATTTCAATGGTTAACAAACTTTATCGAGTAAGACTGTCATTACAATCCTTTAGATTGTAAGCTCCACAAGCAGGGCCCTCCTATTCCTTCTGTACTGAAATGTATTGTAATTGTACGGTCTCCCTTATTTATTTCAGGTACTTATATAGCGTCATCAATTTACGCAGCGCTTTTACATATATATTGTAATTTACATTTACATCAGTCCCTTATATTGTAAAGCGCTGTACAAACTTTTGGCACTATATAAATCCTGTATAATTACACTATGTACAGAAGGACTCTGTAGTTTGGGTGTTCAGCCTCCTCTTTTGAAATATTCAACTAAAGCCGGCCATAGATGGAGCAATTTTCTATCCTGCAACCACAGTCAATGTTGATGGGGGAATCCCTCCTTGTGTTCTCCCAGTGGGGTGGGGGGTGGGAGCCTATAATAGCTACTAGCAATAATCACATGTAAATCCGACAGGCTGGTTGTACCAAAGTTGATCAATCGATCAACTAGGGTACATTCAGCCTGCCCATACATGGTACATGGTTCAAATCTCGGGAGGTCCCTGCTGAATCAGCCCCGATTCAACTGGCGGTCTTGGTTTACTTATGGATTATATATATATATATATATATATATATATATATATATATATATATATATATATATATATATATACACACACAGTGGGGATCGAAAGTTTGGGCACCCCAGCTAAAGATTTGTATTAATGTGCATAAAGAAGCCAAGGAAAGATGGAAAAATCTCCAAAAGGCATCAAATTACAGATTAGACATTCTTATAATATGTCAACAAAAGTTAGATTTTATTTCCATCATTTACACTTTCAAAATAACAGAAAACAAAAAAGTGGTGTCTGCAAAAGTTTGGGCACCCTGCAGAATTTATAGCATGCACTGCCCCCTTTGCAAAGCTGAGACCTGCCAGTGTCATGGATTGTTCTCAATCATCGTCTGGGAAGACCAGGTGATGTCAATCTCAAAGGTTTTAAATGCCCAGACTCATCTGACCTTGCCCCAACAATCAGCACCATGGGTTCTTCTAAGCAGTTGTCTAGAAAACTGAAACTGAAAATTGTTGACGCTCACAATGCTGGAGAAGGCTATAAGAAGATAGCAAAGCATTTTCAGATGTCAATATCCTCTGTTCGGAATGTAATTAAGAAATGGCAGTCATCAGGAACAGTGGAAGTTAAAGCAAGATCTGGAAGACCAAGAAAAATATCAGACAGAACAGCTCGCAGGATTGTGAGAAAAACAATTCAAAACCCACGTTTGACTGCACGATCCCTCCAGAAAGATCTGGCAGACACTGGAATTGTGGTACACTATTCCACTATAAAGAGATACTTGTACAAATATGGTCTTCATGGAAGAGTCATCAGAAAAAAACCTCTTCTATGTCCTCACCACAAAAATCATCGTTTGAACTTTGCAAATGAACATATAGACAAGCCTGATGCATTTTGGAAACAAGTTCTGTGGACCGATGAGGTTAAAATTGAACTTTTTGGCCGGAATGAGCAAAGGTACGTTTGGAGAAGAAGGGGCACAGAATTTAATGAAAAGAACCTCTGTCCAACTGTTAAGCATGGGGTTGGATCAATCATGCTTTGGGGTTGTGTTGCAGCCAGTGGCACAGGGAACATCTCACAAGTAGAAGGAAAAATGGATTCAATAAAATCTCAGCAAATTTTGGATGGTAACTTGATGCCATCTGTGAAAAAGCTGAAGTTAAAGAGAGGATGGCTTCTACAAATGGATAATGATCCTAAACACACCTCGAAATCCACGGGGGATTACATCAAGAGTCGTAAACTGAAGGTTTTGCCATGGCCTTCACAGTCTCCTGACCTCAACATTAGAGATGAGCGAATCGAAGTAGGCGAAGTGGAATTCGTTTCGAATATTAGGAAAATTTCGATTCGCGTCAAATCCGAAAATAAGCAGACTTCGGATGCGCGAATCGAAATTTTTCCTAAAATGGCGGCGACATGTGCGGCGACGGAGCGGGGATGTCTGGGAAGGTGCGCAGACAAGGCGCGCTGACCCATAATGCATTCATTCATGACATGTGATCGCATTAGCCAATCAGCAGCCAGCCAGCCAGCACAGTGTAATGGTCGAGCTATAAATGGCGGCCATTTTAGAATTCTCCATTTGCCTCCAGTCATTCAACAGAGGCAGACCTGTATGCAGGGAGAGAGTTAGGGACACAGAAACGTTAGTTAGGGCCACAGAATCGTTACTTAGGGCCATAGAAACGTTACATAGGGCCACAGAAACGTTATTTAGGGCCACAGAATCGTTAGTTAGGGCCACAGAAACGTTACTCAGGGACAGACAGAATTGTTACTGAGGGATACAGAATTGTTACTGTGGGCCACAAAATCGTTACTTAGGGTCACAGATTTGTTACTTAGGGACAGACACAGAATTGTTACTGAGGGACACAGATTTGTTACTGAGGGCCACAGAAACGTTACTTAGGGCCACAGAAACGTTACTTAGGGCCACAGAATTGTTACTTCGGGACAGACACAGAATTGTTATTGAGGGACACAGAATTGTTAGTGAGGGCCACAGAATTGTTACTCAGGGACACAGAATTGTTACTCAGGGACAGACACAGAATTGTTACTGAGGGACAGACACAGAATTGTTACTGAGGGACACAGAATTGTTACTGAGGGACACAGAATTGTTACTGAGGGACACAGAATTGTTACTGAGGGACACAGAATTGTTACTGAGGGACACAGAATTGTTACTGAGGGATACAGAATTGTTACTGAGGGCCACAGAAACGTTACTCAGGGACAGACACAGAATTGTTACTCAGGGACAGACACAGAATTGTTACTCAGGGACACAGAATCGTTGAATTAAAGAGTATGTCAGACAACATGCAGAGGAGTGGCAGAGGAGGCAATGTTTTAGGAGCGAGCAGACGTGGCAGCAGAGGAAGGGGTCGAGGCAGCACTATTCGCAGCCAGATGCCAGTGCTCCCGGTGTCATCCAGTACAGTGAGGAAGAGCTAACAGAGGGCGGTCATGAACGGGGGGAGACATCCGCCTCTTCAGCAGCCAGGCGAAGAAGTAGTGGCGAGGAGAGTGGCTCGGTAGCCGGTCTAGAGACAGGTCTGTCTCCTGACCCACACGCAGCCGAGGGGGCTAGTAGTGAGGCGGAGACCCTAATTGATGATGATGAGGCTGATCGCACTTGGCAGCCTCGTCGTCATCAGGCTATTGCTTCCGCATCATCAGGAGAAGAGGGTGGCAGCTTGGCAGCGAGCAAAACAGTCGGTGGGTTGTCTCCATCGCCACACTCTGCCATGTGCCACTTTCAGGTCTCCTCACACACTGCTGGTGTGTTCCATTTTTTGTCATAGGGTGCTGGCAGATTACGGGCCTCCCATAGCTGCTGCCAGGCCCCTAATCTGCCATGGGCCCCTGTACCGCCTCCTCATGCTGCTGCCAGGTCCACAGTGTCTCATGCCATGTGCCACTTTCAGGTCTCCTCACACTGCTGGTGTGTTCCATTTTTTGTCATAGGGTGCTGGCAGATTACGGGCCTCCCATTGCTGCTGCCAGGCCCCTAATCTGCCATGGGCCCCTGTACCGCCTCCTCATGCTGCTGCCAGGTCCACAGTGTCTCATGCCATGTGCCACTTTCAGGTCTCCTCACACTGCTGGTGTGTTCCATTTTTTGTCATAGGGTGCTGGCAGATTACGGGCCTCCCATTGCTGCTGCCAGGCCCGTAATCTGCCATGGGCCCCTGTACCGCCTCCTCATGCTGCTGCCAGGTCCAGAGTCTCTCATGGGTCCCTGTACGGCCTCCCATTGCTGCTGTCTCCATCGCCACACTCTGCCATGTGCCACTTTCATGTCTCCTCACACTGCTGGTGTGTTCAATTTTTTGTCATAGGGTGCTGGCAGATTACGGGCCTCCCATTGCTGCTGCCAGGCCCGTAATCTGCCATGGGCCCCTGTACCGCCTCCTCATGCTGCTGCCAGGTCCAGAGTCTCTCATGGGTCCCTGTACGGCCTCCCATTGCTGCTGTCTCCATCGCCACACTCTGCCATGTGCCACTTTCATGTCTCCTCACACTGCTGGTGTGTTCCATTTTTTGTCATAGGGTGCTGGCAGATTACGGGCCTCCCATTGCTGCTGCCAGGCCCGTAATCTGCCATGGGCCCCTGTACCGCCTCTTCATGCTGCTGCCAGGTCCAGAGTGTGTCATGGGTCCCTGTACGGCCTCCCATTGCTGCTGCCAGGAGGCAGCAGGGTCGCAGCAGTGTCAGTGGAGGCAAACGGCCACGGAGTAGAGCACCAGCTCCACTGCAGCCTACCACCACGGCCAGTAGTGGTGCCGGTGTGCACGGAGGAAGTAGCAGTCAGCCAGTGAGGAGTAGCGGGGGCAAAGTTTCCTACTGGGCGGTGTGCCAATTTTTCGTCAAGCCGCCCGAGGAAGTAAGCGTAGCCGTATGTCGACTATGTGGCCAGAAAGTCAAGCGTGGCCAGGGGGCCCATGTTGGGACTACAGCGTTGCGTCAGCATATGCAGCGTCGCCATTCGGTGGCCTGGGAAAACCGTGATAAAGATACGGCGGTTCTGCCTGCCCCAGCCCCGGGTTGCATTTTGTCATAGGGTGCTGGCAGATTACGGGCCTCCCATTGCTGCTGCCAGGCCCCTAATCTGCCATGGGCCCCTCTACCGCCTCCTCATGCTGCTGCCAGGTCCACAGTGTCTCATGGGTCCCTGTACGGCCTCCCATTGCTGCTGTCTCCATCGCCACACTCTGCCATTTGCCACTTTCAGGTCTCCTCACACACTGCTGGTGTGTTCCATTTTTTGTCATAGGGTGCTGGCAGATTACGGGCCTCCCATTGCTGCTGCCAGGCCCGTAATCTGCCATGGGCCCCAGTACCGCCTCCTCATGCTGCTGCCAGGTCCACAGTCTCTCATGGGTCCCTGTACGGCCTCCCATTGCTGCTGTCTCCATCGCCACACTCTGCCATGTGCCACTTTCAGGTCTCCTCACACTGCTGGTGTGTTCCATTTTTTGTCATAGGGTGCTGGCAGATTACGGGCCTCCCATAGCTGCTGCCAGGCCCCTTATCTGCCATGGGCCCCTGTACCGCCTCCTCATGCTGCTGCCAGGTCCAGAGTCTCTCATGGGTCCCTGTATGGCCTCCCATTGCTGCTGTCTCCATCGCCACACTCTGCCATTTGCCACTTTCAGGTTTCCTCACACACTGCTGGTGTGTTCCATTTTTTGTCATAGGGTGCTGGCAGATTACGGGCCTCCCATTGCTGCTGCCAGGCCCGTAATCTGCCATGGGCCCCTGTACCGCCTCCTCATGCTGCTGCCAGGTCCAGAGTCTCTCATGGGTCCCTGTACGGCCTCCCATTGCTGCTGCCAGGAGGCAGCAGGGTCGCAGCAGTGTCAGTGGAGGCAAACGGCCACGGAGTAGAGCACCAGCTCCACTGCAGCCTACCACCACGGCCAGTAGTGGTGCCGGAGTGCACGGAGGAAGTAGCAGTCAGCCAGTGAGGAGTAGCGGGGGCAACGTTTCCTACTCGGCGGTGTGGCAATTTTTCGTCAAGCCGCCCGAGGAAGTAAACGTAGCCGTATGTCGACTATGTGGCCAGAAAGTCAAGCGTGGCCAGGGGGCCCATGTTGGGACTACAGCGTTGCGTCAGCATATGCAGCGTCGCCATTCGGTGGCCTGGGAAAACCGTGATAAAGATACGGCGGTTCTGCCTGCCCCAGCCCAGGGTTCCATTTTGTCATAGGGTGCTGGCAGATTACGGGCCTCCCATTGCTGCTGCCAGGCCCGTAATCTGTCATGGGCCCCTGTTGTCGCTTGTTGGCATATTCCGCTCGTTCAGATGCTCCTTCTCCTGCTACTCCTCTTCACGGATTCCGTCAGCAGTCTTTCTTGGAATCCGTTTCCAAGAGACAACAGTTTGCGAGCACGCACCCGATGGTGCAGAAGCTGAACGTCCTCCTGTCCAAGTTGCTGCTGCCAGGCTCGTAATCTGTCATGCGCCCCTGTACCGCCTCCTCATGCTGCTGCCAGGTCCAGAGTGTGTCATGGGTCCCTGTACGGCCTCCCATTGCTGCTGCCAGGCCCGTAATCTGCCATGGGCCCCCGTACCAACTCCTCATGCTGCTGCCAGGCCCGTAATCTGTCATGGGCCCCTGTACCGCCTCCTCATGCTGCTGCCAGGTCCAGAGTGTGTCATGGGTCCCTGTACGGCCTCCCATTGCTGCTGTCTCCATCGCCACACTCTGCCATGTGCCACTTTCAGGTCTCCTCACACTGCTGGTGGTTTCCATTTTTGTCATAGGGTGCTGTATGGCCTCCCATTGCTGCTGCCTCCACCGCCACACTGTGGCTCCACACTCTGGTTTTGGCCCCGTGACTGCCCAAATGAGTGAAGTGTGCGGTGATTCTAAGATCGACGGCACTCATCTGCATGTCATACTGACTGTCAGTATTATTTCTCTTCCCCAGCAGACTCCAAGGGCATTTAAATTAAAGGTACAGTGTTTTGCACTAATATAAAGGCTCTCTGAAGCCTAGAAACACCCTTTTATAAGTTAAATTCGCAGCAAATATATTCGACTCGAATCGAAATTTTTCCACGAATTCGCCGAATCAGTCGAATCGAATTTTTGAATACTTCGCTCATCTCTACTCAACATAATTGAAAATCTATGGATAGACCTTAAAAGAGCAGTGCGTGACAGACAGCCCAGAAATCTCAAAGAACTGGA
Source organism: Staurois parvus (assembly GCF_062004578.1). Lineage (NCBI taxonomy): Eukaryota > Metazoa > Chordata > Amphibia > Anura > Ranidae > Staurois > Staurois parvus. Next base: position 31,015,855 of record NW_028318083.1, on the reverse strand, counting down.
AGACTTTTGTAAGGAAGAATGGGCAAGAATTGAAAGACTCTTGGCTGGCTACAAAAAGCGTTTACAAGCTGTGATACTTGCCAAAGGGGGCAGCACAAAATATTAACTCTGCAGGGTGCCCAAACTTTTGCAGACGCCATTTTTTTGTTTTCTGTTATTTTGAAAGTGTAAATGATGGAAATAAAATCTAACTTTTGTTGACATATTATAAGAATGTCTAATCTGTAATTTGATGCCTTTTGGAGATTTTTCCATCTTTCCTTGGCTTCTTTATGCACATTAATACAAATTTTTAGCTGGGGTGCCCAAACTTTCAATCCCCACTGTATGTGTGTATATATATATATATATATATATATATATATATATATATATATATATATATATATATATATATATAGTGAGGAACAGAAGTATTGGAACACCCTGCGATTTTGCAAGTTCTCCCACTTAGAAATCATGGAGGGGTCTGAAATTCACATTGAGAGAAAGAATTAAAAAACAAATTCAGAAAATCACATTGTATGATTTTTAAAGAATTTATTTGTCTTGCACTGCATTTGAAACCTGTGCTTGGGGTGTCATTAAGTTAACAATGACACCCATTGAGATCATTGCAGATCAACTGCAGTGCATTTTGAATGCTGAATGCTGTGTGGAAAACGCACATGGAACGCAGGTTTCCCACACCACATTCTGGTGTGAAAAAGCCAATGAAAGGTACTAGGGGCATCTCATGGGGCCCCCTACTGACCCCGGGCCCTCGGGCGGTGCCAGAGTGCTCGAAGGACAGTCCGCCCCTGGCTGCAGCCACAAAGAAACCACATCCAATGGACACAGATGTGACAAGTTGTCCACTGCAGATCACGAGTCATCAGCTAGACCCATGTGAATAGGGACTTAAAGCGGAGCTCCAGTCTCCTTGGCAGTTTTCTCCAAAAGGCACCCCTGTGATTCTCTTTAGTTGCACAATATAAATAGGATACTGATATAAGTGTATTTCTTCGTGTTACTTGTAAATATGGTATTCATCACAGGATCCCAGCAGACAGGCAGCGGCCATTACTAGTGTGGGCATCTGAAGCCTTGCTTCTGGGATTCCGTGCAGCTGGCTACCCAGCATACAACTCCCCATTTTGCACCTGTGCAGTAAAGACAGCGCGGTGCACTGTGTTGCTTACAGATTGTCATAACAATGGCAGTGTTGGCGAAGTTCCCGCCCCATTGTTCCCAGAAAGAAGGCAAGTGTGGTCTGAAGGTTCCTGAGATAGATGGCGGCGATATCCCAGAAGCCTTAGGGAACTGCCCAATGATGAAATCGCCTAGGCGGCCGGGACCGGAAGTGTTGACTACATATAGAAAAATAAGGTATTTAGAAATAAATAAATAATTGCCATTACAGACTCTTCTGCGAGTGAGCATTGTGTTGCAAGGAAAATGAAAAAATGGGTGGAACTCTGCTTTAATCAGGTACAGCTGCAAAGTTCAAAGGCACACAAAGGTATCCACAAAAAAATAAGTGTTTAGTAGTATCCCCAAGGAGCATATTTATAAAGTAGTGAAATATCATTCACCAAGCAACTGCAGGCAGATCTTCCTGTGAATGTGGTTTTATTGTACAGTGAATGATTCACTCCTGGTGACCGTGTGATGAATGTTGCATTCACTGTGTAAGTGTAGGGGTTCATGCACACAGGCACAAAATTTGCTGCGTACAGATTAGTACAGTGTATTGTCTGTTTGAGGATCTGAACTGCAGTATTGTATATTAAAGTGCCCGAGCACACAGTTGCTTTGTGCTCAGTAATCTTGTAATGTGTTAAGTTGCATAAGATCAAAGTAGAAAGATCTGTGTCTGCAGTCAGGATGTGTGTGTAATTTAGTGTGTATGCGCATACATGCAAACATGCTGGGATCAAAGTGAGCTAGAGGAATGGAAGAAACATTTTTTGAGATGTGAACATGTAAGCAGATTGAAATGTTATTAAGTGCTGCTGTCCTAGCTGGAAGGGAAACAGTTAAAGTGTTACTAAACCCACAACAGTAAAATCAGTCTGTATATGCAGTAAAGCATGCCTGTTATACTCACTGTGGAACCTAAGGGGTTAATCCTCTGCATTGTCTAAAAAGGCTGTTTGATCCTTTCTTCTCTGCCCCTTCTCTCCTTGAAATGATCACCTGATACAGACTGAACCCGTGGTCACATGCACATGTTCAGTTTGGTGTGTATTGATAGGTGTTTTTTTTTTTCTTGGGAGGGTGCATGTGATCAGCACAGGGCCAACCAGCACTATCCAGAGAAAGGGTCAGAGGTTTCACATCCTCCTAGAGTAGAATGAAAACTCCTTCTACAAGCTTTAACCAGTGCTCTGCTGAAGTCACAAGACTGCTATATACTTCTGATGATAAAAGGTATTTAGCAGTTTATATTAACTAAATAAAATTGCATTTCCATGTTCTGTGTACTGTGGGAAATCAGATATAGTGAATGCAGGGTCCTGGGTTTAGTAACCCTTTAACCTGTTTCCTGCATTTTTTGCTGGTGTTGGTGTCCCAACAACCAGGATCGGACCCATGCGGTGGAGACCCTAGGGACCTAGCCATATGGTACGAAAGAGAAAATAGTAACTTATGCACGAGCATGGGGTCTGCACTGGTGCCTGGTAGGACACCGTTCTGTTACTGGGAGGGAGATGGCAGAGTCAAGATGGACTGGTGAAACGGGACACTGCTATGTGGTGTCTCCTTCTCAATGTCACCTCCCAAGCAGGGGTATGTATCATAGGACTGGGAGGCACCTGTGTGACAGCTTCAGGTTGTGAAACAGAGACACCGAGGTGTATGGCTAAGTTGGGGTACCACCATAATCTTGATATCACATGAATGCAGCCCCTCCTGGTCCCGGGCATTAGTGAGCGCGTACACCCGAGAATGGAGTGATAGAGTCAGCCCCACCCACAACTGTTTTATGAACATTTACGCATATAAACAAGTGTAAATTGAACCACTTTATGGACAATTACATGTGTTTTTTTTTATGTGGCAGTTTTCTCCTGGCAAGGTCCTGTGTAGATATCAACATTTTATTATGTCTGGGTGCATGAGCCCTAAAAAGTAAAGGGTTTGTTGTTTACTAGTTATTTAAGTATAAAAGCGTAATAGTTATGAGGGCTGATACATATGAATCTATGAGCTGAATATAAAAATATATCAAAAAGAAAATATGTAGCTAATGCACAACTGAGTAATTATTCGTCTGAGTTTGGTTAGTGTGTAACAACAGTGATTTTTTTTTTCCAGTGTAGGGACTGAATACTGTTCCAGTTCACTACACTGAACTATTTTTCTGTAGTCAAGGTCAGCCTGGCAATTAAATAAGATGAGACCGTGGGAGATCAGAGGTATGTAGGGGGATGCTGTCATTCTTAAAAGCCAGTAAACCATCTGCAATTTTTTAGATGAGAAAGAAAAAAGTACAAGAAGTAAAAAAGCAAGGGCAGTGAAATGAGTTGGAACAATAGAACCAGGTGCAGGCTAGATGATCATGTATTTAACAGAGTTCACATTTGTTTTAAGGAGTTGGATTACTTTTGCAAAAACATTGAAAGTCATATTTAGCACAATTATCTCTCACAAAGATTTACAAGAAGAAAAACAAGCTTTCTAAATGTGTCCATATTTGAGGAATTCTGATTGTTCATGAAGGATTGGATTCATCAGAGCTTCTATTATGTCACTTAATGTACTTTATTCATCAAACCATGTTGTAAGGCAGTAAGAGAAAATGGCAGCCGCTTAGCTCATTCAATTGGTAGAGGAAAGTGCACAATACCTAATTCCAAAACACTCATCACTGTGTCAACAAAAGGGTCCTAATTAAACCCAGTTTCTAACATTTAAACAATAGTAAAGGTCTCAGTTGCATAAATGTGCAAATATATTTGTATACATTTGCATAAGTAATATACATGGAACTTCCTATGTTACTTAAAAACTGACAGAGCCGCCCCTGTTTTCTGTTTTTGACGCAAATTCACCTTTTACATAAACTGGTACATGCAGACAAGGGACACGTGTTGTTTTAAATGCGTTATGCCATTTGTTAAAATATAGGGGTTTGTTTATTAAAGCTGGTTCACTCAGAATCTCGAGCACTTCTGCAAAGAAACCAATCAGCTTACAGATTTTATTGCTAAAGCTTTATTGAACAAGCTGAGGTTAGAAGCTAAAATAACAAACAAAAATAGTGAGCGCTCAGAGAAAAAAGTTGCTAGCACTTAAAGTGGAGCCTCACCCAAAAGGGGAAGTTCCGCTTTATGTCTTTGTCTCCCGCTCCCCATTAAGGATTGGCACCTTTGGGGAGCGGTTAACCGAATTTGATAGGTACCCGCTCCCACTTCCACTGCGATCACCTAGGTGATCAAAAGATTAAGTTCTCCTGCTCCCTCTCTCCCAGTAGTCTTCTGGGACACGTGACAGAAGACTGCGGGGCCATTCACAAAGTGCAGTGCTTCTCGCACATGTGCAGTGGGCACCCGTTTGTGAAGCCGCAAGTTGTCACAGCCTGGTGCCCACACTGAAGATGCCAGCGCCAGTGAGAGAAGACGGCAGGTGAAACCAGCAGTGGTGAGGACACTGCTGGACCGAGGGACAGGTAAGTGTCTGTATTTTCAGCAGCTACAGTTTTTGTTGCTGCTGACTTTTATTTATTTACTTTTTCAGCTAGAACTCCGCTTTAAGAGTAAACCAACTCCCAGAAAACTAGTATAATGATAGTGCAGCACTGAAAGAAATAAAATCCAATTATAAATATAAATATATACCTGTGACAAATTATATATAACTTAAAAACAGTGACCAATACATCAAAATTACAACCTATGCATGAGTAATACACCCAATAAAGTGACTAAAGTGCTAAGTGCAAAATAAATAACCAAATCTGCATATTTCATAAGTTATTTAAATATGTAAAATAAATAATAGTAAATAAAAATCAGTCCAAATATAATATTATAAAATGATGAACATAGGGATAGTCCAATTGAATTCACTTCACACTTGGCTGTACTATTCCCAAAAGTGCAAATCTTCAGTGCAATCCACCACCACAATGCACTCACCAGAAACTAGAATGAATGAAGCATAATCATATAATGTTCCCAAGGAATAAACAAGACCTCTGTTGGTGTTTCTTTAATCGGGAATACAGTCCATCAACCAGGATAGGAATGCAGACCCTGCTGGGGAGATAGCTCACCACACGGAGCCCGAATAATTTGTGTATAGTGTAGTATTTATTAGTAAAATGCAAGAAAAACAAATCCACGTGAAAAGTATATAAAACAGTCAGCACTTACTAAAATGGCCACCGATCCAAGCATGGACCCGGCGGTGTTATATCAGCATATAAGGCTCCATCTAACGCGTTTTGTGCACACGCATGTCTTCAAAGGGAAATGCTGAGGTTAGAAGCTGATTGGCTACCATGCACAGCTGCACCAGATTCAGCATGAACCAGCTTTAGTAAATAAACCCCATAGTTAGATGCAGTTGTCATACCTATAGCCCAAAACAATAAAAATAGCACCGCTCAAATGCCCCCCAAACTTTTGTCAGTTGGATCAGCATGTGAATGGTGCAAGACAGACAGGATCAGCACATCAGGCTCTAGTAGACTTCAACAAAATGGTGGTTGTCTGCACACAGACACCAACTCCCTGTTGCATAAATGTCAATGGCATGAGTAAAGGATGGCTTCAGCTCCTGTTCTCCACCTGTAGAGAACTACTTAAATGCTTTTCACCCTTTTCAGGGCTTAATTGTAGAGGCATCTGACATACCTCTAGGCCGTTTTTGTCCCCAATGCAGTCTGGATGAAATACTTCCAGTGTTTATATCCTTACATCCTAGATTAAATGCAGGACACAACAGCTGTTGTCACTTACCCCTTGCATTGTAGAAGTTTCCTTTTTCAAAAGCTGCTCTTGCATAATGCGTGCTCTTTCTCCGCCTATCATTCAGATGCTTTAGAGATAGAAGGAGAAAGGGCACACTCTGCATATGTGTGTATTTTAAAATGGGAAGCATGCTCCCTCCTGTGATGCTAGGATTGGGTGGCATTGGCTGCTGTGTCCTGCTATTAATCCAGGATGTAAGGATTAGGAATAACTCTGCCAGGCTGCATGGGGGACAGAAAACATGAATTTAGCCTTTACCATACACATATAAAATATTCTCATATACCCATTATAAATAGGGTTGATTCCTATAGCATAACGTCCAGAGAAGCCTGCTTTCAAAATAACCATATGTCCCAATTTTGGCACATCCATACATAAGGAAAAAGTTAATAAAGTGATAAATACAAGCAGGGTTGAGTACTGATGAATTTTTGTATTGTGCCCTTAATAGGCAGTAGGGATGAGCTTGGATTTGGTCCAAACTTAAAGTGGTTGCCCAGTTTCCTTTAAAAAAAAATAAAAAGTCAGCATCTACAAAAACTGAAGCCGCTGACATTTTAAAAACAACCACTCACCTGTGCTAGGATCCAGGGTTGTCCTCACCACAGCAGGGTTCACCTCCTGTCCTGTGTCCCTGGCATCAGCATCTTAAGTGTGGGCACCCGGCTGTGACAGCTTGCAGCTTCATGCCCATGGTCGGGCCCCACAGCCCTCAGGGATCTGTCACGTGTCCCAGAAGACTGCAGGGGGGGGGGGGGGGGGGAGGAGAATATCCACTTCTCGCCTAGGTGATCGCAGCGGAAGTGGGATGGGGACCTGTCAAAATCACGGACCCGCTGCCCAAAGGTGCCAATCCTTAATGAGGAACAAGGGACGAGGCCTTGAAATGGAACTTCCCCTTTTGGGTGGAGCTCTGCTTTAAATTTGTGTTGAACCCAGAAGGAAGCTGCCACTCTTGTCTACTGCTGCCCAGTCAACTGCATCCAGGGCAATCACTGCCACCCAGTACAGTGGGGACTGGACAAATTTTGCTTGGTGTGTGGGCTCTCCAGTTTGATAAAATTCAATTGTTTAACCTCCCTGGCGGTATTGCCGAGTGCAGCTCAGGGTAAAATTTCAGTACCAAAAGCGGTATCCCTGAGCTACACTCAGGCTTACCATACAGCGTTGCTCAGGGATTCCCTGCAGCGCTTACCCTGTCCTTCGCTCCCACGATGCGTCCCCGACCATCTCCTCCGGCCGATACCGACATCCAACTTTTGTGTTCCGGTCCCTGTGTGCGTCGGGACGTACAGGGGCCAGAACGGCGGCAAATTTAAAAATCTTAGAAACTGTCATTTTCTAATAAACGAATATGCCATAGTAAAACATTACTGTTTCAAAGCATTTCACATACATTTTGTCCCTAGTGCTTTGTCCTGTGCCCTGCCTGCATTTTGACTGTTCTTTCTGCCTGGAAAGTGAGAAAAGTCCATGGCGTCCAAAAAGCGTCTCTTTATGTCAAAAGCGGTTTTAGACCAGCTAGAGAACAGCGATAGTAAACTAAAACCACTTGCAGAATTGAGAGATGATTCGTGGGGAAATTCGTCATCATACATTGAAAACGATTCTGCGACTTTGCTCAGTGATGTGCGAACTTGGCTCTATATTTCAAATTTCAGTGTTTTTGGTTTGATTATATTATTGAATTAAATTTATTATTAGATTATTATTTTTTATGATTATTTATTATTATACAGTATTTATAAACAGTCCGCTCAGCGCTGTACATTACAAAGGGAGACAGAACATACGACAGTACAATAACAATACAATGCGATACACAAAGGGGTTTGAGGGCCCTGCTCCTTCGAGCTTACAATCTAGGAGGGAGGGGATAGTGGTACAGGAGGAGATAGCTGTGGGGGATGGAGTGGTAGGAAGAGTGGAGGAGGTCGGCAAATTAGCAGGGGGTGGGGTAGGCTTCTCTGAAGAAGTGAGTTTTCAGGGTGCGCCTAAAGGAGAGGAGAGTAGGTGATAGTCTGATAAGTTGGGGTAGGGAGTTCCAGAGGATGGGTGACACCCTGGAGAAATCCTGGAGGCGGGCATGGGAGGAAGAGACCAGGGAACTAGAGAGAAGGAGGTCTTGTGAGGAGCGGAGTGTGCGTGTTGGGTGGTACTTGGATATTAGGTCGGTGATGTAATTTGGGGCAGTATGGTGGACAGCTTTGTATGTGTGATTTCATGTTTCAAGTTTTATCCTACCCGGAATGTTTACTCTTGTTCGGACAGATTTCAGTGAGTTATTCCTAAAAATGACAGGCCTACAATTAAAAAAATACATATTTCCATGCAAAAAAATGTACCGCTTTCAACACAGAAATATGGACATAATCAGACCGCTAGGGAGGTTAATCAACTTCTGTGGAGGGAACATGCTGGAAAATCTTCCAACGATCAATGGCTGCAGTTGATCAGATACACTGCTGATCAGTATGTTCTGACAGTTGCAGGTGCCGCTGTTAGAATACAATGTCCCAGGGGGGTGATTCTTGCATCCACAGGCAGCACATAGATGAGTCACTCGATTCCCCTATCCTCACACTCAGTGAGGGAATCCTCCCCACTAAGCTATTGTATTATGATAGTGGGGAGACTTCCTTGCCATCAGAATACACTGATCAGCGTTGCAGGCTACAGCCTGCAGTGCTGATCAAGCAGGGAAAATCTGACCGGGCAGGTGTAAAGAAGTCGATCGAAAGATTGACATCTGTACAACCTCCCTGCCCATACATGGATTGAATTTGGCCTTTCACTGCTGAACCAGCCAATTTTCAATTTGTGTTTGGCTGGCTTAACAGTGTACAGTACCCAGCTTGGGAGATTTTGCTTGGCTTATTTTTTCTCTGACAACAGGGTAACAAATTAGGGAAGCAGTTGTCACTGGAACAGGAAGACACAGGTAGTAAATATAACTAGACAGAGGTCATGACCATCTCCGATTTTACAGCAAACAAGCTTTTTGTTGCAGTCAGTGTCCCCACTGGGGAGATTTCCCATTACAATAGGGGACACAGACTGAAAATATCTTGATCAGCATCCCCAAAGATCAGCAACTTTCGGGATGCTGATCCAAAGGCTATATTGGTAGCATTATCCATGAGTATTGATCCTTGTAACTTGCTGCACATTGTTTGAGCTTCCACAGTTCATCTTAGTAGGAAATCTTTTTATGGTTGAACTGCTTTAACCAGGGGCGGACTGACAACTCATGGGGCCCCCGGGCAATAGGGGATCATGGGGCCCCTGTGTCCTTGCCCACACTCAAAGCACACCCAAAAAAGCCTATAAAAAGGTGCCAGGGGCATTTCATGGGGCCCCTTACTGACCCTGGGCCCTTGGGCAGTGCTCAAATAGTCAGTCCACCCCTTGCTTTAACATTTATAAAGAGTGGTGTCTGAGATCCTGACAAACGAGATGTCTCTGAGCCTGCTGCATGGTAGTGGGTGGGCATCCCCCTAGAGTGATATGTTTTTATTACCAATGTCATGTGATCCCTTGGGTTCTTTTGTATCTTCTCTGTAAATTGTACTATCCATAGGCTTTGTAAGCCTTTACAGGTTACCAGATTAGATTTATAGAGGATGTCTGATGCTAGAATTATTGCCGATGATCTGACATTCGTAGCGATACCTAATGTGTGGGACTATTGCAGTTTGCATGTGTTTAGGACTGACGAGTGCATTCGCCTTTGCGCACAAGCACGGGGGGGGGGGGGGAACACTTTAATTTTTTTTTTAATTATTTGCTTATTTATTTTTACACTGTTGCTTTAAATTTTTTTGATCACTTTGATTGCTGTCACAAGAAATGTAAACATTGCTTGCGACAGCAATAGGCATGTGACAGATACATTTTATGGAGGAATCTGGGGTCAATAAGACCCCAAATCCCTCCTCTTCACTTAAAAGCATTTAATGACACCAAGATCAGTGTGATTAAATTATTTTTCTTTCTGGTTTATTACAAGTAAACCAGAAGTGATGTAAGGTTTTCACTTCCGGGTTACTATATCACATACCCGCACAAAGGCGAACGGGACCCATTAAAGCTGTGGAAGTTGGAAGGCGGGGGGACGTCCCTTCCCACTGTTTGTAATAGCAATAGAGCAGCTAGTTAGCTGACTGTCAGCTCTAAAAAAAAATGGCACTGGGATGATGCCTGCAGTTGCTACATGTGATTTACGTGACTGGTCAGCAAATGGATATAATACAAGAAAGGCCAATATATGACGAGCAAAGTAATTTTTCCCCATAGAGGTTGATTTTCTAAAGGCCATTAACCTGTTCACTTTGCAACAAAAATTGAGCTTTGCTTTCCCTAGAGATGAAAAAAGTAAATGAGATGAAATTTCACATTGCAAAAAATACCCAATAACATGCAAGGAAAATTAAGAAAAAACTGAATTTGTGCTTGCACATGATTGTATGATGGACGACAGCAGAGCTTAACCTCGATTACTAAGCTCTGAGGAAAATTCCCTTGCAAAGTTTAGCTTCACTTGCAAAGTGAACAGTCTTTAGTAAATGAACCTGACAGTCTCTTTCCAGTATAGTCTCTACCCATCATATCCACATCTGCCCTCTCAGTAGTCCCAGAACTTTATTTAGAATACATGGTTGCACTTGATCCAGTTTCTTCCTTTCTGGATTATACTGTACCTGCTAAAAGGTTCTTTAACTGGAGTAATACAGAAAATTCTGCATTACGATCATCATGTTTGATACTTTAAAGATAATTACATTACATTCATCCTATCATGGACTATTTAAGTAAAAGCAAACAAGCCGCATTTGGCACACATCTGTTCAAATACATACCATTCCCAATCTTGTATACTTCACAGGAGTAGCTTGAGTTACAAAGTTTTGGGCTACTACTCAGCTCATTCTCTTCATTTACTTTCAGTATATTGGCTTCTATTCAAATGGACTTTGTTCAAAGTTTCTTTTTTAACATTAATATATATTGGTTTGAAAGAGATTACTTGTATTTAAATTTTTAAAAAGTAGCACACTGTCTTTCTGGGTATCTTTTAATGTCATTCAATATTATGCACTGAACTTTGATGGTGTATTCTTGAATCAACATTTTCAAAGTGACCTGGCTGAAGGACTTCACAGGAATACATTTTAAACAATCAAGGCATGTCGGTGCTTTGTTGACCTTTCTATCTCTTTATATATTATCTTGAAAGAGACTTCAATATGGTTCACAGGAAAATGAATTGCACAGAGGCAGTATTTTAAAGAACTATGAATCAGCTCAGGCAGAGTTATATCCAAGATTTAATACATCTTTTGGTAATATTAAAACATTTTTCCTTAGTTCTAATCTTTTTAAAGTATTCAAAGTTCTCTAATAGAGTTAAAGACCTACCTGGCTGAATATCTTAGGGAGAAAAGTATAGAATTGGCATGTTATTAAAATGTTACTTTTCAATGCAATACTATTTTATCTTTGTGACAGAGCTATTATTAATATTATTATATAGGATTTACATAGTGCAATGCTTTTTTAGGAGACAGTATAGTTATAATACAATTCAATACAAGACGGCTAACATGGGATAAGGTTCTTTTGCTGCAGAAAGGGTTAAAGTGATACTAAAGGTACTTTTTTGGTTAAAATAAAACAAAATGCAATAAAATGACACCCATCCGCACACTGCCACGGCATTTAGTGAGCTCTTCTTAGTATAAAATGGTTTCAGCTTGGTGTTCTACCCATGGGAGAACCTTCTCTAAAATATTTTGCCCAGTAGGAGCTTAATCATAGAGGCTCCTACGATTAAGCCCATACTGGGCAAACCATATTAGAGGGGGTTCTCCTATTGGAAGAAGACCAAGCTGAAGTTGTAGACCTCTATGTGTCTGACAAGCCAGTATTCAACCTTACCAGCACCTGTAAACATTGTTGCCAGTTGACTGGGATAACAGATTGAGGCATTCAAGCAGTATCACTTTTGTTTGTTTTTTTGGAATACAAATAAAAAAAGATGTTATACTTACCTGCTCTGTGCAAAGATATTTCACAGAAAGTCTCCTTACCTCCTCTTCTGGAAGTCCCCTCTGGCACTGTCAGGTTCCCCCTCCTCTGGGTGCCTCCTTAGCAAGCAAGGTGCTATGGTGGCACCTGTGCACATATGACTACAAGCTCAAGCCACTCTCCTGCACCCTCCTCACAGGAGTTTGGCTGACAGCAGTAGGAGCCTATGGCTCCCAATGCCCTCAGTGTCTCCTGTGAAAGCAGGAAGTGAGGGGAGTGGTGCTGCAGCTGAAACAACTCTGGAGCAGTGATAGGAGCCAGGATCCTTAATGTAGGGAATGCATTAAGGTAAAAAAAGTTTTGACTTTAGAACCGCTTTAAGAGAATGTTGGGGGTTAGGTTAGCATTTGGGTGAAGGGTTAAGGTGAGCTGTTATGATTAAACTGACCCTGTTGCTAGAGAACTCAAAGTCAAACAGAAGCAGCCTTCAAAAGAAAATTACTTTTACCTACCTTTCTAGGAGGTGATGAGTGAAACTTAATTTCCTTGCTGAGCTACGGCCACTTCTGGAATTTGACATTTCTAAATATGGCAGATGCCTAGTCCCCTGTTGTGCGCTGTGGTACTTCCTACCTACCCCTACATTACTACTGTGTTCTTTAGTGAAGTAGCGGGCTGTGGGAGAAAACATAGCCCACAGTTCCTGTTATTCACCTGTATGATTAGCACCAGAATTTTTTGTAGACTTTTTTGTTATGTAGTGCTACCCTGAAGGAGCTGCTTGTATGTTTTCCACGTTTTGTAGTAGGATAGTCCAAAATCAGAACTATTCACACTGAGGACATCTAGCTGATCTCTTAGTTGAGTGGTTACAGTTTTGGCTGACAGTAGATAGCAGACTTTTCTTATAGCCTATAGCAGCAGGTAGTTTAAGGAGCAAGCAGAGTCCTCTTTTTTGCAGTAGTAGTAGTTACAGGGCTGAGCTCCTCAGGTATAAGCCAGTTATGATAGACTGCAACAGCCCAAAGGTAATGTAGCAGAGCAAAGTCCTTTGCAGTAGCAACACTTGGACTAGCTCTTCAGAACACTACCCAGTGTTCACTTTTTCCAGACCCACACTGACTAGCAAGCACCAAGGGAGGTAGCAAGCACACAGTGTCCCCAAATTCTTCAATGTCAGTACTCATAAGGTCTAAGGGCAGAATGGTTGCCTCCTTCCAGTCGTCCAAGCAAAACCCTCCAGTGACACCAGACAGAACTTTGGCGGACAACTCCCCTCAGTCAGCTTACTGAAGAAGCAGGGTCACTCTCTTTAACTTTGGGCCCTCAGGTCGATCCTCCTGAACAGAGGCAGACTGACCATTTGGAAACTCGGGCACTGACCAAGGGCCCAGGGTCAGTAGGGGGCCCAATGAGATGCTCCTGGTACCTTTTTCATAGGCTTTTTTGAGTTTCGGCAAAGACACAGGGGCCCCATGATCCCCTATTGCCCGGGGGTCCCATGAGTTGTCAGTCCGCCCCTGCTCCTGAGGCTGCATGGCAGCAAGTGCCAGGTGAGGCAGCCTACCTCCAGCCTGGCAGATGCAATCCACTCCCAGGAAAGACACTCAACCCATGTGCTATCAGAACATAAATACCTCTCCCAACATGAAATGGGACTGCCTTCCCCTGCAATTGGCCAGGGCTGTATCCATATTCATGCTGTACATTTGCCTAGCCCCTACCCATGTTCTGGAATGCTCTCATAGCTTGCTTAAGGCAGGCAGAACTCAGACAAACTCCAACAGCACCAGAACAGCATGAGCAGACCTGACAAATTAATCAAGCAGAATACCACACTGAATTTACCTGACAGCCTCTCTGGTAAGCAGAGAAATACAGCTATGCTTAACCTAACTATAACATCCTAGCACCTAACTAGGAGGGTGCTATAGTTAATTATTGAAATATCAGTAACTACCATTTGTGAGTCAAAAGCTCAAGTGTTCTGCATGTCATCATACCCTCTGCACTCTTCTCCTGCACACATCACCCCATCATACCCTTCACACGCTTCTTCTGAACATACTGCTCATTGTCATGTCCTTCACAATCCTCTCCCGCACATATCACTCCCTGTCATACCCTCCACACTCTTTTTCTGGCCATACTGACCAGGTCTTCCAACTCCTCTACTCAGTTAGTTCCGGGCAGTTGTCCTAGCTTTCTGACACCATGCCACACAAACCAATGCACCCTCATAATTCTTAACCCTTTCTTTCATGAGCCCTTAACAATTTACCTGACACACCATTAAAAACATAACTACTTTGTATGCAATCCCCCCAAAAATATACTAAACTTCAGCCTTAACTCCTAACCTTCCCATTCCAGGTAACATTTAACCTATTCCCTAAAAGAATGCTTAAACCTCCCAATACAGATGACAAGAACCTATGCTATAGCCAGTTACTGAACCTGTAATGTGGTGCCCTAATGCCTAAAGCAGCTATAAAGGCAGAAGTTTTTTATTACATTAATGCATTCTATGCATTAAGGTAAAAAACTTTCTGCAAGCAGCCCCCAGCCCCATTGTTACTTATTGAGCCCAATCTCAGTCCAGCAATGTGCACATGAGCAGAGGCTCTCTCTCTCCTCATATGGCAAGCATCTTTCTTTGGTGGCACTCAGCAGGGGGGAGGGTCCAGGAGCGCTGGTGGTGGACCAGAGGAAAGAAGAATCAGACCTGTGCTGTGCAAAACCATTGCACAGAGCAGGTAAGTATGAAATGTTTATTTTTAAAAAATAAAAAGTGAGCCTTTGCAATCACTTTTAAGTGTATCTAAACCCAATAACAAAAATGGAGGAGCATTGTAGCCACCCTTTTTCATTGTCAAGTCTTGACAAAGAGACCATGCCTCGCAACGCGTCACCTTGGAGACCAGAGGCGCTTCCTGTTTCCTTGTTTGAACTGAGCAGTGTGTCACTTCTGGTGATGTGACAATGTGTGATGTAATTCTGACGCATCACTTCCAAAGACACCACTCCCAGCTAGTGCATCGGGAGACTTTCTTTTTCATCCAGACTTTTGGAGCTCTTCCATCCACACTGGGCAGTGATTGTCTCCATTGGATTGAACCTACATGAGTATATTTCCCCGGCCTGCAACCACCAAGCTCCTTACTACTACACAAAATGTGCAAATTGTTTTAACCCTTGTATGAGGTTGGATGTCATTCAAGATTTAAGCTTCAGTAGAAAGAACATTTTGGAACATATCAATGGGTAATGGTCATATGTGTATCTTATGGCAGTCTTTTTCAACCATGGTGCCTTGAGGTTTCTTCAGGGGTGCCTTGGCAAAATATCTAAAAATTGCCCAAAATGTGTATACGTACAAGCCAGCAGGTGGAACAAGCCTGCCTTTTAGTCACACAAAGCCAGAGGTTTTCATTGTGCACCATTATGACCTTCTAGCCACAGGCGTCCTAACAACCAATTACATCATCAGTTGATAGAGGATGTTGATTGCCTGCATAGCATCCTTGTTTGACCCTCCCCTGCCCCTCCCATCAATGCCGGGGGTCACATTAGCTGAGTGATGGAGAAAAATTGAGGGAGAAAAGAAACATTGGAATACTACTCAGTACCAGTGTGCAAAAGTGTATTTACTTTGGAAGAATAAATCACTTTTAATGTTGGGTGTCCTACATGTATGGATGTTGCTGTGTTATTTAAAACTATTAGAACAGTTTTTCAAATTTTAGAATGGTGTGACTCGAGACTTTCCATAATTGTAAAGAGTGTCTTGAGACTCTCCATAAATTTTAAAGGGTGTCTCGAGAGTGTCCATAATTTTAGAGGGTGCCTGAAGACTGTCCAAAACTCTAAAGGGTGCCTTGACTGAAAAAAGGTTGAGAAACACTGTCTTAGGGTATTATCCAATTTTCCATATATAAATAGTTGGCGGGACTTACAGTATATTACAAGTGTTCAAGCAATGAGATACCCATCCACTGAAGCCATGGCAATTTATATAGCCCATATGAGACTATTCTCTTTGGTATAGCCTAGTAACAGTAATTTGCCCCAAGATGTATATACATAGTTAAATAGTTAACCCCGAAAAAGTATTTTACCCTGTTGGCTCTAAAACTAATTTCATTAAAGTGATACTAAAGTCTTGTTTAAAAAACAAAAACATGTCATAATTACCTGCTCTGTGCAGTGATTTTGCATAGAGCAGCCCAGATCCTCCTCTTCTTAGGTCCCCTGCCGGCGCTCCTGGCCCCTCCCTCTTGTTGGGTGCTCTTACAGTAAGCAGCTTGCTATGGGGGCACCGGAGCTCCATTCACACACAGAGCCCCGCCCCTCCCTCTCCTGATTGACTCAATGGATGTGATTGTCCGCAGCGGAATCCAATGGTTTCCCCTGCTCCCTCAGCCAATCAGGAGTGAGAGTCCCCAGAGATCAGAGGCTCTTGTGGACATGCTTGCTGGATGTCATGCATAGAATGCATTAAGGTAAAAAACCTGGAGCCTTTAGGACCACTTTAACTATGTATGGTCAGCATTTCTTAAAAAATAGATTAGTAGGGAGTAATTACCTGGTATTTCTACCAGTGCATATTGCTTCCCTATTCAGGGTGGAAACGATATGATGGCCAATCCTCAGTCTCCTGGGTTGCCACACTCTCTGTGGATGCTCCATTTCCAGTGCTGGGAAGTCCTGCGCTTTCTCTTCCCCAGCCGTCAAGCTCTCCATATCCAGCCACATAACTTCATCTTATTAACAAAAAAACAATGTAAATACAAATACCATTTATATGTGTATATATACGTATATCTATATATAGATATATATATACACATCCAGGAGAGTCATATGGGGTTGCTGAGGAGAAGCTGCTGTCAATCACAGTTCTGGGGCCAGTTCTGGAGTCATGCGACCAGCACAGCACCAGTCGGCTCAGTGTAGCCCCAGGTAAAAGTTTGGACCATGCAGTGATTTGTGCAGGATGTGTCACAAGCAGGGAATGAGCTTTGCTCACATATTATCCATTGAGTTGTATAGCAATTTGAAGTTATCACTTGACTGGGCTACAGCACATCTAAAAAATGGTCTTTAGAATCTATTGAATAGTGTTTTATGTGGACAATTATGCTAATCCTATTTTTTCGCTACTCATGTAGAAATGGGTTTAGTATCACTTTAATTTAGAGCATTGCAAACATATATTAAATATCTTTCTTCTGGTCCTTATATCAAACTACTTTTGGCCTCAAAAGACTGTATGGGAAAGTATTCATTGCAAACCACTGTCATTAGTTGTTTCCCTTACTTCAATTTCCAGATAATAAGTATCATAAGCATCTCAAGTGTTTACTGACCTCTTAGTTCCTCTCATTAGTTTATGTCAATGAACATAAAACACAGTATTTCAATAGATCTATAGGTCACCAGATTCAGCTAATTTTAATGTATTTTAAAGTTTTGCATAATCTGTGACTTTAGTGTTTAGATGTTTTGTTTTAGTACCCACTTATATTTGCATTTCTGTTGTATTTATAGAATTGCAACACACTAAAACGTGTGTCCAACTTGCCCATCATAATAATGGTGTCCCATCTCAGTACTGCAGTGCAGTGCAAATACAAAAATGTTTGTGTATTTGTACTACACTTGTCTTTTTTTTTTTTTTTTGAATGTTCGTACTCTGGGAGACACATAGCAGTCATTGGCAACACATCAAAATGTATCAAATGTACCATGCATTGACAGGTATTAACAAGCCCTGGTCATTGGCTGTTAATGTTAATTTATTCCAAATCAGAAAGTAACAAATGCATTGTAAACGCATGCCAATGAATGTCAATAATTCATGTCGATTATGGGAGATTTCCATTTATGGACTAAATGCAATTTCTCCTGCGCTCCAGGACCCAGGCCGGTGGTGAGTAGATCAAATCCCAACAAAACAACCACCGGGGCATACAAGGTTGTACAGCTCCAAACCAAGGCTGGGGAAGCCCGAATAGAACTGTGAAGTAAAACAAGAAGAAGCGCACCAACCTTGCGCATTACCTCAGTAACCAAATTTATTCAGTAAAAGAATGGTACTCACAAACAGTGAATAAAAACAGGCATGTAAGTCCTCCCAGGGACTTCAAAGGCAAGAGGCCAGCGCGAATCCCATCAGCTGTACTGAGTATCCACCCCCATGATGGGATTTGCACTGGCCTCTTGCCTTTGAAGTCCCTGGGAGGACTTACATGCCTGTTTTTATTCGCTGTTTGTGAGTACCATTCTTTTACTGAATAAATTTGGTTACTGAGGTAATGCGCAAGGTTGGTGCGCTTCTTCTTGTTTTACTTCACAGATTTCCATTTATGTCCTGTCCTATTCCACACCTGCTACATGGGCAAAAAATAAAAGGAATTCTGCCTAACGGGGACACTCATTTTTCAGTTTTCTTTTAGTAGACAACTGGTTATAATTTACCATTAAATGGGAAAAATGAACAAAGCTGTCACCATGAATATGCTGTACCTATAACTGACTACAGGTGAAAATCTTAATTTTGAAATGTCTCATGGCTACAATTCTCAGTAAAACATCTGATTGTGTATTGTCACTGCAGCCTTGTGGTTTATTAATCATACTGAATAATTATATCCTAGCATCAAATCATAATCTGGGCTAGCAATCCCTTCACTTTCTGTTCAACAATTTTTCAAACCCCTCAGTGTAAATAATGTTTTTTATCCACTGGACAGAGCTGTCAACAGTTAACGTGGAATTTTGGTCAGAATATTAAGTCTTGCTAGATCTCTTCAGGCTGGCCCCTTTTGCAGGTATAGCTATATAAAACATTAAAAATGAATGCCTATGCTGTTTAAAATCTAGTAATACACTGTCACTCTTCTCTGCACAAGCTCAGTTGCTCTTTATTTTTTTTGCACTGAATGTATAATGAAAATGTAGAGGCCAATCTGTTGACATCCTAAAGATTTACTGCTGCTCAGGGGCTCTGGGCCGGGCAAAATGGCATCCTCCAACAAGAAGAAACAGGAACAATGCTGGAGGAAATTTACAGCACACACTAATTTTAGTAGCATCATTATTATTATTGTGGAATGTATGTTCCTTGCAAAAGAAAATAATTTTTTATCAAGTTATCAAAGTTCCACTTTAAAACTTGTTTCATCAAATTATGCCAATTTGTAATTCTATATTAACTTGGCTTTTTATGCTAGGTTCACACTAATGCAGTTCCCCATGGTTGCATGGGTGACTCCCCCAAAAATCCAAGTATGCACCCTGGCAGGCCAGGAAAGGGGGGATGAGCAAGATCTCCCCTCCTCCTGAATCATACCAGGCCACATGCCATCAACATGGGGGGTTTTTTTGGGGGGAACTTCCCACCCCCCAAAGTACCTTGTCCCTATGTTGATGAGGACAAGGGCCTCTTCCCCACAACCTGGTGGTTGTG
Source organism: Staurois parvus (assembly GCF_062004578.1). Taxonomy (NCBI): domain Eukaryota; kingdom Metazoa; phylum Chordata; class Amphibia; order Anura; family Ranidae; genus Staurois; species Staurois parvus. Next base: position 30,996,394 of record NW_028318083.1, on the reverse strand, counting down.
GGGGTGATTTATCGGAATATGGAAGCCCCTTTTAACAAGTGAATCTGAATAAGTATAGGGTACATGCCCCTACTCTTTCACCAAAAAAATGGGAAAAGGAAATAAAAGCACAGAGCAAGTTATTGACAAGTCTTTTTTTAAAAAAGCCCAAAAAAAGTCCCCCAAAGTAAATCCAAAGCCAATCACAGTGAATGTCAGCTGACACAAAACAATAAAAAAGCCCAGCCCAAACCAGACATTTGGCTTCTGCTAACTGACAGCTCTGTTGGCCACCCACTACTAAATAAACTAAGGGTCAGGGGGTCACCTGGTGATGTCACAGGTGACTCTACCCCTTGTGATGTCTGGGTCTTTTAAAGGGGTGAGGTCACAGCGACCATATTGACAATGTGCTCTATCTGTGATAAGGAAAGCATATGTGTGCTGCTGACCAACTGGATAGGGATAGCTTAGTGTAAGGCTTGTAGGCACTGACAAACCTGATAAAGTACATGTAGGTGTTATCAAAATGCAGTGTATCTTTCTAAACAATGTGTTCCCTTTTTTCATCTGTTGTTACATCTCAATGCTGCTGATGTCATGCAACCTCTTTACAACCTGTCCCAGTCCACATGTACTACAGTGATAACAGACTATATGTGTTTTTTACAGGGCTATTTTTCTTATTCTTTCTCACTGCAATTGTTTTTTCCACAGGTCTTTTGTTAAATAATGATAACAGTGGAATATGCCTAGGCAACATGCATGTGCACAGCAGCTTATATTTTCCTAGAGTGCATTACTCGTTCCAAACAATTGGAAATAGGTGGAAGACAGTGAGGTTTGGGAGCTCACAGAGGACATCATAAGGAGGCATTAAGAAACTTTTTCAGAAAAAATTAATTACAGAGCCATTAGGTGGTGGAGGTTGTAATGGTAAGATGTACTGAGCCCTCGCAAAGCTGTGTGAAAGGGCAAGGACACCATGTTGTTCAGAATTCAGCCATATTAGTTTGTAACACAAGCTGGTGAATAGCAGAAGTGGTCCCCTTTTCTCCGTCACCACAGGAAACATCTGGTGCAATACACAACTGTTAAGTGATGCTAGGACCCTCTTATCAGATCAGGACAGATGCAGGCCATCTCATGTCTATTAGCTATTAGTCTGGAAACCCTAATAAAAATGTCTGACTTTCCTGCTTAAGTGACTGGAGTTTTAACACATACCTGCAGCTCTCCCCCCTATAGTAAATACTGTAGCAATACACATTCCTGATAGACTGGTTAGCAGCCAAGACTCTAAAACTTCAGTATATTTCATAACTCATGAAATGATAACAGCACAGCCAGAATAAGGACATATTTACCTCCCTCAGTCAGTTTGTACCCCTATATTAAACAATATGAGGAACCAT